>NW_004955478.1:4043047-4058498 GCF_000276665.1 Chinchilla lanigera | reverse complement strand
CCATTTTGTCTGTAATTTGCTAAGTCCCCCCTATTATTATGTTATCCTTCTTTTATTCTTTAAAATAAAAAATAAAAATTAAAAAAAAAAAAAAGAGAGAGAAATATATCCTGGTGGCCTGGAGAGTCACTTCATAGAAATTATGAGGACTTACTAGAAGGACCCACTGCCTGGGAACTCCCAGATCTCCCTGGAAAGTTTTTAAATGGTGTCGGAGTTCCCCAGGGGGTGGAAATCATGCCTGAGAAGTATTTTTTGTGACTATTATTGGGCCTCCACTTTGCCTGAAGGGATCAAGAGTTGGGGAAGGAAACATAAGATAGGCCTCGTAGGGCCCACTCTGGCCCCAACCCATGCAACAGGATCTGCTGAAACTCCATATCAAGAGCTGGTGTGTTCACAGAGCCTCCTGTGTGCCAGGCACAGGAGCATCAGTGCATGCATGTGAAGATACTGCCTGATTCTCACAGGTGATCCACATGAGCTCCAGAAGCTTGAATTCCCTAGCAGACTTACTGCCATTATTTTGCCAATAGAATTGCTAATGAACATATTTTATTAGCTCCAAAGTGAAATAAAAGAGAACTTGACAGACTATGTAGGTTGTCTCCGTCATGTGTCAGAGTGAGGGGCTGTCGGCCTCACTGTCATGTCTTCTGGTACAACGTTCTTTTGCTTTCTGAATCAGGCTGATCTGCGCCCATTCTGCATGAATTACGAACGGTCAATCTCACGTGATGTCAGAAGAAGAAAAGAACATAGCAGTGAACCAATACTCTTATTTCTAAAAGAGGTTATCTACTTTGATGCGGAAGAAAATATTCGTAAATAAAAACACAGATGGCACATACATCATCCAAGAAATTTTTAGCTCTTTTCAGTTTGAATGAATTCTATTTCTGAAAATCAAAGCTAAATAGCCAAATGTGACATTATGCTATTTCCACGAAACAAGGGATCTTAATGCCCCTCTCGGTCTGGTGGCCAGGCCTCGTGGTCACAGCGAGGGTGAAGGGACTAAGGATTTCAGCAGCACTGAAATCAACATTGCTACCCCTTATCTCTTCAACAGTCTTGCAAGGGAAGCTAGTTATCTCCATTCTAGAAGTACGAGACACGGAAGTCCAGAGAGATTCTGAGACTTACCTGCTGTTATGTCACTTGGTAGTGATTTCAGGACATGTAGACTATTGTTATTTTGGTCCGTTGTTTCTTAACCAAAGAGAAATCATCTTGCCATAGGAATTTGCAGGCATAACATACTTTTTCTACTAACCTGTTAAACCCTCCTCCCCTGCCTTGAGAACATAATCATCTGAGTATCTGCAGAGCTGCGTGGTGGAATGGCTTAATTCTTTAAGAACAAACATTCTAGCTTTGGGGCCACATGGCTAAGGTATAATATCTGAGAATTCTTCAGACAGTCAAATTAAGGAAGAAAACCTACTGCTTTACCAGGTTCCTTACAATAATATTTCCAGGGTAAGTTAATAAAGACCTTTCATATCAATGACAGTTCCTGAGATTTATATACAAATTGTGATGATGGGAGAGACAGCCACTGAGCAGAAAGGTTCCCTTTTCACCGAGTCGCCAACCGCTCTGGCTTGGAGGGAAGCCAGCTTGGATCCCTGACCTTCCTTTGTCATCCAGCATCTCTGGAAGACAGATGTGCGGTGTGTTTTCCCAAGCAGCAGAGGACCAACTGGTCTCTATGTCTCCACCAAATTGGTGGTAGCAAGGAAGCAGACCCAGAGGTGGATGGATGGTCGTGCCTAGCTCTGAGAGATTCTGTGTGGGCTGTCCTCCCTTCTCAGGTGCATGCATGCTCTAGAAAGGACCACACAGGTGAGGAGATGAGTCTGGACTCTCAGTGAGGATAGGTCAGGTCACCTTTGTGCAGAGTTCTACCAATTCCAGCCTTTCCCACTAGCACAGCGGTGCAGTGCCAGGCTCCTGCTAGACTGCTTTCCGGGCTCTTCTTCTCTGAGTACTAAGAAGACATAACAATCAACCCCTTCTGCCTGCAGCGATCTTGTGGTTCATTTCTCCCACCTCACCCCTTCATCCTTCCCCCTCCACATCTTCTTGGGAGTACTGTATCTTTCTGTGTTTCCGCTGATTACACATTTGTCTGCTGTGTCTCCTGGCAGAGTAAGTATGGGCTTTCTCTCTGCTCCCCAACATCTCCCGACAACTTCCAGAGGATGTGCATGGCAAGCGTTTCTTTACCAACTTCCTGGCTCCGTAGTACAATCTCCTGCTCTGGGGGCTCCTTGGATTAAATCTTATTCAGTTCAGGTCAGTGCTGTTCAGCTCACAAGTTCCTCCTGTGGGTGAAACACAGGGTTAGGACTTTTAAGTGAATACGACATGGTCTGTGAATTCCAGGGTCTCTCAAGCCAGAGGAGGCATTAGTCCAGCTGCTTTCAGCCTTGCTTTTAACACACGATGGGGGATGCAATCAGCTGTGACATGTGCCATCAGTCACTTGTTACTAATAATACAGTGTTGGATGGGATGACTTGTTTTTCTAAAGCCATAAGTCCGAGCCTTTCATAATTTTTCCAGCATTATTGATGAGTGTGAAACTGTTCAGTTTTCAGCTTGTTTTTTCTTTTCCTGGTGCACACTTTGCGGCATAAGACGGTGGTGGTGTGTGTGTGACGGCCAGCTTCATGGCCCTGACAGCCTGCCTTTCTCCCAGGGAAAAAAAGCTTATTGGAAAGCAGCTCACTGCTGGTCGCATTATTGCAGCTATTGTCTAAGGGGAAGAGGGTGATAAGTTCTGATGAGCAGAAACACAGGTTTTGGTTCTTGGAACTAGGTGGGGTCTTGAAAAGTGGGCGGAACTTTGACAGATAGCTCTGGGGTATCAGCCAGGCAATGCTAAGGTGATTTGGGCAAACTTGCATGGAGGGAAAGTATAGAAATTCTTCTATAATTAGCCCAGTGTAGGAAAGAAGATAGTGGGGAGGGTTCTACACCAGCCTGCAAAATATTGGAGGGCTGCAAATGGAAGATGGATATGTAACACATACTGAGTATAACGGAGAGTCATCGAAGTGACTCGCACTGGGTGTATGAACTTGTACAGTTCTGTGTGCCAGGCATTCAGGCAACCTGAATCCTTCTTGAATGGGTCTTTTCATTTCTAAGGGCTTTAAAACATCATTTCTAAGCACAATGCAATGATCAAGAGTTCAGGCTCCAGAGCTAGTTAGTTTTAGTGAGTTCAAAGGCAGCCTGCACTACATAGTGAGACCCTGCCTCAAAAGTAAATAAATAAAATAAAAATGAAAGCAAGCAAGCAAACAAGCAAGCAAGCAAGCAAGCAGAATGCCTTGCATAACTGGTCGAGCGCATCCTGTCAGTTGAAGGCTGTCCAACTGAGCAGGAGGGAATTATGCCAGCAGACTGCTTCTGACTTCATCTGTACCCTTGGCTTTTCCTGGTTCACCAGCAGACTGCTCTGGACTCACACTGTGATTCTTTCTTGAACTTCTTGTCCACCAGCCTTTCCGGTTAGACTGTGGGTTCACCAAGCCTCCAGCACTATGTGTGCCAATTCCTTATATTAAATCTCTCTCTGTCTCTCTCTTTCTCTGTCGTTCTTGCTCTCCCTCCTCCCTATTGGTTCCGTTTCTCTGCAGGAAACTCTGCAGGTTCCGTTTCTCTGACTGTGAATGCAGTGGTGCGGTAGGCACTCTGCATCTCCTAGTTCATGCTTAAGCACTTCAAGGTCAAGCAGGTATTCAGCAGCAGAGGCGATCTTCAAATCCAAGTCTCTCTAATTTCAAATTCCATGTTCTGCTCATCAAAACTCACTCCCTGGGGTGCAGGGAAGGGCGTTGCGAAAACTAAAGCTCGAATCGCTGACCTCGTGGTGTAAGAATGCTAATGGGAACCTAATAGGGGACCTGATGGGAAATCAAGGAACTGGGCTCGCTGCCTCATTGTGCTGGGCTGGGCTGTGCAGCACACACAGCTGGCCTTTAGGGCTGAGAAAACACAGCTCGGGGCCTTGCCAGCTCAGCTTGGCCGGGATCAGGATGACCTTAGCCCTCTGAGCCCTTCTTCCCCGGGTGGAAGAAGAGGACATGTTTCTTTCCATCCAAGATGCTGGAGAATTTGTCTCCCGGCTACGTTATCCCATCAGCCCCCTGCCAAAGACACATGTTGCATTTCTGTTCCTTCTTGATATTTCCTGGCAGCATCCAACTCCCCCCACTCTGTTCATTCCTGCGTCTTTCAGTCTAAATCCGGGACCTGGAGAGCACGAGGGACGAAAGAAGTGAATTAGGGCCCATGACGTAGGAGAGGGGCCCCTGACTAAAGGTTGATGCAGCTCCTTCTTCTTCTTCATCTTCCTCTTTTAGGGCCGATGAAAAGGTCCGAGATGAGGTGGCAACTTCCTCATGATTCCTTTCTGCCTTTTGGCAGCTTGAGTTCAGGACTGCAAAATCAGAGCAGATTTTTCCAATTGCTTTGGGCAGCAGCGTGAGTCCCAAACGCCACATGCCAGAGCTCCTCCACTTCTTGAAACGAGGTCCAGCTGCTTGACAACCAGCAGCCAGGAGTGTGGAGGTACCAGTTGGTATAGGGGAAGCGTGGAACCCACCATCCTAAATGGTTTGTGGCTCCTTCGAGCATTGACAACTAAAGGGAGGAAGGGAAGTGTGATTGTTTTATTCTTTAAGGACTTTTTTAAAAAAAAGAATGTATTGTTTATCTGTAAATAAAAGAGTATGATCTTGGGGGCTGGGGATTTAGCTCAGCGGCACAGAGCCTGCCCAGCAAGCGCAAGGTCATGAGTTCAAGCCCGGTACCTGAAAACAAACAAACAAACAAACAAACAAACAAAAAAGAGTATGATCTTAATATTCAGTATATCAAAAGCTATATATCCCCAGGAGTATTCAATACAGTAACCCATTGAGAGTACTACCTACTTATTCTAAGTCTTTGCTGGTGTGTGCCTTTTTTATAATCCTTGTTTTTCTGCCTTCAAAAGCCCTGCATAAAAGCCCATGCGTCCCTCAGAAGCAGCAAATTAAGATTAATCATATCTACTATATCAATCACTACAAATGGGCAAAATACCATAATTAAAAAACATGACGGGATTGCAAAGCAAAATCAAACTAATTATAAGCTGAGAAAGCAGACATGTTCAAAACAAAGTGACTCATAAAAGTTGAAGATAAATTGATGGAAAAAGGCATGCCAGGAAAACAAAATTAAAAGAAAGTAGGAATTGTTGTCTTTGTGTTAAAGCCAAGGGGGAAAAATGGAAGAGAAGGACACCTCACAATTTTAAGAAGTACTTGTAGCCACATTTTGAACTTGGGAGGCTGAGGCAGAAGGATGGGGAGTTCAAGGCCAGTTTGGGCTGTATCGCAAGTTCAAGCTTGCCCTGGGGTTACAGAGTGATACTCTGTCTCACAAAAGCAAAAACATATATATGATCCAACTATTTCTCATGATCCCTGGAGCCATGAAATTATTTTTGATCGTGTTTCTATTTTCCAGTATTTTGGTTCAAAACAATTAAAATGTATTGTGAAATTTAAAAGATCACGCAACTTCAAATCTAAAACACCCCCAGATTTCCCACTTCTTTGTTAAAACTGGAAAGTCTGGCAATCCCAGACTTCATACATCTTCCGTCATCTGTGCAAAGTTTAGCAGCTATAGCCTGTGAGCCAATTCCAGTCCACCACCCACAGAAACCCATACCAAGGAAATCTCTGCCAACACACCTAATAACAAAATTCCAGAAAACCAAAGGAAAGAAAAACCTCTTCTAAGCCATGAGAAAGTTAACATCTTAGCTATAACTTCCCACTGGAAACTCTAGGGGCCAAAAGGAAGTGACATTTTGTATATGCTGAAATAAAAGGACTATCAGCCCACAATGCTATATCCTGTAAAAGAATCCTTCAGGAATAAAAGAAAAAGTAAGGGTTTTCCAGGTGAAGGAAAATTAAACAGAATTTACCCCCTGCAGATCTACTATAAAGAGACTGGCAGAGTGGTTAACAAAATGTGATCCAAAGCGAGGTAAAGACAAATGAAAATAAAATCCGGTTCTTTGATCAGTGAGACTGGAAAAGCTTCTATCAAGATGTGCAGAGGAAAAAACCCTGAAGCCCCACTAATTTTTAATATCAGAAATGAAGAGGAAGACATCAGCCTTTTTTGAGATAAAAAATAATAAGAGATCACTACTAACAATTCTACACTCAGACAGCTGACAACTTGGGTGAAATGGACTGCTTCCTCAGGAGGCACAAGCTAGCACAAAATAGGTAATTTAAATACCCCTGTAAAGATGAGAGAAATTGAATTTATAACTTTAAAACTTCATAAAAAGACATCTCCAAGGCAAATATTTCTTTTGGAGATTTCTATCAACTGTCCAAAGAAAATTGGACACCAATTCTACACAATCTTCTCCTTTTATGAGCTCACTATTATCTTGATACTCAAAATAGATAAAGACACTACAAAGAGAGAAAACAACAGGCTCATGTCCCTCCTGAACATAACCACCACCTGTTTTTGTACATAAAATTTTATTAGAACACAGCCAGATCCATTTGTTTACTTATTGTCTATGACTCTTTTCACATTATAATGGCAGAATCAAGCAGTTGTGATAGGCTGTGTGGTCCACAGAAAAGTTTTCTGGTAAGATCTAGAGCCGAGAAGCTATAATTGCTCTCCCTCTCTCTTTTTAATTTATAAGGGCTCCTTTATTTGTAAGCTAAACTGGTGGTATGCAGACAATATAAAAATACATGTATAGACATAAACATATGCAGATATAAAATAGAGTACACACACATGCGTGCGCACACACACACACACACAGACACATATACACTTCACAGTTTTCTGTTCCTTTTAGATTGGAAATGTAGTCTCCAATTACAGAGGTCCTCCATTTTTTATTATTGCTCTACCTGGTCAACATCTCTTGCTTGCAATTTCTCTATTTTGCCCTTGCATATATTTGCAAAACTGTTTTACAGCCAATTTTGTTTTATTTACCCACAAAATAAAATTCTCATTGATTAAAATGAGATGAGAAGAGTTTCTTGTACTATTTTTCTAGGAGAGATTTTATAAAATTTGGATGGATTCTTCTGAAGACATTTATAAGAAATCTTTAGTGAAGCTATCTGAACTTGTATATTTTGTTACAGTTGGTTGTGGTTAATTTTCTCATTTTTGAATATTTGATCTGCCTTTAAAAATTCAAGTTCTGTTACCAGCAACCACAGAAGAGCTTGTAGTAAGTCAACAACACTGCTGAAAACCATTAGGGAAGATGGATAAAATTCCACAAACATTTCTGTAAAGATACAGGAAGGCAACAAAGGGAGTTAAACAAGAGGAGCCGAAACGGTGGTGAAGAAGGAACTACCTTAAAGTGAACTCTACATTTAGTTTGTTCCCCCCAGGGAGCTTACCAGTTCACACCTCAGGTCATAGAGAACAACACAAGGTTACCTTGAGTTCAGGGCTGTGGCCCTTGCAGCGGGTGAAACTCTAGTCCAAGACTACCAAGACAGCCAAGACTTGTGCCAAAGTCCCAGAGAGGTAAACTGCAGATAAACTGACCTCAGATTCTAAGCGTAATTCTGTTTCAAGTGGGAGCTGACCCCTAAGCTTCACATAGGCACAATTCTAAGACATTAACTAGAAAAGAGTAACTGAATGGGTAAAAAAGCTGAGTGGAGATGTCAGCAGTCAAAAACTGAAATTCAGGGCTTGCCAAGAAGAAGGGCCTGCTAAACATCTTAGGCCTTCCCTGGAGTCCCTTGGGTATAGCAGACTCGGCTAAGGCAAACCTCACAAACCTGACCTTTATCGACTCTGAAACACAACTTTGCATTTCTTCCATTTCTGGCCGGATGAAGATGATCAAACTAGTCACATTTATCTACCAGAAAAAAATCAATCGTCTTTGGAGGAAGGAAACACCATCCAGAATATCTGTGAAAATGTACAATGTATGACAGTCAATCAAAAATTACCAGACACTCCAGGAAGCAGAGCCAACTTCCCCAATACTAAGAGGAAAAACAGACAGTAGTGAGACAGACTTTAAAATAAGTATGTTAAATGTTTTAAAAATAGGTTAAATTTTGAAAATTTATTTCATATAGTTCATTAAATAGAAATAATTGGATTAAAAATAAATTATAATTTAAAAGTAGATCAAACACACAGACATGATTAATAAATTGTCTTTTAAAGGTAGAAGACATCTAGATTGAAGCACAGACATTAAAATGAGGGAAAAATAAAAGTATATAATAAACATGAAAACTTCTAAAAACATAAAACTTCTAATGTGTTTAATTAGAATGGTAGAAATACAGGAGAAATAGTGTGAAGAACAATATTTGAAGAGATACTAACTGATCACTTGCTCCAATTGACAGAAGACATCAGTTTATTATAAAGGTCTTACACAAATATCATTATAAACTACAGTACATCAAAAGGGTCTCATTGATATGAGGATATACCAGACTGGAATGTCCAGAAACAGATCCTACATGTATGATCGCTTTATTTACAACAAAAATGTCACAGCAATAAAGAGAGAAAAGCGTGTCAATTTCAATAAATAGTGCCGAATTCATTTAATATTCATTTGGGAATAGCGTTTCTTGACTGCCTCATCACATCAAATATGAAAATGATTTTTGGATGAGTCATAGATATAAATATGAAAGATAAAGAAGTAAAGCTTCTATAAAAACATTTTCATGAGCCTAGGTGGAAACTTCTGGGACAGAACACAGTATTAATCATAAAGACCCTTTAAAATGTGGTTATGTCCATATATCAACATTCCATGATCAATGTCATCACTGTGTACTGAAAACATGTGCTAATAGAAGTGACAATTTAAAAACTGAAATGAAAGCTGGACCTGAAGGCGGCGTGTAAACACATTGTGGTGCGTTCTCAGTCACAGTGTTCCCTGGATCTGGCTGTGTGTGACTTCTGGCTCATCCCCAAAGTCAACAGGACCACGAAAGGTAAATGTTTTGAATCCCTTTGGGAGATGGAAGCAGTCACAATGCACAATTAAAGACACCCCAGAAGGAGACTTCTAAAACTTCTTCAAAGAGCAGCAAGAAGGATCAGATAAGTGACTTTGAAGGGGTGAGGAGTACTCTGAAGGGGCTTAATAGCATTGTGCTTTTTACTAGAATAAATTTTTTTAAAAAATGGTTTAAATATTCACTATATTTTCTGATCAGACCCCATGCTTTTGTTAGAGTTTTTCCTGGGACAATGGTGGGAGGTGGAAGTGGAAAGTGGGGATGAAAATCTTCCCAGACCCCCAGACTGTTTTTTGGACTCTCATATGAAGGCAATTTATTTCCAGATACTAGAGAAAGGGAGTTTCCAACATTCAAGAAGCAAGTGTGTTCTAAAGAAGCAATGGTAGGGGCTGGGGATTTAGCTCAGCGGCAAAAGCGCCTGCCTGGCAAGCGCAAGGTCGTGAGTTCGGTTCCTGGTACCGGAGAAAAACCAAAAAAAATAAAAAATAAAAAAAATAAAAAAATAAAGAAGCAATGGTGCCCTTGAGATCTTTTTCCCTCCTTTTTCAGAACAGACTCTTGGAGACATTGGTTGTTCTTGGATTTCTGTTTCTCAGTTTCATTACACTCATTTCTGCCACTGGAAAGTGTTTTCTATTTAGGACTCACATTTAAAGGAGTGTGTAAGCCACTTACACTTCCAGGGACTGCTTCTTAGCTAAGAGGAGATAACCTCAAGTGGCTAAGTAGTTTGCAGTGCAGATACTTACTGGAGATTACCCACTGCTGTGAATTTCTCTGCTCTTAAGAGGATTGTATTTCATCTTCTTTCACCTATTTCCTTAGTTCCACCCCTCAGTGCATTAATAGCCAGCATAGTTATGGGGCAGCAAGGAACCAAATCTATCCTTGACATATCCTTTGTGTAATTCATCAGCATGCCTCTAACACCAAAAGAAGTTTCAACCATGCAGTCTAATTTGGTGATAAATGATTTTACACACTCTCATGGTAGGTTCTAGATGTAGGTTGGCTCTCTGATCAACCCAAGAACACTGATGACCCTATTTGGCTCAGGAGGCCCAAAGGGGAATGGGCTGCTGAGTAAGCAGAAAATGCAGGTTTCCTACCCGTACAGATCAACTCAGTAAGATCCGATCCCTTCAGCACCATGGTCTGCAAGCATTTGTGGGAAAGGATGTCCTATACCTTCATCACCTCAGAGAAAAGAAAAGCTATCATTGCCATGAGGTTCTGGATTGTGTTGTGTCAAAGCAACCCACACATGCCAGCCATTGTAATGCAGATCTGTCCTAGTCATTTTTTGTAGCTAATAACCCAATATCACAGCTAAGTTATAAAGAAAAGAGGTTTATTTTGACTCACAGTTCTAGTCCAAGATCAGAGCTCCCCATCTGTGATGTCCTTGTTGGCAGCATGTCACATGATGACAGGAAGAGTATATTAGAGACCTAGACAAACTGGTTTTCATAGCAGACCTACTCATATGATATCCATTCATCCATTAATTACACGAATGAACTAGCTATTCATGAGGTTATATTAAAATGTCCCATCATTTAATATCTCATAGTGGGAATTAAATTTCAGCATGAATTTTGGAAGAGACAAATCCTTCCAAGGCATAGCATCCTCCCTTGTGCTTATGCTTCCTACATTTGAGTTATTTTATCTGAAGATGCTCATCACTTCCTTTTGTTGTTGTTGCTCTTGCGATAGAGTATTGGTGTGCTCACCAGGTCCTATGTCAGTCTCCTGAGGAGCTGGGACTATAGCCAGTCACCACCATAGCCAGCTTCTAACTTACCTCTAAGAGCCTTATGCATTCACAACAGCCTGAACATTAAATATATAGCAGTGAGTTGATTGTGATTTATTTCAATGACAATCCTTTTAATTTAATAGTCAAGATATATGTATGGAACAAGGATAATGGTTTCAGAAGCAGCCTGGTGCTGATATTATCTATGTATGAAGGAAGACAATTGCTTGTCTCTGACAGCCAGGAGGAGACTGAATCAAGAATGGATTTTTATCTTTCCTTTTTCTTTATCATTTAATACACATTCTGAGTACCTGCTATGAACTAGACTTGGAAGGACATAAAGATAAATAAAACCTTATCCCTGTCCTCAAAGAACACTCAAGGTAGCTAGGAAAACAGTCAGTTAAATAAGTAGTTAAAATGACATGTGATAAAGGTTTATAAAAGAAATGTACACATAAACTATTAAGTCTTCTTATACATCTGGGAAAATATAATGGTTTTACTGAAAGTAGAAATGTTCAAAATGAGTCCTGTAAGATGAGAGATATTCAGGGAATCTGAAATATAAATTAGGTAAATCCAAGCAATGAGAATGTTTAAGTAAGAGCAGGAGAGTGAGAGATAAAAGAGAGAAAGAGAAAGAGAAAGAGAGAGAGAGAGAGACAGAGAGAGACAGTGTGTGTGTGTGTGTGTGTGTGTGTGTGTGTGTGTGTGTGTGTGTCCAAGTGGTAGAAGTGAGGGAGTGAAGCAGGTACTGAAGCTGGTAAAAGAAGCACAAGGCCCTTAGGAACCATGTTAAAAATCTGGTCTGTTATGGTTTGTGTCTGGAAGTCCCCACAAAGCCTCATACAGTCATGGGGCAGGCTTCTAGAGTTATGATTAATTTATGGTACAGTACTGGAATTCTGGATATGAGTGCTACACTCACTCTAGGGCGGGTAGTTTGCATGCAGTGTAAGGGAGGGAAAGAGGCTTGGTCTTCCAGCTGCAGCACCTCCCTTGTGCTCTTGTTGCTTTTGCTGTCTTCCACTGCAATGAACTGTTGTCCTCTGCCATGTGCCACTCTGCCTTGGAGCCAGCCAAGTGTGGCCTGAAACTTCCACAGACTGTGAGCTAAATAAACCTTTCCTTCCTTAATTCTGGGCATCAGGTATTTTGCCTTAGCAATGAGAGACAAGTAACCAAGTCATGGGCTTGAGCACAGAAATCATATAATCAACTTGATATCAAAAGATCCCTGAGAAGTAATGTGGTGAATGACTTAAAATACCGGAAGTTCTGAACTAGGATAGTGGAGATGAGTAGAAGGTGAGGTCAGACTGACTTGACTTGGAGATCAGCTGTAGTTGGGGCTCTCTGATGCAGTTGAGGAAGGAGTCTTAGCCTCCAGGTCACAGGCATGGATGTCTGGGTAGACAGTAATAAGAACATTATCAAAGTAAGAAATAAAGGAGGAGGAGTGGGGATAGTGTGGGTAAGGATAAGAAATACATAATTCAGAACAGTGTTGAAGATAGAATTTCTATCCCAACAGAGACTGTGGTTCTTCTTATCTAGGTTTAGACTTCTTTCCTTGATTCCTCTGTTACAATAGTTTGGGTCCCTTTTAATCTATCCAGAAGTGCATCTTTTCATTTCTGGTTTTAGTTGCCTTGATTATAGGTATACCAAAGTTCTAGTTGTCTCTGATACTGAAATCCACAAAGGAAGAAATGTTTATTTTCTCTGAAGATGGACAGTCAGTCACCCCTCTGAGAGTCCCTGTGTTATCGAAAAACCTGAATGTTGCAGAACAGGATTCAATTTTGCAGAATAACACACACACACACACACACACACACACACACACACACACACACCCACGTACCCTACACCCATGGCTTTAGAACTGCATTCATTCCTCTTTTATCCATTTCAAAAGATATTTATTGAACATCTACAAGATCCCACAATTGTAAACACTTCAAAAATATTTTAACAACATAATCATGGGGAAGACAATGAAATGTAAACAAATGAAAAAATAATATAATCTCAGATGTTAGCAAGGGCTTCAAGAATATGTCAGGGTAATAGGACATAGAAATGGGTAAATTTTAAACAGGTATTAACTGATGTGAACTGGCCACCCATGCAATGATTTGGGAAAAGAGCAACAATATAAGTCCCTAAACTGATGCATCTAAGAAATGCTCAAAGTTAGCAGGACAAATGAATATGGGAAGCAAGAGAACAGCAGGGACCAGATCTGGTGGCCCTTGCGGGCCAGGATAAGGAGCTTAGAATTTACAAGAAGAGTGAAAAGTAGTCACTTGTGCATTGCAGAGGAGAGAAACATGATTTGATACAGATTAACTGAAAGCTTAATTCTACATATTGTTGAGAGAAGGGATCTAAGGTGAAAAGGCAAATTTAGGGAGACCAGACAGGAGACAAAGGGAAAGACAAGGAACTCTTGATGACTCTTCCTATTTAGAAAAATACAAAGTGAGGCTACAAATGGGGAGAAAACTAGGAGATACCTGATGTCATGATATTTGAAATAGGGGCTGGGGATTTAGCTCAGCGGCACAGCACCTGCCTGGTAAGCACAAGGTCATGAGTTTGATTCCTGGTACCAGAAAAAAAATAACAACAAAAAAACAAAAACAAAAAAAAAAACAAAAACAAAAAAAAAAAACAAAAAAGTACTATGATATTTGAAATAGATAGCTAATAATTACAATAATGAAAGCAAAGTGCCACATTTATTATACATGTTCCAGGTACCCTTTTTCTGAGGACCAGTTTGACATGGTACAGGGAAGGCAATAATTAATACTGAGAAATCGGCACAAAAATAAATTGAGAGTCTCTCCTAGACCTACATGACTTGTGGCGAGACCTGGGGCTCATTTAAGGACAGATTAATATTTAAGCCAATGGCTAGAGTGAGACTAGCAAACAGTCTGTGAAGTTCTGGTGCCTCACAGCAAGATAACATGGCAACCGAGGACCTGTGCAAATTCCGTCTAGCTCAGCAGTCTAGTTAGCAGACAATCAGGTTACTAGTTAACCATGATCCGCTCCTGTATGATTTTCCAAAAATGCATTGTTCCTCAGTTCTTGAACCTTGACACCCACCACTTCCAGCAGCTCATCAGCATACACCCCTATCAAGCTGGGCTCCTAATAATGGCCAACGACATTGTGCCTTGTGGTTTTAGCCTGTCATTGGCTCTGATCATCCTGGTGCCCCTTGTAACTAAAACATATCTCTTGTCTGTGTTATATTGTCATTGTACCCCTAAGCAGGAGATCAGTGGTCCTGGGCCAGGCCCCTGATACACTTTCTTCTTTACCAGCAGAATGAGACTGCTGAGTAGCTTTCTAATGCTCTTCTCCCTGTAGGTGGGATAGCTGGAACCAGATCCTGGGCTCCTGGCTGCCAAAAACCAGCTACTACAGGCTGCATCTCACCGGCCAATGAGTTCAAATACTGCCTTTCTAAGTAACATTTAGGACATTTCTTTGCATTCTTAAGTTCCATAACTGTGGAATCCCTTTCAATGGTGTATTTCTATTTTGTAAGAGCACAGAAGGCAGAGTCTTTGCTGTGATGCTTGTTTGTTCTCTGTAATTATTTAATTTTCATTAAAATGTACATGAATTCAAGAACAATTCTGAGCCTGAAGCATGATCTGCAGGAGAATTATGCAGGTGTAGCAAGCAAGTAAGGCTGGCAATGATGACGCAAATCTCCGTTCTGAAATGAGTAGGACTCCCGGGCCTCCGATGGTTGGGAATTCACTGTGTCTCAGCCTCACATAAAAAAACAAGGCCACACCCCAGGAGAGCTTGACTTGAGAACAGGAGGTTACTGAGTTTTTCTATTCTCCTTCTATTTAGAACACTCATCTCTCCTCTGTTCTAGCAGAAGACTGAGAATAGAAACCGCTGTGAAACCACGCAAGCCATGTATTTACTTTCAGAATTGGGTAATGACGTTGGTCCGTGCTTTGGCAATAGGTGGTTGTGTAGGAAGATGGGTCAACTAATAAACACCTAAGAACACTGAAACTACTCATGCAGCTGATCCTGAGCCCCTCTCATTGCAGAGGAGCCCAAGAAATGTTGAAACTGTTTTTTTGTTTTCAGTGATTTCTAAACTTGAGTTTACCCAGGTATATACCTTATATACTTATATACCTTTCTTTTTTCTTTTTCTTTCTTTCTTTCATTCTTTCATTCTTTCTTTCTTTCTTTCTTTCTTTCTTTCTTTCTTTCTTTCTTTCCTTCTTTCCTTTCTTCCTTTCTTTCTCTCTTTCTTTCTTTTTCTTTCTCTCTTTCTTTTCTTTCTCTTTCTTTCTTTCTCTCTCTCTCTCTCTTTCTTTCTCTCTCTCTCTCTCTTTCTTTCTTTCTTTCTTTCTTTCTTTCTTTCTTTCTTTCTTTCTTTCTTTCTTTCTTTCTTTCTTTCTTTCTTTCTTTCTTTCTTCCGTCTCTGTCTCTCTGTTTCTGTGTCTGCCCCACCACCCGCTTTCTGGATGCCATAAGTTGAGCAACTTTCCCCTACTAGATCCTTCTACTATACAATTTTTATCTTGGAGCCATG
>NW_004955478.1:3955237-4042947 GCF_000276665.1 Chinchilla lanigera | reverse complement strand
TCTCTCTCTTTCTTTCTTTCTTTCTTTCTTTCTTTCTTTCTTTCTTTCTTTCTTTCTTTCTTTCTTTCTTTCTTTCTTTCTTTCCTTCTCCCCCTTTCCTTCCTTCCACCCTTCCTTCCTCCCTTCTTTCCTTCCTTCCTTTGAAATGGAACTTACTATATAACCTGGAGAAAATTGCTTAACTTAGAACCTGTGTATTTTTTCAGTTTTAACTGGGGATAATAATTGCACCCTCTCAAACAGTTTGTTGAGAGGGTTTGATGCAAAAAGTCTATGAATGGTACATAGGATAGCAAGAACTCAATTGATGAAATGATCAGTTATGAAGATTTTTTGAAAAAAATCTGTGTCAATTAGTGGTCATTCTTTGATCTTAGTGAGCTTTTCTTTTCCCCTAGTAGGACAAATTACCTGACATACACAACTTAGAAGAGAAAAGGTTTATTTTGGTTCACACTTTCAGTTCATGGTCAGCTGGTTCCAAGGCAGACACAACATGGTGGAAGAGCCTGGTAGAGGAAAACTCATCTCACGGCAGCCAGGGAGCAGAGAGGGCAAGGAGGAGCCAAGGGACAGGACAGAGGAAGGGCCAGGGACAAGAATAGCTCTTCTAGGCCCCCAGGGACCTACTTCCTCCAAGCAAGTCCTACCTCCAGCAGGACATCTTGCTATGAACTTGCCAGTGGATTTGTCCATTGACGAAGTTAGTGCCCCTGTAATCTAACCACCATCCAGAAGAACCACTCTGAACACATGAACTTTTGAGTGACAGTTTTTGATCCCAACCTGTCAAATACTGTAAGGCTTGAGTTAAATATGTAGGGAGACAACACGGCTATCCAGTGCAATGTGAGGCAATGTCTTGGTTACTTTTCTCTCGTTGCTGAGACAAAACACCCAATGCGCAAAATGAAGGAAGGAAAGGTTTATGTAGCTTACAGTTGTGGAGGTTTCAGTCCATACTTGGCTGGCTCCAAGGCAGAAGATAACAAAGCAACAAGAGCAAAGAGGGGAATGGCAGTGCGTGCAAGCTTCTTTCCCTCCCTTACATTGTAAGCAGGCTACTCCCACTCACAGCACTCACATAATTAACCTTCTAAACTTCTAACATTGACACAATGAATAATATCCTAGCGCAGGAAGGGCATGTCTTTTGCACCCCAGGATGTAGAACTGTTGAGTCACTTAGCCAAACCTCTAGACTCCTCAAGTTGACACAATGTACCAACCATAACAGGCAATTGCTCTGTCTCATGGGGATTCTCATATTCACACAATTCTCTTCTTATGCTCAAGACCCAGAGTTGATTGGAGGCAGATCTTTACCCCTGTGTGAATTTCAGGGCTCCTGATCCAGAATTTCAGGGCTCCTGATCCAGTGAATTTCAGGGCTCCTGATCCAGATGAAAGTGGGTTTCTAGCCAGGGATATAGTTCAGGGGCACAAGCACCTGCCTGGCAAATGCAAGGTCCTGAGTTCAGTTCCTGGTACCAAAACAAACAAAAAACAAAATAAGAAAGTGGGTTTCTCTCAGTGGTGTGTTGGTAAATGCTTAACAACTTGTTCTCCTGGGGGAAAAAAAGAGTCCTTGTTTGCAGTATTGGCTGATTTGCATGATGAAATGCTCCTCTACTAAAGATAGGGTCAGAAGGAGACGCACCCAATCATCTCTCTTGGGATGGCTCAGATGGATTTCAACATCCGTTACTCCTCCGTGCCCTCACCCAGGTCTACCTGTGATCCCCACATTGCCATCTAAGCATCTAAATGGCTATTTGAGTTCCTCCTTATGTTCGCATCATGGCAAGCATCCATCTTCTTTCTGAAGGGACACAGCCAACTTTTGTGACATTTTATCTACTGCACGCTTAAACTTTGGGAGGCAGATTCCCAGCTCTGGGTCTAGGTTCGCAGGTGATGCAGTGTCGCGTTGGTTGTAACTTTGGAGAGAAGCAGCATCTGGCCTCCAAAATGGCCCTGGATGATCTCTGCCTCCCACTATTGACATCACTTGTTGCCTTCTGCCATATTTGGCCAACCACACAGAATATAGCAGGAGATAGGGGACGTCATTTCCCAGATTGAATGATGAAAGTCGCTGTGCCATCTGTCTCAGTCATACTGTTTGGGGCGATTCATTTTGGGGCAAGGCATCTGCCAAGTCATGAGAAGCCCAGGGCAGAGGTCCATGTAGCAGGGGCTTAAGTTTCCTGCCAGCACCACATAAATGAGTTTGGAAGCAGAACCCAACCATGGCGAAGAATCTAGATGACAGGTTGACTGCAGCCTCTGGGATACCCTGAGCGATAGCCACCAACCCAGCTCTTCCTGAATTCCTGACCCTTGAGGCTCTGGGTGAGAATAATTTTTTTTTCAGTCTTCTAAATGGTTGGGCTAACTTGCTACACAGGGAAACAGAATCAATACAGGCAGTTTTTTATTCTTCAGATAAATATTTTGTCTTTTTATACTAAGATTTAACCTGAATGACTTCTATCAGTATTACTCAAATTCAACATTCTGTCCTTAATTTCTTTCCAAGAAATTCATCTTTCTGAGATTATTCAGCTCATTTCCCCCTTTCTCCTCCACTACTTCTTACTCTTATATTTCAGTTTCATAATTTAACGTATTTTTTAGCATAAATAAAATGAAGCTTGGTTACAGAAGATACAAGGGCTTCGGGGTGGGTAAGTGGTTTCCAGTTCTGGCTGCCATGGGACGTGGAAAGGTACTGCATCTCTCAAAGGCTCAGTTTCATCACCTGCAAAACTGGAACAGTAAAACCAACCTGAAGAGGTGATATAATGCTTGAGTGTAATTAAACATGCAAAGCTCCGACACATGTGCATTGCACTGATGTCAGGTATAGTGAAGTTGCCCTGACGACCATGATGACAAGGGTAGTGGATCCTCTGCCTCCATAAAAATTCCTGGGAGGCCATATGGCCAAGGAAAGAAGTTTTAAGTAGCTGAGGTTATCAGGAAGCAGCGCACACTCAGTCCTCCTAGATGCCTCCTGTAAGACCAAAGGCTCTGTAAGAGCAAAGGCTCCGAATCACTGCGCAGTGTATAGGGAAGACCCAGCTGTGTTGATGACCTCAACAGGCAGCGTTTATCATCTCCCATCCTTGGATCTCTAGACCCCTCAGCTAGAAACTTTGTATGTTTGGCTCTGAAAGGCGAACGGACCCTGGATCTTATGTGGAGGAGAAGATAATCAGAACCTTTTGTACTAAGACCACAGGGTGAATGGAGGTCTGTCTCTGGGGTTAAGGCCTCAGAGGGCTATGTACCATACTCCAGCTGCGCAGCGGTGGCTTCTTAGAGGATGCAGGTTTGAACCAAGTCTTGAGAAATGACTTTTTCTTCACCTCTTAGCCTGACAGATTCAGGTTATTCAAGTTAGTTGAATTTATTTCTCCTGAAAATAATCATTACGGAGTCTCGTATCTGTACAGGTCCTGAGCTGCAGGAAGGAAGAAGGCTTTGGTAGGATTATCACTAGATATAGTTGGTTGGTTGGTTGGTTTTTAAGATACTTTACATGATCACTACAAGTCAAGTTTCAACCCAAAATGGAGCTGATTCTACCACATCTCCTTGTCCCTGTAGTTACTTTGTTTAAAGAAAAACTAAGATTATTCTGATACAAAGATCCACAGGGGCCATGAAGTGAAAACAAGTCTTACTGATGGTCTAAAAGCTCACACGGAAGCCAGGGAAAAATCACCCAGTGTGAGATAACCACCCTCACATTAGCAGCTGTATTCCTTCTAAGCCAATGTTTTTCCAGGATATATCTACAGTTTGAAAACTTAATTACAATTACATTCCATAACAAATCCCTGCCATGTAGAGTAATTGCTATAATATCCTTGGTCTCCAAAAGACTTCAGACTCAGTCTGGTGTCTCTTCCTGGTTCCCATGGCTACAAAAGACACCTTACCAGGGGTGGTGTGAGAAACATCAGCTATAGTACAAAGCATCCCACTCCCTTGGATAAATGGAAGAGGTAAATGAGTTATGTTCCTCAGAGACAATTAGAATTTTGATCATTTTAGAGAAAATAATCACCACCTCAGGACAATGGTGTTGTCTTGAGTGAGATGAACAAGTGAGCAGGTTTTTAGGAATATTCTAGTAACCAAGTTGTATTTCAAAGCTGAAGAGACAAGGATATGTGTAAAGGATCAGGAGTGGGAGATGCCTATTGATGCTTGTACACTTGGGCACTGGAATGACAGGAAGGGTTCTATGTTGAGGGCTTGGTACTCAGCTGGTGGCACTACCGGGAGATAATGTAAACTTAGGGAGTGGGGCATAGCGGAGGGAAGTAAGGCCCTAGAGGCATTATTTATTGGTCAGCTTTGCTGTTGGGTCCAAGTACTTGACACACAGGACTTAAAGGAGGAGGAGTTTATCTGGCTTGTGGTTTCAGAGGGTTCTGTCTGTGGCTGGCTGGCTCCAAGGCATGATGGAAGGGCATGGTAGAAGTAGTGTGCTCAACCTGTGAGATCCAGGAAGCAGAGAGTTTTAGAGAGAGATAGACCCTCCAAAGGTATGCCTCTGTGACCTACCTCCTTCAACCAGGCCCTACCTTCCAATAGCACATTTAAAACAAATTCATCAGCACATTAAGCCACTGAAAAGTATAGTACAGTCATCATCGAAAAGCCCTGCCTCCGAGCATATGAGAGTTTTGGGGAACATTTTATATCTCAACTATCTGAGCAGTTTTGCTCTACCATGTCCCACTTACCGTAATGTTTGGTCTCACCACTGGCCCAAAATGATGGGACTAAACAACCATGGACTGAAACCTTTGAAACAATGATGCAAAGTAAAATTTTCCTCCTTTTAAGTTTTATGTCTCCGGTATTTCGTCACAGTGATGGGAAGCTGTCATAATGCTAGTGGTGAACAGTTGGAGAGGGACTCAAGTGACCTTGACCAGAAATGCCTGTGTGTTTGCAAGGATGGAAAAAGCCCTTTATAAGCAGGGGAGAACATGATTTAATCTCTTTGCTCCATAATCTCGGGATGAAGAACTGCCATAGGACTTGGCATTTGTCAATCATCAGGATGCCCTGGAAGACCACAAATCCCCAACTCATTCAAATCCAACCCTACACACTCTGGAATTCTCAACAAAGCAAGGGGCGTGGGTGTGGAAGGGGTGCTATGAGTTAGTGGTTGTTTATCCCCTAAGGGTCCATGTGTCAAAGGCCTGGTCCTTAGTGTGGCAGTGTGGGAGGTGATGAAACCTTTCAGAAGTGAGGCCAGTGACAGATGTTAGGTCAAGCGGGGCTGTATCTTCAGAGGGGATTAAGTGATTGTAGAATCATGGTTGGTTCTCAAGAGAAGGTTGTTATAGAAGCCCAAACCTAGACCATCCATCCAGCTTTCCTCTGGCTTCTTATCTGTGATGTGCTTGCATGTTCTCACATGTGCTTTCGCCACTGCCACCTGCTATGATGTGATACAGCCAGGAATGCCCTCACCAAGACAAAACCAAGATGGGTGTCATGGCCTTGAACCTCCAGGAGTATAACAAGTAAATGTCTTATTTACATTTATTTATTTATCTACTGAGAGAGGGTCTCACTATGTAGTTCAGACTGGCCTTGAACTCATCATGTAGCCCAGACTGTCTTTGTACTTGTGATAATCCTCCTGCCTCAGCCTCCTGAGAGCTAGGATTACAGGTGTGCACCACCATACCCAACTCATGTCTCTTCTTTATAAAGTTATCCTGTCTCAGGTATTTTGTTATAGTTATGAAAACCTGATTAATGCAGAACGCTGCCTACACATCAAACCCTATGCTACAAAGAGATTATAATTTGATTTGTGATATTAAATTATACCCCAAAGGGAATTATAATTCCCCTAAGGGAATTATAGGAAATGCTACTCCAATGATGGTAAAAGGGAATACTGTGCAAAAATGTGACTTTTAGTAAATTTAGGAAATATGTTGATAAATGATAGAGTTGAATTAATTGTTTTTTATAGGATTTCTCAGGGTTTTTCATCTGCTGTCCTGAAATGTGTATCTCTAAGGGAGAGATTATATTTCTTTTCTTTTTGTCTTTTTTTGAAACAGGATCTCACTATGCAGTTCAGGCTGGCCTTGAGCTCACTTTGTAGCCCAGGTTGGTCTTGAACTTGCAACAATCCTCCTGCCTCAGCCTCCCAAGTGCTGGGATTACAGCTGTGTGCCACCATACCAGGCCCTATACGTATTTTCAAAGTCAGACGCTAATGTAACAGGTAGGTGATGCTTCTATTTACATTAGGTTATGACAGTAACAGCATTGGTGGTCTATTGCTTAATACTTCCAACACACACACATGAGTCTGTGTATTTACCTAAATGAGTACACTTGGAAAAGGAGCCAAAGGCTAAAGGTATAAGGACAGGGCTAGTGGTGGTGGTGGAAGTATGGGTAGGTGTGTTTTCATGGCAGAAATTTTAGGAAAGCACCACTACCTGGAAGCGAAGGGTCTTTGTTTCTATTTCTGATTCGCTGGGTAACTTTCAAAAGTCACTCAACGTATCTGGCCCCATTTCCCTTTATGCCAAGAAGAAATTTAAAAAGTGAAGTTATCTGATTCTGCTTCCCCATACACAGAGCGGAAATTTACAACATGTATACGTCTTCAGTTTTTCTTATAAAACATCACAAGGATCGGACAATTCTGTGCAATTAAAATGTGTTCAGTTGTGTGGCTGAGTACATGGCCTAATGACAGGGTCTGGTGCTGACCACCGGCAAGATTGTGGGGAGAGGGGTTTACGGGAGGGGCGGACAGAGCCTGTGCCCCAAGACTGCGGGCAGCTGGCGTCCTAGGTCAGGATGAGTCACGCGCTCCGTGTATAAACATACAAGCAGCGTGCCGCAACCCTGGGTTGTTGGCTCAAACCCTCCAAAGACAGCCTTGAAGATGTGACATGAAAGAAAACATGGAATATTGAGTAAATGGACTTTCTTTTGACGCAGACGGAGACAAGACAAAATGGACAGCTGAAACACGACATCCTCCTCTTCTACCGGGCTTTCCTGTTTATTGGGGTTAAGTGGAACTACCCAAATTATTATGTTTAGAGCAAGCTACTTGTTACCAGAGAGATGAGACCAAAGAAGACACCAGCTTGTGCACAGTGGGCATGTTAATAGTATCGGCTGTCTGAACTTCAGTGTCCTTCTCTCGCATTGCTGAGTCATTGAAATTCCCAGGAGTAAGTCTGTGGGGCCAGTCCTGCAAACGGGAAACCAGGTTTCGAGTAGAGCAAGAGCGCCACCTTGCTTTAAGTAGGAACACTGCACATCATTGCTTGAATGGTGAGTAGCTCAGAGGAGGTGGGACAGAGATCAGGCCTGAGCCGCATCCACGACACGGTGAATTACTTTTAACAAAGCGTAGTGTATCACTTAAGGCTCTCTGGAGGAGCAGGACCAGTAGGATATGTATGCATACTATGAAGAGGTTGGTTTGAAGGAATCTCATGCACATGCGGACCCCAGTCAGCTTGAATTTTGTAGGGTTGGCTGGCAGGCTGAAGACGCAAGCAAAAGTTGACGTTACAGGCAAAGTGCTGGGGACATAGCTCAATGGCACAGCGCCTGCCTGGCAAGTGTGAGGTCCTGAGTTTGATTCCTGGTACCAAAAAAACCCCCAAAAAACCAACAGCAAAATACCACAGGGCCAGGGATATAGCTCAGTGGCCTAAGCCCCTGCCTGGAAAGTGCAAGGTCCTGAGTTCAATTCCCAGTAAAAAAAAAAAAAAAAAAAGACGAGGCAAAATTCCTTCTCCCGGAAACTTCGGATTTTTTCTCTTAGAGGCTTCATCTGATTAGATGAGACCTACTTGCATTCTTTCTGGTAATATCTGTTACCTAAAGTCAGCTGAGTGTAGATGTTCGCCACTCCTCCAAAAGCCCTGCGCTATGACGCCGAGATCAGTGTTTGTTTATATAACTGGATCCCAGCTAAGTGGATACATACACCTAACCATCACAGATAGCAACACTGGCCCTGGTAGAAACTTTATTTTTTAACATTAAGAGATAGGAATTATTCTTTGCCTGATTTCTTATTATATGGGCTCAATAACATTTCAGGTTGTATCAGTTCATTGCTGTTCTAATTATTCCTCATAATAGTGGGCTAGATTCCAATGTGTTGTTACCCGCTTACAATCTACGCTACATGATGCCTCCGATGCATCACAGCAGCACAGGGAATGCATTTTATAACAAATAGGACCATTTCCCAGGGCTGGTGCTTGTGGGCACACACGTGCGTGCAGTTCTCCAAGCAGAACTCCAGGTAGTGGGGTGCAAGACAAGGTTTGGAAGACTGGACAGAACTTCTTCGTGGGAGTGGTTCCCTTAATGTGTTTCTATGTAATACTTGTGGCAGAAGTTGAGAGTAGCATTTTCTGCTGAGCAGGCATTCCACAGAGGGAAATTGTTACCCCAGATAACTCTCCCAATGTGGATGTGTAAAAAAATAACATCACATAAAATAAAATAAAATAGGACTCCATTGTCTTGATAAATATTTTTACTTTGTGATTTTTTTTTTTGAGACAGGATCTCGCTATGTAGTTCAGGGTGGCCTGCATGTACTGTGTAACCCTGGCTGACCTCGAACTCATAGCCATCCTCCTGTCTCAGCCTCCCAAGTGTGGGATTACAGACATGCGCCACCATACCCTTTACCTTGTGATATTTGAAGGTAGCATCTCTAGTCCTGAACCCTGAGAATTTCTCCTTTATAAATCCTCAGAAAGCACAGGGAAGGGGACAGGAGAAAGCCAATACTGTAGTGGTTGGGTCTCGTTGGAAAGAAAAAAGAAGTTGGATTTTACTGGGATTCTCAGGACAGAAAAATTCCAGAGTCTACTAAGAGAGGAGGTAGAACTGACGGCATCTTACAGCAAAGGGAATGCAGTTATTGGTTTGTAAGTGTAGTCTGCACTGTCATCTTGCCAAATATTTTGGTATTTCTTAGACTTCAAATGCTCTTGTCTAGTCTCACCACTTTGGAGTGAGCTGGGTGAATTGTTCTAATATTAAGATACAATATAAGAAATTTTCCTTTGTACAAAGTGGCCCATAATCTTACCTACTATAACTGTTCACACAGATAGCAGGATAGAGTGATGACAGAATTCTCAGCTGCCAAAGACTCAGAGCTAAAGAAGAAACCCAGCAGATAAAGAAAAGTCTCTTGTTAGGAAAAGCATACTACTCATCAATTAATGGGTAACACTTGATATCAGTACATGGCCAGATTGTCATCTAAATCTCCTGTTAACAGAACTAAAAACTTATCTATTTAACAAAAGATCAGAGATGAATAGAATAACTGAATAATAGAGATTATTTGTTAGAAAGAAAAGCTGAAATGCTATAGAGACCATTTTATTGAGTAAATTGCATTCAGATACCAAAAGACTAAATCTATAATACAGTCATAATTGTTTAGGACCAAAGCTTTGAAGGATAGGAAATATACATAATGAGACAGTTAGGGGAACTCCTATTGCGTGGAACATTCTCCTTTGTGACTGGGAACTATCACAAAACCCAGGGTGTTAAATGTTTTATCAACAACTTAAAAATGATTTTCTATTGAAGTGATAAAATTTGGATATGATGGGTTAAATTAAACATGCTGTTAAATCAATCCCATTCATTTCTATTTTTTTAAACTGAGAATAAAAATATGAAAACTTACAAAATGTGCTCACATTCTCCTTATTGAGCAGCCGTGTTAGCCAATGTGTGCAAGTGAAGTCTAGAATTTCTATAAGTATTTGGCTATCATGACTGAAGAGGTACATACAGGAGGACAAAGCTGATGAGATTCCTGAGAAGTGGAAGCTGAGTCTTATTCTCATGTACCTGAAATATTCTTCCTATACCTCAAATCATAGGAACCACTAACATAGTCCTTATGGTTTGAGTTGAAGTTTCTGTTATAAGCAGCAGGAAAATCCTCACTGAGTTTGGCCCACCGACGACATCATCGCTCATCCTTTCTGAGTTCTACTCTCGTGTTTTTATAATGAGGCTTCAACTTCCACAAGACCTGACAAACCCAGATTGACTTTTAATCTAGGCTGGCTTCTCACAGTCTCTCCAGGGGCACCGTCTCCTCCTGCTGGGCCAACCTCATTCATTATCTCCCTTAGATATCTCATTCCTTCAGTGACCTTTGCTGTGTGTTTAGCTAGTAATGTGCCTTTAAACTCAGCTTTGCATGCTATATGTGTAATTCCTGTTTGTTGTACTGTATTATGTGTTGGTTTTGTCTTCTCAGGGGTAGGAGGCAGATCTGGCTTGGAGCACTGTCCCGCACAACAAATGCACTGAGAAGCACAAGGCCAATTCCTTAAACTTATGCCTCAGGTTTTTTTTTTTTACAGGCTTGTTGTGAGAATTGTTGTGGTGCCTGCATGATCCTATGGAAAATTGGTTAGATACTCATTGAATACACATATCTTCTTCCGGTCCTCTCTGCATTACACTCCAAGAGAGTTACCTATACAAAGAAAGGGGTGAATACAGAGAAAAATATGCTGTCATGAAGGATGGGCCCCAGGATTTAGTGACTGCCTAGGTATAGATAACAACCCTGAGTCTTGGGAACCATGGTACCAGTGGCCAGAGCTGGGCTGCTAAAACCAGCTCTTCTGATAAACTCAGATAGAAAATAGTGAGGGACCACTCTGAAAACCTCTCCTGTATTCACAAAACGTCTATGAGAAACCTTTCCTTAGGAACTCTAGCCTGAGTAAATACAACATTTATTCATAATTTAGGGTCCATTGATCATTCTCAATGCATTTGTTAATATACTTCAAGAACTTCTGAGATTTCTACTTTTTGTCTTTTGCCTTCAGGCCAAGTTTTCCTTGCCAGCTAAGAGAGCCTACTCAGCATTTAATTTAGCACTAATTACTTTCCTTTACACTTTCTAAGTGATCCATTGTTTTCAGATTATTTTTAGCTTCCAAAAATTCCCTTAACTTTTCCTTGGAAAGTATACAGCATTTTTCATATTTTACCTGAAAGTTGTGTTGGTTGTGACTCCATGAAGATGGAAGTAATTCTTTCTCCCTCTATCGTGACTCTACTTAGGTAAAAATGATCATAAGTAGAGTCATGAAATCATATTAATTTTATTGTTGCACTTTCAAAGACCCACACTGTAGCTGATGTATCCACCTTCTTTCCTGGTAGCTGTGTGCTTCTATGAGATGGCTTGGTAGGACCCAGCTCCCTTGAAGGCATAGAGGGGCCTTCAAGAACTTCAGATCCAAAATATTCTCCCTGCCCCCCCCCCCCCCCCCCTGACTTTAGGAACAGTGCTGGATCAGCATTTCTTCCCTCTCCACCCAAGAGAAGGAAATTTAAATTTTTTTTCTTGGAATTCTCTTATTTTCCTTGAGCAATACATTTGTGTGGAAATCATCCCAGCTGTTGTGAGTTGTACCTGGATGATCCCCCAAAGCGCCATGTGATCACAGGTGATCATGCGGGACCAATGGGTTAAGTTAAAAATGCTGGTATTATTTATCAATCAGTTGGTGAATCTTAACATCAGTGCATGAGAATAGGCTTTGGGGAGGTGATGGGGCCATGAGAATTTGGGAGATCAAGCCTGGTTGGAGGAGGTGGGTCACAGGGGCCTTGACCTGAAGGGTCTGTCTTCTTCCCTCCTTCCTTAATCCCTCTCTTTGCACCCTGCCTGCCATGCTATGAATTATTTCTCCTCTGTGATGCCCCTCCGCCTTGCCTCTCTGCCATGGAACCAGCAAAGTAGGGACTGAAACCTCTACACACTAAGCCAAGGTAAACCTCTCCTCTTTTATCTTGTGGATGTCAGGTATTTTGTTCCAGCAACAAGAAAGTAATGAAGACACCAACCAACAAGACTGTCATTTGCTGTATTGAACAGGAAAAAACAAAATCCCCTTTAAAAATGTGCTGTGCTCCTATTTAACATAGTTCTGGAAACATTAGCTAGAGCAATTAGACGAGAGAGAGAGAAATTAAAGGAATAAGGATAAGAAAGGAAGAAGTGAAATTATCACTTCTTCCAGATAACATGACACTCTACATAGAGGACCCCAAACTCCTCAAAAGGCTCCTAGAATTAATAAACAAATTCAGTAGCATAACTGGATAAAAAGTCAACACTCAAAAATTAAGAACATTCCTATACACAAACAAACACACTGAGAGAGAAATGAGAGAAATCATACCTTTCATGACAGCATCCAAAAAAATGAAGCACTTTGGAATCAATTGAAAAAAGGAAGTAAAAGATCTATACAGTGAAAATTACAGTACTCTAAAAAAAGAAATCAAAGAGGATTTCAGAAAATGGAAAGATATTCCTTGCTCATGGATAAGAAGAACCAACATTGTGAAAATGGCCATACTCCCAAAACTGTTCTACAGATTAGATGCAATCCTGATAAAATTACCATTAGTATACCTCACAGATCTAGAGAAAACATTCCTAAAATTCATCTGGAACCAGAAGAGACCAAAGAATAACAAAAGCAATCCTGGTCAACAAAGGCAAGGAAGGAGGCATCCTAATCCCTGACTTGAAATTATACTACAAAGCTACTGTGATTAAAATAGCATGATATTTAAAAAAAAAGCAGACCTGAGGATCAATGGAACAGACTGGAAGATGCACAACCACAAACACACTCAGCCACCTGATCTTTGACAAAGGGGCCAAACATGTTCACGGGAGGAAAGATAGCCTCTTTAATAAATGGTGCTGGAAAAAATGGCTCGCCACATGCCAAAGACTAAAACTAGACCCATGTCTGTCACCATGCACTAAAGTCAAAATGGATCAATGATTTAAATATTAAAACAGAAACACTAAATCTACTGGAAGAGAAAGCAGGTACAAATCTTGAAGACATAGGGGTAGGCGAGACTTCATGAACAAAAACCAAACTGCATGGGAAGTACTTCAAAGAAGCAACACCTGGGATCTCATCCTATTGAAAAGCTTTTGCACATCAAAAGAAATCACCAACATGGTAAAAAGAAAACCAACAAATTGGGAAAAAATTTTAGCCAACTGTCCCTCAGACAAAGGACTTCTATCTAGAATGTATAAAGAATTTTAAAGTCAGGCCCCTCAAATTCAGAGACCCAATCCAAAAATGGACATCTGAGAGTAGTATACACTTCTCAGATGAAGAAATACAAGTGGAGAATAAATATATGAAAAAAAAGTTCAACATCATTAGTCATTCGAGAAATGCAAATTAAAACAACAGTGAGATTCCATTTCACCCCAGAAAGAATGGCTATCATCAAGAAATCAATCAATAACAAATGCTGGAGGGACTATGGGGAAAAAGGAACACTTTTCCACTGTGGGTGGGAGTGTAGACTGGTACAACCACTGTGGAAATCAGTGTGGAGAATCCACAAAAAAAGGAGGATTAGAGGTCTCTTCAACTCAGCTATTCCCCTTCTGGGTGTTTTGCTAGAACTGCAAACATCATACCACAGTGATATATGTGCACCCATGTTTATAGCAGCACAATTTGTCATAGCTAACTCTTGGAAAACCCCCAAATGCCTATCAACTGAGGAACGGATAAAAAAGATGTGTTATTTTTACACAGTAGAGTATTACTCAGCTATAAAGATAAACTCGAGGTTTTTATAGGTGAATGGATGCAACTAGAGACCATACTCATAATTGAAATAAATCAGATGCACATGTGTAAACATTGTGTTGTCTCCTTAGTGTAAGAAGCTGAAAGAGTAAATAAGATCCAAAAGGTACAATAGATCTTGTGACAGGGAAAGAAACTGCTCAAAAGGAAAGAACAACTGGATTGAGGGAAAGGAGAAAAGAAAGAAGGAAGGGAAGAAATATATATATATATATATAAAATAAGACAGGTAGGATAATTGTACTACTAATTTCTATAGGTTTATTGAAAGGAACAGTTAATGCATAATTGTTTGATCACTCCTACATGCTTACGTCTGGTAATCTGAGCAACTACTTTGAAGATAACAGTAAGTAATACAACAACCATTGTTAATTTCCTATCATCTTGTTTTGAAATTCTGCATTATTTTTAATGTTTTTGTATTGTATCATTTTTGTTATTTTGTTTTTTTTTCTTTTTTCTTTAAAATGAAATTTTTAAAAAATGTGCTGTACTTGTGAGAGATCACCTCAAGATTCATACGTCCTGTAGAGGGCAGTATTTCCCCTTGCCTAAAATGTTTCATCTTCCAAATGGACCACTGAGTAAAATAGCCACAGCCAAGGAGGGGAGAAATTATGGAAACTTTCTGGGTTCAGTATTGATGGTAAATGTCTACTGGGAGGGAGAGGTCATTGATGACATCCTTGATTATTGGTAGAATTTGTTCCTTTAGCTTCCTGGGCCAGGATTTGTGGATTTGGTATTAAGAAAGATGGAGACAGAATGAAAGGCGGGGGAGGTAGAAAAGATAGAAACCTGTAAGTGTGGGGAATTCAGATTTCCCCAAGGTCAAGCAATTACCACAATCTCTATCTTAGGCTAAGTATGTTCTGCCGTACTAGGCTGTTCTTCACGTTACCAGCCCCTAGCGCTCATATGCTCGGGTTCCTCTACTTGCTGCTGATTAAATCAAAGGAGGTTGTATACTTGGGTAAAAAGGGAAAAGGATTTATTGAAAGCTAGCTTTGAGGTGGAGAGGCCCATTTTCCTCCAATTGTCATGTCACCATTTGTAGGTGAGCAAGGGTCTTCTATAGTAAGAAGAGGAGCACAGAGAGACAGTGCTGATTCCACACTTGCTTTATCATCTCCGGCCATCTTCAGCTGGTTCTCCACTTCCTTGGGGAAAACGAACCAGGCTCCTGGTCTCCTCCATTTATATAACACTTGGTGCCTCTGTACATTCTTTCACTTCTCTTGGGCTGAGGAGAGGAGGGGGTGTTGGCTATATGTTCAGCAAGAGGAAGTTTGGAGAAATTGCTTATTTCTCAAAGACAAAAGCCTAACTTTTAAAATCCCATTCTGTCTCGCTGTTTTACTCACTCAGTGCCAACACGGGGCTTGATCGTGAGGTTTATTGGGAAGTCATTGTGGTGATCCCTGTGCTTACAGCCCAGTAATGAGGAAGTAAATCTTCCTAGAAATTTTGGACAGAGAAACTTCTAGATGAATGGTACAGATCCTAGGCTGGGTCACCCCCTCAATTTTCTGATACTTGGGTTTTAAAAAATCCTAACAGAAAAGCAAACAATACCTCCAAACCTTGAAAATGACTCAGGTTGAACTTCTGTAGGAGGATTCTCTTCTCTCTGTCTCTCTTTTTTTTTCTTTTTGGTGGTGGTGCTAGGGATTAAACCCAAGGCCTTGTGTACGCAAGGCAAGAACTCTACCCCTGAGCCACATCCCCAGACCCTCTTCTTTTTAATTATACATAGAAGAAGGAAGGATGAGAGGAAGGATGTTATTGTCACTAACTAAATGTGTGCTGTGGTGTAAATGGAGAATGTTCCCTCTACTCTCCTGTGCTCAGAAGTAGGCCTTTGGGAAGGTGGTTGGATTGTGGGGGATCATTAGTGGATTAATTCATTGTTATGGCTGCATCTAGACATTCCCCCAAAGCCCCATGCAATCACAGGTTGGGCTTTTTCAGAGGTCACGGGATCTAGAGTGTATGAGTGTGAGAACTGATTCATGGTGCAATGCTAGGATCAAGGGCACTAGGATTAAGGGAGTGCATGCTACCTGCTGTAAGTAGTCTAGATAAGATAAAAGGGGCAGAAAGGTGCTGTGAGGGTCCCATTTTGCCTTTGCTACCTTCTACCTGCCCTGACATGTTGCCCCTGTGCCATGCGCCACCCTATTTTGGAGCCAGCCAATTACGGACTGAAACTTCTACAAACCATAAGCTGAATAGTTTTCCTCCTTTAACTCTGGGTGTCCGGTATTTTGTCTCAGCAACAGGAAAAGTAACTAAGACACCCATTAATAAGTGCAGAGGCTAAGTGAGCTGCTAGCAGGTGGGGCCTCACTGGAGATGGGTCACGGTGGGCATGACCTGGAAGGATATCTCCCTCTGCTTCTCCCTTCTCTCTCCGCTTCCTTCTTCCTGGGTGCCATGATGTCAGCAGCTTCTTTTCTACCCAGGCCTTTCCACCATGCCCTTCCTGCCTTGGAGTCAGCAGAGTATGGACCAAATCCTCTAACAACTGAACCAAGATAAACCTCTCCTATAAGTTGTGGGTACTGGCCATTTTGTCCCAGCAATGAGTGACTAAGATAGATTTTAGAGAACTGGGGTCATTGCCATGACTATACCTGACTTGTGGTACAGAAGCCTTGGGAACTGGCTTGCAGGAGGGTTCTGGAAAGGCTTGGAGACATGGGCTAGAGAAGCCATAGCATGCTGTAAGCAGAGTAAGCAAAGATGGATGGGAAATCCTGGTTAGAGCACAGAGGACTGGAATGCTGGTAGAAATGCAGATGGAAAAGACCAGGCTCAGATTTCAGTTGGGAACAAGGACCGCATTAGCAGCTGGCCTCCAGGACCTGTGTATTATCTTTACCCTCTAACAGAAAATGTGTATATATTTTGCCTATGTCCTAAAACCTGTGGGAGACTGAGGTTTTTCAAGAAATCTAGCTGTTATTCTCATGGTTTTCTCCCTCCATAAATTTGCTCCCTTTATCCTGGTCCTCATGTGAGAATTAATATCCTTTCTTTCAGCCTTAACTTTGCTCCACCAAATAATCACTGACCGTTAGCTCCATGACACCTTCATCAAGTTCACTCCAACCCAGATCAACTTCTTCACCTTCTGCCTCCACTTTCTCTTAGTCCAGCCAGCATGTTGCCCATAACAAATAATGATTTTCTTGTCCTGGTCAATGAATTATTCTCCTGGGAGAAATCAGAATAGCCATCACTGCTGGCATTGGGCCAGCCAGACCAGAGGTCTCCAATCACCATTTCTCAGCTCTCTCAGAGCAGGTAGCTAAAATCTCAAACAAATAAAACTTTCCATGTTCAAGACCAAATTCGCTCCCTGATGACGGTGCCTCCAAAATCAGAAGGTCTTTGCCAGGCTCAGCCCCGATGGCTGTCCATGCTGACAACCTCCATTTTTGACTAAGAACAAATAAAATTCACTGCTCTGCTGCACATGCATAAAATTACCTCCTGCTGACCTCTCTGCCATCTGCCTTGCCTCATTCAACCTTCCCTCCTCTTCAGCATTTCTCTGCCATCTCTAAGCAGGTATCAGAAAGTTTCTTTATTAAACTCACTAACTTGAAATATCAAATTGACTCACTGTCTGCTTTTGTGATTCAAAACCGCTGAGCACTACACTTGCTCGTGCAGCAAGGTGGGCTCTGGACCTTACTCCGGCAGACTTGCTGTTTCTTCACCAAGTCTGGACTCACATGAAATGGCATCAGCAGGCTGCATGGTCAAACCACTGTCCTACAAAACCAGGCTTGTGCCAGGCCCTTCCTGGCTGGCTGAGCACTTTCTAGAACTCCTGGCTTCTACCCCTTCATGGGCGCATTGTGTCAATATTCCCCCTGATCACATTTGACTCTCATCTCTTTCAGACTCTGTCTAGCTTTGTCCAGACACAGATGTCTCAGTTCATTTTTCAAGTGGCTGATGCCCTGCTTCTTACCAGCTGTCGCTATTGACCTTAAAACTTTGCCCTGGCTCAGCATGAAGCAGCTCTGAAAGGATGACAATTTCATACCTCCATACCTGACCACTTACTTTGTTCTTCCTTATTTAAGTATCTTTAAAACATGAGAGCTGATAGGTTTGATCCCTGTTACCTTATGGCCATCCCCATGGCTGTTCCTAGATGCCTGAGCCCCCAAACAATGCCCTCACATCCTGTTGCCACCCAGCCTACACTGCAGGCATGCTGTGCCCACCCGGCCTGCCCTGTTAAGTCACTGAACACCTGGCAGAACAAAGCATTAGCTGTTACTCTATTAGTTGCCACATAACCATTGCTATTTAACTAGTCTCACTTCACTGACCCCTTGCTTCCAACTTCTAAGCCTGTCAATAAAATCCCCACTCAGTAAACTTGAGTTTGACCCTCCTTCAGAGGTATTCCAAGTAAGTCTCCCTCAGAATCCCTAAATTCAGGCTGGTTATACTCTTTTACTGGGTTGCCATGTTTTACCTAAGAAGTGTAAAAGTGTAAAGCTTTTATTTCAAAAAAGAGCCCCTCAGCTTCCTGCTTGAAAAAGGCCACCTAGGGAGTTGGATCTGTAAGATTTATTTCACTGTGCTCATCCGTTCAGGCACTCAGAGGCCTCTGCAGCCATGAGTAAGGGAGCCTGACCACTGCTAAAATAGGTGGCAGATCTTGGCATTATTTATGTGCTGCTGGTTCTATGGGCATGCAAAATGCAAGAGTTATTGGGTGGGGGCACCCACATTTTAGAAGAAGGCCTGGGAAGCCAGGCAGTGTGCTCCTGAGAGGGCAGTATATAGAGCTGTGAAATTGAAGCCAAAAGTGCAGTGGAGACTCCAGGAAGTTGAATGTCTGCTGAGGAAAGCTGTGGGCATTGAGAAAAGTTACCCAGAGAGAGACCATGAAAAGTGCAACCAGTAATGCTGTAGGGGCAGGACCACCAAGCCCCTTAGAGTTCACATTTCATTACAACTTGTCCCAGGTGCTGGACATGTAACTATAGGATTTAATGTTGCCCTGTGGGTTTTCAGTCTTGTTTTGGTCCCGTTCCTTTCTATCCCCCTATTTCTCTCTTTTGGAGTGGGAATGTCTACTCTGTGCCATTGTATGTTGGAAGTGTTTTCCAATTTTACAAGGGCTCACAACTAAGAGTTTTACTGAAGTGTCAGGACAGAGTTTAGAGTTGTACTTTTCAGCAGTCTTGGAACTGTTAAGATATTTGTGATTCTTAGAGATGGACTGAATGCATTTTGCATAAAGAGACACACATGAATCTTTGGAGGGCCAGGAGCAGAAAATTATAGTTTGGATCTAGAACGTTCCCCCAAACTCTCTTGAACTCAGAGGCGGGCCTTTTGGAAGTATTATGTTCTTCAGTGGACTCATCTGCTAATGACGTCAGCAGCTGAGTGGACTGTTAGGAGGTGTGGCCTGATTGAGGTGAGTCACTGGAGACATGACCCGGAAGGGTGTATCCTCCTCCCAACCTCCTCCCTTTGCTTTCTGCTTCTTGGCTGCCATGATATAGGCAGATTTTCCTCCACCTAAGCCTTTCCACCATGGCTTTTATGCCTTGGAGATGGCGACTATGAAATAAATCCCCTAAAAATTGTGAGCCAAAAATAAATCTCTTCTCCATTAAGTTGTGGGTATTGGGCATGGTGTCTCAGAAATCAGAAAAGAACTAAAAGCAGTGAACATATTTACCTTGATAATATTTGTAATTGATATAAATCCCTGGAAACATGTAGAAACTTAGACTGGCAGAGAACTCTGGGGAAGCCTGACAGTATCTGAGAAATATGCAATAAACAATACAAGATTACTCAGTTATGTATGGAAATGACTTTTTTTCTGGGGACTCCAAAATAAATTATATGAATTTTTTCATCTTGCTTATTTTGTTTGTCTCCTCCTCAAAATTTTTACTGTGTTTTGCTGTATGTAGTAATTTGTGATCAGAAATCATACGACTCTCTGTTCAGCATGGGCAAAAGTGACCAAAGACTCCTCCCTGTCGCACACCAGGTTTCTCAGAGTGGACAGGGATTGGAAAAATCCTTATATGGAAATTAAGACTCAGTTCATGAGTTAAAAGAGCAGCTCCCCTCTTACCGCTATTGAACCGAGCACTTCTGAGTCAGAACCAGCTCCTTGTAGATAGTACTTCAGGTTGGGCTTCCAAGTGGAAAAGCGATGCTTTGTCTGTTCCCAACAGCAGAGAACAGCACGTGGCAAGTCTTCTCAGAGGTCATTTATGTCTTTTAGTGCAATTGTAAGAGTTTAAGAAACCTAAAACATGAGAATAGGTTTCAGGGCATGAGAGAGGGAGGTGCTTAATCTTTTTTCTTTGTTTGAAGTAGCAAAATAAAGGGAAACCAAATTCTTGCAGAGAAATTCTTTGTGGGAGATGAAGGTCAAGTGGAAGGTGAAATGGGACCAGTTTATGATTCACTACTCTTGAGAGACAATGCAAATTGTATTTTTCCAGGGAGATTTGCCTAATTCTTAACAGGCTTCAGTTTGAGAAGCCTATTTGTGAGTCTCTGGATTATTATCTTATCTCTACAACCCACATCCCTCCTCAACCAGAAAACAATATTCTATGACAATAGCCCAGAAATAAAAGGCAGGTATATTTGCTATGAAAGATATGCAAAAAGTTCTCTTGGGAGTTTAAAATTCTAGAAAAGAGTAAGAGGGGGAAATAATAGAGTTTTTTATTACTGTTCCCGAGTGTTAGGAACTCTTATCCCTGGAGGCGCCTTTGCAAACTGCTCCAGTCCATGCACTCTCATTTTTCAGAGAAGAGGAAATCCAATCCTTTCTGGAAGAATTATACATACTGCAGGGATCCTATGAATTTTAGTAGAGATGCAGTTAATGATAGAATCAAGGTCTTCAAATTCCACTTGGTTGATTCACTTCCTAAATGATTTATGGAGAAGGAAATTTTGTTGTGGTTGTTGTCATCATAGCAACAAATCACACAGTCATTTCCAGGATTTCAGAGGATTATTCCAGACAAAGATTTAGCAGAATGATTCAGGTGGGTCCTCTGAAGCTCAGGGACCTACCCATTGATTCAGGTTCCTCTCTGCTCTTATGCCACAAGGCTGTTTTTAGTGTCACAGTAACGGTGCATAAGTTCCAGTGTTCAAGCTCGTCTCTCTTGCCTCTGGGAAACCATTATGATCAACACCACTACTCTCATGTACCTGCTTGTTCAAGAGCCAACTTTTTCATGATATGCTCTGTGTTGGGGTGTAATTCCAGGAGATCTCATTGCATGTTTCTCTACAGAAGGATCCCTTGGCTAATGAAGTTTGACAATTTTGATGTTAAGCAAATTCCATCAGTTAAAAAAATCTTCCTTTACCTCTAAACCTTTCAGATTCTTCATATACGCATGTGTAGTGTGAATCTCCTAGAAAATAGATGTAACCCAGAGTATTTGCTTGACTCCCCTTTCACCAACTATTTTGAGGAGCTGGTGTCCAAGGAGCACTTTGAGAAGAGTTGCATTATCTCAACTGTGCTTTAAGACCAAGTCCTGTTGGAAGTTATGGGTTTCTGCCTCAATAAAAATTCTGCTAAGTCATCATGGTGGTGAGCCAATATGGCATGGATCATTGGAGGCCATGTGACAAGGTCCGCCTTCCTCCTCCCTGGTCAAATTTCAACTTCCTACTCCTTTTTACAACATCCTGTTTCCTTCTTCCTGCTCCCTGCCCAATCACTATCTGCCACATCACACAGACCACCCACTAAACCACACATCCAGCCTGGCCCTATATAGCCATTGTTCTCTTGGACAGACCCTCAGAAGCTCTATGTCTCCCCTCTCCTCTGTGGTCTTCTCCATGCATCAATAAATGCATTTTTTACTTTGTTCTGTTTTTACTTGCACCAAGCAAACCTAACAGGAAGCACTCTATCTATCCCCCTCTACCATCCCCTATAGATTAAGCTTTTCATTGTAAGCAGTAAATGGACCTAGTTTAAGAATTCACCTAAGGATGAATCAGCTGCAAAGTTTAGCCTATATGTGGATGTGTTTTCAATTTTACTACATGTACTGCTGAAGTGAGCACATGTGGATGTGTTTTCAGTGCATGATACTTTTTCCTATTTTTAATTTAATTTAATTTTTATTAGTACATAGTGTAGTACATAACGATTGCATTTATTGTGGGGAGTTGGTATAGGTACATAATACATCTTATCAGTGCAGTGATTCCTTAAAAGCCTAAAGCTAGAAATTCCATTTTGATATAGAGGAAAGAAACTCCCAACCTGAAAGATATCTTGGACGTGGGGCTGGGGATTTAGCTCAGCGGTACAGCATCTGCCTGGCAAGCGCAAGGTCATGAGTTGGATTCCCGATACTGGGAAAAAAAAAAAATATCTTGGATGAGTTTGTGTTCTCTGAAATTGAAGAACGAATTTTAGGAACAACAGAGGTTAACAGCAGAATGTGTTTATTGAGGGAAAGAAAGCTTCTGTCAGAGAGAGGGACAGAAAGGGACCTGAGTGAGTTGCTAAGGACCTTGTCTTTCTTAGGAATTTTTATAGAGCAAATCCATGATGCAAGGTGCATCCAAGGTGGCAAACATGGGAACTTGCAAGGTGGGACAAAACTATGGTTAACCAATAAGATTGCAAGCATAATTGCTCAGCTAAAATTGATGATGTCAGGATCAAATAGGGAAGCAAGTCAGGTAGCAAGTGGCAAGAAAACAGTAGAGGGCTTTTTCTGTAGGGGGCTGAGTCAGTGACCCGTCCTGGCTTTCTCAAGGTGACAGAGACCTATTTAGAATATCAATCCCTGATGTTTATTCTTAAGGAGTTATGTGGGTGCAGTTGCTTTATCCTTTGTCTAGAGGTCTGGCCCACAGCTAGAGGAGTCTGTCTCCCACAATTGCAAGGTATTTCATCTTCCATAGCTCCTTCTGAGGGCCTAGCCTTGTCTGACTGCCTATAATATCTTTTATGTAACTCAGTTGCCTACGACAATTTGACCCAGGCAGTTTCCTTTCTAGGTGTCTACCTGAAAGAGTTAAAGTCATTGTGATCCTTTTAAATATATCTACATTGAGATGTTTCCTAGAGAATAAATAATTTATACTGCTGTTTTACTGTTTTTTTTTTGGAATGTTTAATATTTCTGGAAACTAGTTTTCTAAAGATAAATTAGTTGTGTGTGGAAGTGTGTGTTTTATGCCAGCTCTGTACCCAGAGAAACCTACTAGAGTAGTGGTGTCACAGCTATTTGAAAGTCACTACTTTTTTGTGTCAGCTGTAAGTAAGCATTACAACCACCAGCTATTTTAGATTTGAAAAATGCCAGTACATTTTATTCTGGTGAAAGTTGCCAGTCCCAGGAAAAAAGGAAGTAGGTTTGATCATCCTTTGCTCTTTTACTCTTAAGAGGGCAGGTGTACAGAGGAGGGGGGTGGTTTCCAAGTTTCCCAGTGTTGTAAGCAACTAAATTAAATAGAAATAATATAGGTAGTCAGGTATTCTAGACCCTTGAAGGAGCCAGTGCAGAAGACAAGATGCCTTGCAACTGTGGGTGAGACAGACATCTCCACTGTGGGCCAGACCTCAAGATAAAAGATTAAACAAATGTTTATCCCTAAGGGTAAACATCAGGGACTGATATTCTAAATAGGTATCTATCACCTTGAGGAAACCAGGAAGGATCACTAACCCAACCCCCCACAGGAAAAGCCCCTGTTCTGTATTCATGCCCTCTTGCTACCTGACTCGCTTCCCCATTTGATCCTGATTTAATCAATTTTACTTGATCAATTATACTCGTAATCTTATTGGCTAACCAAAGTTTTGTCCCACTTTATGCCCTCCTTGCGATTTCCCATTCTTTCTACCTTGGACCTGCCTTGTGTCATGGATTTGCTCTCCAAAAATCTTTAGAAAAGGTTAGTTCCTTGGCAACCCACTTGGATTCCTTTTGGTCTCTCTCTCTCTCTCTCTCTCTCAGACACAAGCTTCCTTTTCCTGGATAAATATATTCTGCTCTTAACCGCCGTTGTTCCTAAAATTCATATGATTTTAGAGAACATGAACTTGTACCAGACATTTAGCAGGTTGGGAGTTTCTTTCCCCTGTATCACCAGGACTCCAGAGCTGGAATGAAGCTGCCGTTCCTGATGAGCTCCTGAAGGAATCTGAGCTCTTCAGCTAGTACTATGGGACTCAGAAATGTTTATCTACTTCCTTAAGGTTTTGGTCTTCCATTAAGCTTAAGTACTAGGTGGACACGATGCTGTCCCTCTCCTGGATAAACCAGCCTACTTTCATCTTTGTTTCACTTTGGAGAGCCCTAGAAAGGACGATTTTAATTTATTTGAGTTCAGGAAGAGTTTATTATTTATAGAACCTTTTCGATTCATGAATCCTTGCCTCTACTTTCCTCTAGAAATTTACTTAGATTAAGATGTGGGTCTAGAGCAAACAGGCTAGGGAGGTCATTCAGTCTCCTGCTTGGACAGATTAAAGTGGAGGCACAGAAGAAATCTTAGTGACTCATTTGTAAAACAAATGTTCAGTGGTTTTGTCAACTGGCTGGTTCTGAATATCCCAGAGATTGAAATAAGGAGCTTAACCCACTTTTTAAAATAAGTTTGCAGGTTTGCTGACTCTTGTCTTGGAAAAAGAATCATCAAGATGTGTCAGTAAAAGAGACATGAGGAGGATTTATTAGAAGCAGATACAGGAAACACTCGAGTGGAGGATGGGTGCTCGGAGAAGTGAGGTAGTTACAAGCCAGATGAGGGCACATTTAAAGGTTGTCTTCAAGATGTGCGACCTAGGGTGTGTGTTCTCACTGTCTGCCAGGTTACAGTGCAAGCCACCTTCACGGGTTTGAAGTGGAGATCTGCTGTTTGAAGTTAGGACAAGCTATCTTTCATGCAGATGCTCTCTGGGCTGGAGAAAAGGGCAATTTGCAGGAGAAAAGGGACAAGTGCCCAGGAATTCACTGCTGTTTGGAAAGGATTTTTAGGAAAGTAATACTATTCTTAATAATGATGGAAGGTCACTCGCGAGGGGGGCCTTTAGAAGCAGAAAAAAAGCTTCATTTGAAGTTGTGTTTTTTTTTTTTTTAAAGTACAATTTTAAAATCTCAATTTTCTAGTCTCCCTTCTGCTTTGTTTTATTTTTTCTGTCCTACCTCAGCTTGCAGGTGCTCCTCCTTAATTTCATGGCTGGAAGGCTGGTCCCCATTGCAGCAGTATTGAGAGGTGGGATCTTTGCAAGGTGATCGGGTCATGACAGTTCTGCCCTAATGAAAAGATTAATCCATCTATCAATTTATTGATTATGATGGGAATGGCTTGTTATGAAATCAAGCTCTCTCTGGAATTCTTGCTCTGTTTTTTGGCCAAGTTCCATTGTAGCATGAAGACCCTCACCTGATACTGAAGAGATGCCAGAGCCATGTTCTTAGACTTCCTGTTCTCCAGAACTGCAAGCTAAGTTAATATTATTCCTTATAAATTACCCAGGCTCAAGTATTTTGTTATGGCAACAGAAAAAATGCTAGGAAAAAGGGGTTTGGGCCCAAAGCTTGTGGCAAAAAATGAAGGAGTTTCTCTGAGATGGTCCCTATAAACATGTCCTCGGTCAGACTTCCCTCATAATAAATGCATTGGGTATTTCAGATTTTGGATATTGATCCTCTTTCTCAATCTCTCTTTATCCAAGTCACAAAAATAGTTTTACGTGTGTTCAGACACGGAGAAAACAAATGACTTACACAGTTGATGACCTTGGCAACTAAGAGGAGTTTAGAAAGGTCCCAGTTTGGTTCTTCTTTCCAGAGATAGAATCTACTTCTGAGCGGAAAGACTAATTGCCTTTAACAGGAACATGCGCTTCTAAATAAATAAACGATGCACCTTTGAAACGGTCCCATGGTTTGATTTGAATGGAATTCAAGTTGCTCTCTCCCAAGAGGCTTGTATTAAATTCTGTGGAGACAAACACTTCCGGCCCCGCTTCCCTCACGCGTCGCACTCCCTTCTGTGCTCCACAAGCAGAGCATCGGTGTTGGTTTTCAAAGCTGACCAGCAGATGGCACAATCTGAAAACCTATTTGTGTCAGAGCAAGAGAAACAAAGACGTTTCTGTTTTCCACACTGCAGTCAAAGACCTAAAGCATAACTGGAAGCAAACCAAATATTGTAAAAGACCATAATTCATATTTCAAAGATTCTTGCAGTTTTCGGTGGGTATTTCTTTGGGAAGACTTGGGGAAAAATAGGCAAGTGAAATCTCATATGTGCATCCTGGGAATTTTAGAGGCCATTTCTCATGTTCTTGTAGAGAAAAGTACAAAAACAAAGACCGTTTATGTTTTTATGAACAATGAGATAGAGCAGGGATTGGGTGAAGGACTTTTCATTTCCTTTCTAGAAAGAACCAACTTCACAATTAGAGTTCCATGACCTTTTTTGCTGCCCTGAAGGAATAGAAACTTCCTGACTTCTACAATCAGTCCACCTGGCACTCATTCTCATGGAATTTAAGGACTCGAAAAGATTTTTTGAGAACATTTGGTTCAAACTTTTACCCAGCACAAATGTTGATCACATTGTTATAGGCAGCTGAGTTAGATAAAAATATTATAGGCAGTCGGACAGGGCCAGGCCCTCCAAGGAGATAAGTGCGGAAGATGAGATACCTTGCAGCTGTGGGGGAGACAGATACCTCCAGCTGTGGACAAAAGAGTAAACAGGTGCACCCACATACTTCCTCAGGAAGAATCACTAACCTAACCCCCTACAGGAAAGGCCCCCGTTCTGTATTCATGCCCGCTTGCTATGTGACTCACTTCCCCATTTGATCCCGATTTAATCAATTTTACCTGAACAATTGTACTTTTAATCTTACTGGTTGACCATAGTTTTGTCCCACTCCATGCCCAACTAGTGTGTTCCCATGTTTTCCACCTTGGACCCACCTCACCTCGTGGTTTTGCTCTATAAAAATTCCTAGACAAGACAGTCCTCGGTGTCTTCCCAAAGAAATACCCACCGAGGACTGCAACGCACTCGGGCCCCACTTCTGTTCATTTCTTGGACAGAAGCTTTCTTTCCCCCAATAAATATGTTCTGCTCTTAACCCCCATTGTTTGTAAAATTCATTCTTCGGTTTTATTTATTTATTTATTTATTTATTTTCCTGTACCAGGAATCGAATTCATGATGTTGCGCTTGCCAGGCAGGCGCTGCGCCGCTGAGCTAAATCTTCAGCTCTCATTCTTCAGTTTTAGAGAACATGAACTTATGTCCCAGATATTGTTCAGGTTGGGAGTTTCTTTCCCCTATATCAACATCATCTCCCTGACCACCCTAGAAACACATCTGCCTATAAACCCCAAGGCAATGGTACATTCACACATCTTTCATGCTTGCCTCAGCTGTACATGTGATTTGGTGATTTTAGCTGGGTTCTGCCGCGACTGCTACTCCTTTTTTTTTTTTTTTTTTTTTTTTGGTTCTTCTCCAGTACTGGGAATTGAACTCACGACCTTGCGCTTGCCAGGCAGGCGCTGTACCTCTGAGCTAAATCCCCAGCCCCCATGACTGCTACTTCTAATGGAACTTCTTGAGAATTTTACACCTTCACATTTGTCCACTGAATATTCATTCATTTAATATTTACTGTATTTTACTGGCCAGGCAATCAGCAGAACAGATTACATGTTCTACCTTACTGAATTCTACAACCAACACTTTAGACAGGTACTGTTATTATTCTGCACTTGCAGAAGAGGAAACCGATGCTCAGAAAGATTAGATAACTTGTCCCAGGGTGCCCTTCTCACAAGGAGTGTGGTCTGTGAGGGCGGAGGGGCTTGCTGTGATTCATGCTTCTCTGACCCAGAGTTCATACCTTAAACTCTTATCATGACTGCTGCTGTGTGTGTGGATGGCCTGGTGGAGATTCAGTTCTCTTACTGTTAGCTGAGCATCTTTATTTGAGACACATTTGCCTTCAAGGGCACCAGGATTTCTCTTGTACACTTCAGCTCCCCATACTCTCTGACATCTGTTCCTTCGCCTACGTGATATCCCTTCCTGTACTGAAATGCTGTGATCGTGTGCTGGCGCTGTTCTACACGTGTGTATTTTTTATTAGCCTAAACAAATCCATCTTTGAACTGCTGCCTAACAGCGATAGCCTTCACCCAGCTGTCGTATGACCCTCCCTACGTCACTTAACTCCTTTGAGATTCTGTTCCCTCGTTTGTAGTCCACACTGCCCCTCTTGTAGCCTTCTGAGGCTTGGAATGACTCATTGGACATCTGTCCTACCCATCAGTCTCTGTAAGGGCCAAACCTATTCTGTTCACTTGTGACTCTTTAGAGCCTTGTCCTGTTCCCAGGATCATGCAGCTGCTTAATTGATAAACTAAGGCCTGTACCAAATGGGAATAATTATACCAGCTCTGCCTCCTACACAGAATTATTGTGAGAAACAAATAAGGAATACATGCAAAAGTACTCCATTATATTAACAAATTATGCTGTTAGATAATAATGCATTACAAAGACACTCAATTGCATGTTTATTAGTTGTGGGATTTTTCTTGTTCCTAATTCTGGCACATTTTCCACTGTCCTGTCACCTTATTTTATTTACCTGTGTGCACTCTAATGCTGCTGCTTTAACATAGCATGCAATTAATTAGTTGGGTTTCTACTTGTGTTTGTTGGACATACAGTTCATGTGTTTGTTTTTTTTTTTATTGTGTTCTAGAAAAACTTATGGGTAGGATGGGCTGTAGGGCCTGTTACAAACACAGGGAAGTGTTGGTATGTTTTATTCTGCCTCTACTGATGGCAGAAGCAAAAGAAAGGACAGCTTAAAGTGACGTAATTACAGCAGGAAACATGTTTGTGTGGGTGGAAGTAATCAATGTCTAGTTCATGCATTTTAGGCTGAAGGAATCCTGGAAAGTAAAGCCCCTAAGATCAGCTGATACTGATACTGATGATAAATTGATGATGGTGTGTATTTTTTCTTTAAAAGGCCAAACATGTTTTAAAGTAGATTAAATTTTCCTGCATTTTTCTAGTAATTCCTATAAATGTATCCTGTGAAATTTAATCTAATTAGATTCTCCACAAAGACTTGTCTGTTAGGTGTCTTCTCTGGGAGATAGATAATATAGAGTAAAAAAACATAACTTTGTCTAACCCATTGTTTTCCAGTTATACTGACTTTAGGATCTTTTATTCATGGAACGCTTGCTTACCATTTTGGGAAATGTGGGCAAGGAATGAATTTAGAAGGATCCTAATAAAAGCCAGTGGGTCCCAGTCAAACTCTAATCCTGTTGTTTTTTTCTTTCCTAGACGCTCTTCCTTCTCAGACGTATGGTATTTGCAAGCGTCCAGAAAATACGGAAGAGGCTATGAAGTCTTTCTTTCCTCTAACTTGAATTTGAGATGCTCCTTCAGAATGTTACATTAATCCATAGGAATTGCTGTCCAGTCCGCACCCTGTCGGGGTTTTCTAGTGCTTAAACTATCCAACACACATTTCATGGGGGTTCTTTCCTGGTCACAAGCTCTACCTTCCAAGTCTGACTGACATAGTCAAGGCAGCTGCCTCTCAGGGAACCCCAGCTGAGCTGGGGAAAGGATTCGACCCATCCCAGACTTTCAGCCTCAGTGACTTTTGAGAGGATGGGGCTGGGTTCCTACCACCCAAACTCAAAGCTCTATGGCCCTGGTCTCCCTGCTCCTAAGCTAGAGTCAGTGGTACTGCTCCGGAATCACTGAAAATCAGTCATAGTGATTGTTTCTCTTAAAAAAGAAGTGCTCACCATTGGCTTTAATCCTTAGTTCCTTAACTGTTGCCAGCTTGATCACCCTAATCCATGATGAACAATAATAATCATGATCACATAGCTGAGCTGATATACATCTTACTGTTGTAACCAGGAGAGGGACTCCGGACCCAAAATTGCGCAAAAATGAACGAGACGTCTCTTTAAGAAAAAGAAGCACTTTATTTTAGCTGGTACCCAGGGGCACAGAGTACAGATGGGCTTTGTACTGCTGCTCACCGGGGAGAAGTAGCAAGGGGGTTATAAAGGAAAAACTACAAAAGGTGGGGAGGAGGAGCATGGAACAAACAATAACCAGATCCTGTTTTTGCAGGATGTTATGTACACCTGGTGGTCTTGTTTTTGCAGGATGTTTTTGCAAGAATATTGAGTTAATGAGTTAGCTCTTGCGGTTTTTGCATTGCCTGGGAACCGCGGCAGGGGATTTTTATGGGTACAATAGGTGATTTGAGAACAAAGGGAAATGGCGTATGCAGAACAGAACGGCGGCGCTTTGGTCAAGGTGCAACACTTACCCTTTACACTAAAGTGTAGGGATATATAGTTGGACCCATGAATAAGGCTCAGAGTCTCATGAAATAGTGAAAATGGGGGTTTAGTACATGGAGTGGGACTTCCAATCTCTGGTATCCAGTATTTAGTAATTTGGGGTAGGTTACAACATTGTCCCTCATCATGGGTAAAAATTAAACATATATAATAGGGTAATATATAGAATTGGGTAATTGTGAAATTTAATCCCAATTTAAGATGGGGTTATGTCCTGGTAAACTCAGTATAAGACAAAAACATCTCAAGTCAAAAATGTACTTAATACACCTAACATCATAATTTAGCCTAGCATGTTGTAAATGTTTTGAGAACATTTACATTGACCCACAAGCTAAGCAAGAAGCCTATCTAACATAAAGCCTATTTTATAATAAAGTATGGACTAGTTCATGTAGCTTATTGAATTCTATATTGAAAATGAAAAATAAGACAGTTGTATGGGTAAGCTTTTCAACCACTATAAAGTTGTAAAATCATAAACTGAATAATGGTAAGTTGTGGATTATCTAATTCAATGCGTAGTGCCTGGCACCAAATAATTTCTCAATAAAAAATAATAAAGAGGCATCAAAAAGAGTCCGATCATCTGGCACTTTGAATTTCAGGGCCAGAGAGTTTCCATGACTCTGAGGGAACAGGTTTATTGTCAGAAACATTAAGTACCATTGTTATGGTTGATACATTGTGTCAACTTGAGAAGTTTAGAAGTTTAACCAGTAGTTCTACATCCTGGGGTGTAGAGGACATGCCCTTATCATTCTAAGATGTTGTTCATTGTGTCAATTTGAGAAGTTTAGAAGTTTAACTAAGTGACTCAGCAGGGGGCCAGGGTCCTCACTCTGTAAACATCCTAAGCCTGTGCAAGAAAGGGGCAGGGAGACTGTGTGAGTGCTACATCCACCTGATGGGGGTAACCTGATTACAATGTGAAGGAGCAAAAGAAGCTTGCTCCCCGCCTTTTGCTCTTGCTGCTTTTGCTGCCTTCTGCCCCCTTGAACTGTTGCCCCTGTGCCATTCCACCCTGCCTTGGAGCTAGCTGTTTATGGACTGAAACCTCCACAAACTGTGAGCTAAATAAACCTGTCCTTCCTTAATTTTGGGTGTGAGGCATTTTGTGTCAGCAATGAGAGAAAAGTAACTAAGACAACCATCTTCCAATGAGGTGAAGGCATCTCAACAGTGGTGCTATTGAGTTTTGAGCTGAATAGTTCTTTGCTTTGGTTAACTGTCCTGTTTAGGTGTCCTATTTATACATAAAGAAGTAGAATTGATGGAACATACGATAACCCTAAGATTTACATTTTGAATAACCACTGGATTGCTTTCCACAGTGCGGAACCATTTTATAGTCTGACAAGGAATATACAAGAGCTCTAATACGTTCATATCCTTACCAACATTTGCTGTTTGCTGATTTATTGCTGTTGTTTTCAATTGTAACCAGTCCTGTGGGTTTGAAGTAGCATCTCATTTTGATTTTGATTTGTGTTTCCATAGCACCTAATTATACCGAGCATCTTTTTGTGCACTTTTATTGAACATTTGTATGCTTTGTTCAGAGCAATGTCTATTTAGATCTTTTATTTAAGAATTGGGTTATTATGTGGACTTGCAAGCTCTTTTTGGAAATATCTTCTGTAGATATAGATAGTTTCACATGTTTATTTGATTTACAAATAGTTTCTCTCTTTGGATTATCTTTGCACTTTCTTGACAGTGCTTTTTGACACATAAAAGCTTTTAATTTAGATTAATTTCACCTCATTTGCTTTTCTTTGAGTTTTGGTTAATATCTAAGAAACAGTTGCTTAGTCCAAGGTCACAAGGATTTACACGTGTGTTCCCTTTGAAGAATTTTTGTAGCTTTAGGTTTTAGGGCTGATTCTGTTTCGTGCAATGAAGACTGTTTATTTGTGAACTCAGAGGCCAGTTATGAGGAGGTAACCTTCCTAGACTGCTTAGTTTTGTTTTTATTTTTCCATTTTTTTTGTTTTTTTTCTGGTACCGGGAATTGAACTCATGACCTTCTGCTTGCCAGGCAGGCACTGTGCCACTGAGCTAAATCCCCAGCCCACTGTTTATTTTTATAAAGCAATAGATAAGCTGTTTTAACTTTTCCATATGGTGTGAGGTAAGGGTCAAATTTCACTGTTTTACATATGGAATATACTCTTCACTTGTACTTTTGTATTGTGGGATGCTTGGCAAAGTCTTGCCTCTTATGCAATTTCCAAATTAGGAAACTGATTATTTAAGTTTACTTTTAAGCACTTATTGGTTGGAGCCATGGTTCAATGCCAATGGGTGTGGCATGGATTCTCATTCTGGAAAAGCCAAAGGGGCGGTTCAATGATCATGACAGCTTTTCTGTACAGAATTCTGAGTCTTTAGAGTTTTGTACAAGTGACTAGAGCCACTGGCTAGACAATCACATCTTTTAGGCAGATGGAGATTTTGGCAGTAATTATGGTTGGGTAATGAAATTTGGCTTTCAGGAAGCTTGCAACATTGTGTCCTGGGACTGAAGATGGATAATGTGTTGACAAGGTTATTTCATGGCCCAGTTTCACAGAAGAGAGCCAGTTTTCCTCTGGGAAGTAACTCTCCTCTTTTCTGAATGCCATTGGCACTTAAAAAATAAGGCTTATCAGTCAATACCAAATGCTAAACTTCCTGTGTTTTTCACAAAGAAGATACAGAGAATAAAGTGAGTGGTATCAACAAGTTTTATCTTTACACAGCACTAGATAAGCTGTTTTATGTTTTTCCACTGTTAATGAAAAGTCAGACTATTGAGAGCATGGTGGGTCTGCCTCAGTTTTGAATTATCTTTCCACTTTTAGATTGGATTAATATTAAGCATCTAAAGATTTAATTAGCATTGATAGTGTTGCAACCCCCCTCTATTGCTGTCTGAAAAAAAACTGTCACTGAAGAATAGTTGAAATATTAGGTCATATTGACCCTGGGGTTCAGCCCGAAAGGTCCTGCGCAGACAGATCCTGTGAATAAGTTAAAAGTTATTTGTTTCTTTGAGTTGCTGTGTTTCACATAAAACAAATGTGAATTGTCCTGGCCCATGTCAAGAGTCTAACATGGAATGTTGTGCCACCCCTCAGGGTGATAGGAGTTAGGTTTTCATGAAATGAAGACTGCCTATTTGTGAGCCCAAATGCCAGTTGTCAGGATGTAACCTTTCTAGAGAAGGGACCACATGCTCCCTTTTGGCATGGAGAAAACCTAAGCTGTGTTTGTGTGGCATCACATGCCAGCCAGAGGCTCTGAAGGAACTTTAGCTTTCCATGGTCTGACAGAGCTCAAGGCTCTGACTGTGTGTGTTTTTGACCATTCTGTGACTAAAACAGTTTAAGTATTGGGTAGAAAGGCCGCGGCAAAATGGAGAGCCAGGATTTCTTTTCCTCATATAAACCAAATGAAACCTCTGTCACTCTAAACATTTGTCCCTCTGGCTCTGAGACATTTCCCCACTCCATTTACCTGGCTCACTTATTTGTTCATTGCAAATAGTTTAAGGATAATAAACATCTGAGTGGAATTTATTCTGATTGGGGTTTTGAATTCCCAGTAGAAAGTAAAGAATGACAGCACCAATAAACTTGTGCTGTGGAATAAATATTAATTATCTTCACTCAAAGTAGTGAAAAACACCAGGTCCTGGCATGCTGATGGAACACAGCTGGTGGCCCAGGTCAGCTAACACTGACAGTAATAGGGACAATAGTTTTACCTTCTTTAGCTCAGTATAACATAGTAAGAAATCAGGTTAAGATGTATATTTTTTTTTACCCATACAAGAGGGTCTCCTAAAGTAGCAAACATGCTGTGAACATGTAGCACATTATTTTGGAAATAAAGTTCTTGTATTTTATGTAAAGTAAGCATAGACTAGTGTAGTTGCTGAGGTGAATGGAATCTTCATTGTACCTACCAGCATTTCCTTCCCCTGGAAATAGTTGCAGTACCAAAGTCTTTGTAGCCTGTCTAAAAAATAAACTCTAAGATCTATTCTTTGCTGTCCATATTAAATCTCTATCCTAACTACCATTAGTTTTTGACACATGAAATGAAGACAGTCATATCTTTGTATAGGTTTTTTTTATGTTTTAAAATTTTGAAAGAGTTGTCAAGAAGTAATATCTGGAATTGTGTGGCAGAACAGTAAGTCCCGAACTTACCAACGATTGTGTTCCAGGAGAACATTTATAAGTCAGATTCATTCATAATTCAGATTCATTCATAAGTCAGACAAAGTGAGTCTTGTACAACTTTGACACAAATATACAAAGTCAAGCATTAAAAAACCAAACTCACACATACAAAAATACTACAAATAAACTGTTTTTACTTTTATAGTAACTAGCATGCCAGGACATGGTGTCTTGCAGTACCTTGAGCCAAGATAATTAATATTTATTCCACAGCACATGTTTATTGGAATGTGATTCTTTATACAGTGAATGTATAATAACTGGCATGTAGGCAATTGCACGGAGTGAGAAGAACTTTACTCACTGGAGAAGGGAGGGTAGGGCAGAGTCATCTGTGATAAGGAAAAAAGAGCTACTCCTCAGGCATCACTGGATCATTTTTCCAAGAGGGGCAATAGTTTTACCTTCTTCAGCTGAATACAACATAGTAAGGAATCAGGTTAAGATGTATATACTTTTTTACCCTTACAAGAGGGTCTCCTAAAGAAGCAAACATGCTGTGAACATGCACCACATTACTTTGGAAATAAAATTCTTGCATTTTATCTAAAGTAGGCACAGGCTACTGTTGTTGCTGAATAGACTCCATTAAAAACCTGTGTCATCCACAGTAGGTATGAGTAAAATTCCATCTTGTCCTCCATCTCCCATCGCTGATGGTTCTTCAGCTCCACCATCTCCCACTTATTTTCCCTCCTCTAATTAGTAACTACAGAACTGTATAGTAAACACACAGTGGCACAAATATTACAGACATGTGGGCTACTTCCACGATTTGTTGACATCTACCAATGCTCATAATGCGAGGTCCATTTGTATCTATGAAAATTTGCAGCCTGAATGTTATTAAGTCAGGGAGTTACTATAAGAATGTTATAGTGAGAGCTTTGAGTATCCATGAACTGCCATAAATTGTTCTTTGTGTCTGGAAGATGATGATGACAGTGAAGCTTTTGGTACCATTTGTTGAATGCTGACTAGGAGCCAAGTATGTGCTAATGATAGGCTTGGTATTTCAAAATTTTTTTTGGTAGTTAGAAAAATCTAATTTAATCACTGGAAACCAATGATAAGGACTGGAACTTTTATTAGCCAGATATAGTATACCCAAGGAAACTGAAGCCAGAGAGTTTTGGGAAACTGTTCCCAATAGCCCAGGGAGTGAATGAGTGAACCACATACTCTGCTATCAGGGGTTTTCCTCTTAATTAAGTCCTTATATTTTTACTGGACTTTCCAGGTTATAAAATGTTCACAGTCTTTTATTATGCATTTTGCAAAGGATAATGTTTGGCATTTGGAAAACAAACACTCATGACCAAAAACCACATAAGTATTTATCATCACCCCCAAAATTACAGAGAGGAATCATTGTAATAAGCCATTAATGTATTCTAAGTGATATTTGGCCATGAGTGACCATGGATCAGGGCAGAATCCCATGCCAACTCCTCCTGGAACACATTGATAGATACATAGGTGCATGCCAGATGGCAGGAAGCTGTCTTTGCTCAGATGATAGGAAGTCAAGGCTGGACTGAAGCCAGAAAATGCACAGGCAATACCAATTCTTTGACAATGCTTAGTGATAGTAAATGTAATCCAATGGCATTGGCATGTGAAGGAAGGGGTGGTGAGAATAGACTTGGTTGTTAACTTTGCCTCCATGTTTGGATGTATGTCTGGTTGTTTAGAGGAGACACTAGTACCAGTCCCATGGCACTTATCCCTTTGTGGCTATGGATGTGAGCTAGTGGAAAAGATGCCACCATAGCCCAGGAGAGGGAGATTTGCCAGCATCTTCTATAGATCTCCAATGTAACTACCATATGGTCATATTTCCTCCACATTCTTTTGATGTTCATATCTACACCAAACCAGGGCAAAATAGCTTTAATACACAGGTGCAGCTGTGTTGCTTGTTCTCTTCCTTCTCTCTGTCCTTCTTTTCTTTTCTCTCTTTATGTATTATTTTTTGAAGTGAAGGAAAGACCCTGAACTTTAGGGTCAGACAGCCTTCTGTTCATACCAGATTCAGATTCTTATGAGCAGCCTCCTTTGTTTCTTTGAGTCTCATTTTTCTTATTTGTAAAACTTGGGATTTTGCAAACATGTCATCAAGCCACCAGAGAGTAGAAGAACAGGACAATTTTGAGTACATACACACAGTTACTTAATTCATAATCCTTATTTCAGCTTTTCCTAAAGAAAAGATTTTATTGATAAGAAATTTAAAGTCAACCATTTCTTTCAAATGAGGATGATTTTGATAAATATTTACTGAGTGTCCATTGAGTGTCAATGCTGGGATTACAGGCATAGACAGGAGCATAGGCATGGAGCAACTCAGATTGTCATGCAATATGTGGAGTGCAGTGGGAACCCAAGCATGGAGCTGAATCTTACTTCATGGATCAGGGGATTCTTCCCTTGGTGTGAACCATGCAGAATGAGCTGAGATTGGGAGGAGAATGGGAAGACGACAAAGATAAGAGAGAAGAATCATGAGATGCCTTTTGTGTACAGGGAACTACAGTAGCCAGGGATAAGCATTATTGTCATGAATTGGTGAAGATGATAAGATGGAAGTAAGAGAAACAAGAAATGTTACAATAACTCTTTCATGGCTCTGTGCTCTTCTACACTAACTTGAGCATTACGTTACTAATATGAACACAGTATAAAAGAGCTTTGCCACACTTTGATGACCTTTGATGCGACTACTTCACTTGGCTAGAATTGGTGTAGGGTAAGATGTGGGCAAAACTTTCCTCAGTGTCCATGTGCCTACACTGCCAGGAAAATGCTACCTCTGTAGCAAAACAATGACTGTGCTGATAAGTGCATAGAAGCACTCAATGATGGACCTTCAGCCAGAGTGGAGATGAAGATAGCTTTCTTCAGACAGAAATAAGCAGAATACATATGAAGGTGAATATGGGGTTTGAGACACACGAGTCTGTAGGAAATGGGAACTGGTCACTGGCAAGAAGGCCAAAAAATGCCCACATTCTTTGTGGTGGGCATGATACTGTTCAGTATATCAAGTTTTGTTGCTCCAACTTGATGTCTAGCTTTTAATGTAACATTGCAACGTGGGGATCAGCTCTTCTTGATACTAACATGTCATCTATGGAGGTCTTGGACTTGTCACAAGCAAACAGACTAAATGTATACCTATAAGATCCTAAACTCCCAGAAGTAGGATAGCTAGGTCTTGTGATAGATTTTTAGTTTTCTGAGGGAAACCTCCATACTGTTCTCTTTAATGGCTTGACTTTACAATCTTACTGAGGTTATGTGAGTTTACTTTTCTCAACAGCCTCACCAGTATTGGTTATTTTTGTTGTTTCTGATGATAATCATTCTAACTGAGGTAAAATTATTTCTCATAGTTTTGATCTGCATTTTTCTGATAGCTAATAATGTTGAACATTTTTTTTGTAAATTTGTTGGTCATGTGGATTTAGTTCAGAATTTATTATCTAAATCTACCTCTATATGTATATCTATGAATAACAGAAGGAATTTAAACTCCCCAAGTACAACATAATGAGACAGAAATATTAATTACTCCAATTTGATCACCACACACTGTAAACATGTTCAATAATCATTATACTAGACCCCATAAATAAGCACAATTGAAATAATAATATTTGATTTTTAAAAAGGAAAATATGTTATCAATTCCTGCCTCAAGGAGACCAAAGATTTAGCAAAACCAGTTCTACCACATAATCCACCACCCATGAGGAGAGGGGGAAGGGTCCTGTTAGTGGCCTGTTGGGGAATGCAGGATTTGTGGGGAGAGTTTTCCCCTTTTCCTTTCTCCCATCAATATCAAGAATGGAAGAGGGTCTTTTGAGAATCTTCAGTAATGATGATGTTGGGTTGGAGTTGGAGATGCCTATAAGAAGGCAGTACTTGCATTCCATTACCTAACTGCATGTCTGCTTATGCAGCACTTGCCAGTCTGTTCCTCTGGGAGAAAAGAGCTTGGAAGGACTGGCAGGGTGAGGAGAGAGTGAGAGAGGAGTAGGTACTCTCCCATCCATTTTGTGTCAAGGGAATAGGGCATTTCTATGAGTCATGTGGCCTGCTGTCAAGGAAGGTAACTGGGCTTGCACCGTCCTGACTCCCCAAAGGACTGTCAGGAGTTTTTGGTACTTTGTTTTGTCTTAAGAATACGAGCAACTTTTGTGTCCCTTTCTTTTATGTTGCTTTTAGTTTAGTTATTTTCACACACTCTGTCACCTGCTTAAACCTTTTTTCTTTTAATAGTGTTTTTATATTTTTAGACTTACAGGGCTAGAGAAAGAGATAGAAAATGAGAACAAGGCAGGGAGTGGGAGAAAGAGAGAGAGCAGGAGAGGGAAAGAGAAGAAAAAGAACTAGAAAGAGAGCATGTCAGAGAACGAGAACAAGAGAAATCAGATATGGAGAAGGGAAGTGGACACGAACAAGGCCCTCAGGGCCTGCCTGTTCTTGGAGAGGACACATAAATTGAGGTTGGGAAGATGGTGGCTGATTCAAAGATGGCAGAGGGTGGGAGGAGCTAGGACAAGATGGCTGTGGGTGGGAGAAGCCAAGACAAGATGGTGGAGGGTAGGAGGAGCAGGAACAAGATGGCGGAGGATCACAAGATGGTGCGGGGTGGGAGGAATAAGATCGAGTGTGATGAGCTGGCACTGAAAATGGCCATGGGAGGGGCAGAGGAGGGAGGAGTAAGGGCTAGAGGTAGTAAAAGGTGAGGAGACAGTTAAAGGCAATGCGGGAATTAGGGGTGATGTAGAGGCAATAAGCTGGGGAGACTGAGAGGGTTGAGGAAGTTGAGCAACAGGCTCAGGACACTCTGGAGGTTGGGAACGAGGTTGAGCAGTGGACAGAAGAGGCTCAGATGGCTGTGGGTATAGCAGAGGAGGTGGGCATGCAGACAGGAGGAGCATCATTGAGAGGACTGTGAGAAGAGTCAGGGAGTGGTGCTGACAGTGTGGACTGAGCTAAACAAATTTGGGTCACTCCACATGACTGAAGGAGAGGACATGTCCTGAGGGCAATAAAGGCTTGCACATAGATTCTATCCATTTGCCATTGCAGTAGCAGAATTTATCTAGGTCCTTGAGGATATTAAAATCAATTGTTTTGGCTTAACGATATCTCCAAGTCCAAAGGTGTTTACATTGGCCAAGAGACAGCTGAGCATAGTGCGTTTTGGGGGATGGGAATTAGTATTTCCCATTTTGTGTCTGAATTAAAGGTGAGCCAAGAGCTATGGCCAAAATAGTCTGGGTCACACTTCTCAAAAAAAACTCTTTTTGAGAGTGTGACTAGGAGAGAACCCCAACACTTCTCATTTGCTGTCACCTAGAGCACGGTTGTGGGGGGTCCCAAAGGATGGGAGGGCAATAACACTGCTATGGGGCTTAAGGGCAGTAGCCCTGCCCAAGGAGTGTGAGGGTGGTTGCCTCTGTCCAAGGGGCACACGGAGGATTTCCAAACGTGGGTCCATGCATTTCTGAGACTAAGAGACTGAGAAACTGAAACAGGAAATCCCAAAACTGAAAAGTGGCTCACCTGTGGAAAATGAGGTGGATTGGTGTTGGATGTAAGCTAGCAATGGCAAATAAGTAGGTCCTGGAGGAAAACAGGCAGAGGGGGCTCAGAACTAGGAGTTGACACCCCAGGAGCCACATACCCCGCTCCGAGTCAGGGCACCATAATGTTAGGCTTTTGGCGCAGAAGAAGGAACAAACAAAGGTGTCTCCAGACTCAGAAAGGAGAAGACAGCAGGCAGCACAGGGCTACTCTGGGGTTGACCAAAATGACTGGGGTTTTGTGAGGACTCTGGCTAGAGGAGGAACTTGAGGGGTGGGCTCAGTGATGTGTTAGCAGCTGATTGTGGCTTCCCTCACATACGCATGAGTGGGAAGGGTGAGAGGAAGTTGTGTTCAGGGCCGGATGGAGGATGAGGGGTAGTTGGCAGCAAGAAGCTGTGAGAAAGGGAGCAAAAACTGGGTTGAAATTGGGCTAGAAGAAAGGTCTCACCTGAAACCCACATAGGTTTCAAAGTGAGTTGGCTTTTGGAAACCTGCCTCTCAGCAGTAAGGGCCAATCATTGTTAGTAAGAGACAGATCTACAGTCAACCAAATGAAGTTTAGAGCAGCAGAGATGTCCTCATTTATCTTGGTCCTGCCCTGTCCAAGAAGTTAGACCTGGTGGAGTAGAGATAGGAAGTATTATAGACAGCTAAGTTAGTTAGACATACTATAGGTAGTCAGGCAGGGGTAGGCCATTGAAAGGAGTCCATGCAGAAGATGCATTACCATTGTGGATGGAGATGCATTCCTTAAAGGCCAGACCTAAATATAAAAGACAGGATGAGTACACCTACTTACTTTCCGTAGGGACGAACAACAGTGGTTGATACTCTAAATGGACACTTGGGTGGGGGGCTGAAACCTCCCCTTCAGGAATAGTCCCTGTTCATTCCATGTACACTTGCTATATGACTTGGTTCTCCATTTGATCCTTATTTAATCCATATTACCTAAGCGATTATCCTTGTAATTATATCAGTTGATTATAGTTTGTCCTCCCTTACACCCCCCTCACCTTGTCGAAACTCTCTTGAGAGGCAAGATCCCTAGCAACTGCCTCGGGACTCCTTCTGTGTCTCTTACACTGAAACTTTCTTTCCCTAATAAATACAGTTTTCTTTCCCCAATAAATATTTCCTGTTCTTAATCTCCATTGTTCCTAGAATTCATTCTTTGATTTTAGAGAATATAAACTTGGTATATCGGACGTCTAGCAGGTGAGCATGTTGGGAGTAATCACATCTCCCTTATATTATTTGGATTATTTGGCAGCTACATATCATCCGCATATCAGAGGCATCTAACAGTCCATCTCCACTTTGAACAGCCAAAATCTCAGCTCAATCTTGTATTCATAATACAGGAGAAGTATAACTCCTAACCTGCTAGATATCAGATGTGTCCATTCCAATGTGTTCCCTGAAATTGAAGAATGAATTCTGAAGGACACTGGAGGTTAAAAGTAGGAAAGGTTTATTGAGAGATAGCTCCTGAGAGACAGGAAGAGTCCTGAGTGAGTTGCCACCAAGGCCCTTTGTGAGGGTAATTTATACAGCAAAGTCACAATGTGGGTATAAGGTGGGTGAAATACAATCAATCTATAGGATTAAGCAGCTATACTTTGAGTCCTAGCAAATTGGATATGATTAACAAAAGAAACTACAAAAACTCCATAAACACATGGAAATTAACTAACACCATCCTGAACAACCAGTGGGTCACAGACGAAATCAAAGAAGAAAGTAAACAATATCTACAGTCAAATAAAAATACAAATACAACTTAACAGAACCTATGGGATGCAATAAAACCCTTCCTGAGAGGGAAATGTATAATGGTGAATTCTCACATGAGAAAAACAGAACAAGTACAAATAAACAACCTAACACTGCACCTCAAACTTCTAGAAAAAGAAGAGCAAATCAAACCCAAAGCCCAAAGAAGGCAGAAAATTATAAAGATCAGAGCAGAAATTAATTCAGTTGAGACTAAGAAAACAATACAAAGAATTAATGAATCAAAGAGTTGGTTCTTTGAACCTGTAGCCATCCATATCAATAAACAGAAAGAAAGAAACTCAGATTTGTGCAGTGAGGAATGAAAAGGTTGAAATCACTACAGATCCTGTAGAAATTCAGAAGATCATGCATACCTGCTTTGAAAATCTTTACTTTCATAGATTGAAAAATGCAGAAACACATGAATTACCAAAGCTGAATCAAGAAGATATAAATATCTGGAATAGCTCAATATCAGTCAGTGAAACTCAAAATGTAATAAAAAACTTACCAACAAAAAAAGCCCAGGGCCTGGTGAATTTACAGTTGAATTCTGCAAGAAATTTAGAGAAGATTTAACACCAACACTTCTTAAACTCTTTCATGAAATTGAAAAGGAAGCAATTCTCCCTAATTCATTCATGAAGGCAAGTATCACTCTGATACCAAAACCAGAGAAAGACCCAACCAAAAAAGAAAACTACAGGCCAATCTCCCTAATGCATATAGTTGCAAAAATTTTCAATAAAATACTAGCAAACAGAAAGCAGCAAATCAAGAAGATTATACCTCATGGCCAAGTGGGATTCATCCCAGGAATGCAGGGATGGTTCAATATACACAAATCAATAAATATCTATATCAACATAGCCAAAGACAAAAATCACATGTTCACCTCAATAGATGCAGAAAAAGCTCTTGAAAGAGTCCAACACTCATTCATGATAAAAACCCTACAGAAAATCAGAATAGATGGTCTTTACCTCAATCTGATAAAAGCCATCTATGGCAAACTAATAGCCAACATCATAATACATGGACAAAAACTGAAAGTTTTCACTCTAAAATCAGGAACAAGACAAATTTATCCACTATCATCTCTCATATGTAACATAGTTCTGGAAATATTAGCCAGAGCAATTAGACAAGAGAGAGAAATAAAAGGAATAAGGATAGGAAAGGAAAAAGTGAAATTGTCATTATTCACAGATGACGTGGTACTCTACATAGACAACCCCAAAAACTCCACCAAAAGACTTCTAAATTTAACAACCAAATTCAGTATCATAGTTGGATACAAAGTCAACAATCAAAAATTAGTAGCAGTCCTGTACACAAACAACAAACAGACTGAGAGAGAAATTAGTGAAACCACACCTTTCGTAATAGAATCTAAAAAACAAAATATTTAGAAATCATCTAACAAAAGAAATAAAAGATCTATACAGTGAAAATTACAGTACTCTGAAAAAAGATCAAAGAGGACTTCAGAAAATGGAAAGATATTCCTTGCTCATGGATAGGAAGAACCAGCATTGTGAAAATGGCCATATTCCCCTAACTGTTATACAAATTCAGTGCAATCCCAACCAAAATACCATTAAAGTACCTCACAGATCTAGAGAAAACATTGCTAAAGTAATCTGAAACCAGAAGACACCTAAAATAACAAAAACAACCCTGGGCAACAACGACAAGGCAGGAAACATCAAAATCCCTGCTGTGAAATTATACTACAAAGCTACTGTGATAAAATCAGCATGGTACTGCAAAAAATCAGACCTGAGAAGAAATGGAACAGATTAGAAGATGCAACCACAAACACAAACACACTCAGCCACCTTATCTTTGACAAAGGGGCCAAACATGTTCACTGGAAGAAAGATAACATCTTTAATAAATGGTGCTGGAAAAACTGGCTTTCCACATATCGAAGACTAAAACTAGACCCATGTCTATCTCTAAAATGGATCAGAAGCCTTCTGTTTAGAAACAAAAGGGTTTGAGGATTGGATATTTCCCTCTGGATTTATGGTTCACTGATTAGTGGTCAGATTTATCCACTTGACAAATCTTGAAGAAAGACGTAAATTCTCCACACTCTTTGCTATCTTTCTGCCTTTCATTAACCCAAGCTGTCAAAGAGGAATGACAGTAGGCATATTGTTTTTTTTCTCTACCAGTTCTCAGGCTTACAATCTCAAGATATTAGCATATTTTGTAATATAATCTTGGATAGTTTGTTCTATTTTATCTTTCTGTTTCTTCCAGATTTTATTACACACCGTCTCTCTTTTCTCATGATAAACCAGAGTTACAAAGAACTGGTGTTCCATGGACCTAATACCATTGCTAAGTCATGCTTGCTGGGAAACCCATGTTTCAACATCTTTACCTTTATTCACAGAAACTGTAATCACCAGGTAATATCCTCGGTTCCCCATGGCTGTGACTTTGTTATGGTTCTGCTGAGGTTGTCTTTTCCATGACCTATTTTCCTATAACTTCTAAATATTTATGGCTCTTTGCTACAGTGATGAGCTAATTCCAAAAATGCAAATCAAAGTCAGCCTTCAAGTTCCACACCAGAGGAAAAAACATGTAATTCTATGATTTTTTTTCTGGAAGTAAAGTTTCATTTTGATCATCTAAACTTTTGTCAGGGCTTGTGGACTGAAAAAGTGTATTGAAAGAGTCTTACTGTATTTTAGAATAAACGGTTGGATTAAATGTTTTTATCTAAACACTTCTGAAAGGAAAGTAATTATATAATTTCCACATATTAATTCATGTTATAATATTGCATGAAATTTTCGTTACCATTAACTTTTTCTATTTGTCTAAAATTTGTATACACACATTACTAATTTATTTTTTGGAGAATAGCATGTATCCATGTGCCAAAGTTTCTTTTTCCCTTCAGATGGAAATATCTTTTCCTAAGCATTTATTGAGTGCAGTGCAGGTTCTGTATGAATTTTGGTGACAAAAATGTACAGAAATACTTTTATTTATTTAAAACAGAATAAAAAATTTAAAAACTACTGAAAATGATACAGAATTTCAAAACAAGATGATAGGAAATCAACAATAATTGTTATATTGCATATTGTTATCATCAAAGTAATTGTTCAAATTACCAGATATAGGTATGCAAAACTGATCAAAAAAATTAACCATTGACTGTTTCTTTCAGTAAACAATAGAAATTAGTAGCACAATTATCTTAGCTATTATATATATCTATTTTCCTTCTTTCTTTCTTTCTTTCTTTCTTTCTTTCTTTCTTTCTTTCTTTCTTTTCTTTTTTTCTCCTTTCCCTCATCCCAGTTGTTCTTTCCTTTTGAGTAGTTTCTTTCCTTTTCACAATATTTATTGTACCTTTTGGATTTTATTTCCTCTTTCACTAGGAAATAAATTTTTAAATTATTTTAAATTTTTATTATTATTTATTTTTATTTCCTTTTTTTACACTAGGGAGCCAGTGTAATGTTTACACATGTGAGTCTGATTTATTTCACTCATGAATATGGTCTGTAGTTGCACCCATTTAGCTATAAAAGCCTGGAGTTTATCTTTCTTAATAGCTGAGTAGTACTCCATTGTATCCAAATACTACATCTTTTTTATCCATGTTTTAAAAAGCAGCAATGAATGCAGCTGCTCCCATTCTGTGTTTCCACATTGCTCAGATGACCAGAATGTTGATGTCTGGGCCTTTGCCTGACAAGTTACCTGATTCATAAATGAGATCTGGATGCTGAAAGATTGTAGCATCTTGCTCAGAAACAAACACCGTGATGATGTGCTTACAAAAGTCTTGGAAGTAAATTCTCTTTGGTTTTGTTTTTACAGATTCAAGTGGGAAATACAGCGGAAAGCAAAAATGTGAATAATCCCATTCTAAGTGGCTTGTTTTCTTTGCAGAAAGAAGACGGGTTCAAGAAGTCAGCCAACCACAACTGAGTGGACTGAGAAAATTTAGAGCTTTGTAAACAAGGTAATTGTGAGCCGCAAATGAACACACAGGGAATGATGTGAAGTCTTTAGAATTAGAAACTAGTGATCAGGATATGGGCACATGTGGCAATAAAGCGGCTCACCATCCTAAAATCATAGGCCACAGTTTCCGCCATCAGGATGGGACATTCCATTTAACCCTGGGGAATCACTAGTGAGATTCCCTGTATTCTGACACAGGCTTACATAATTAGTTTCCACAGATGAAGAATCTTATTCTGCACCACTGTTTTAAATATTTATCCATTTTTATAAGGTGTGTAAATTGGCCAACAGAACCCAAACCCTAAGGGCTGACAGAAGAGGGAGTACTTGTACCTATGAATAACAAAAGTCATGGTTTTTTTTTTTTCCCCTTTATGTAACAAGGCTTTGTCTATTTATAAAAACTAGTTCTTTTCACAGCTGCATGTAGCACCAGATGTTCTTGCTGTGAGGTTTGGGCAGAGAAGGTCCTTCAAGGCTTCAGCTCAAGTTGTTTCCAGAACACCATGCCCCCATCTCTTTTTTCTATATTGCTTACACAGAACCATCCATCATTCTTACTGCCATGCAACTTGGACTTCTGTGTAATCCCCTAAGGGTAGGGAAAAAATTAAACTGATCAAGCTAGAAAGAAGATAATGGAAATAAAGTAAAATGTTGGCAAATCCAAAAGCAGGAAAAGAGGTGACAGGGAAGACTTTGGAAAACAAGAGAAACTCTGGCACTTTGTGAGGTTAATTCACTGAAAAGTAGCAAACCAGAACAACAAAACAATCCTCCTCCCTACTCCTCACTCTTCATGCATTTTGTTTTCTATGATGTAGAACATTAGGTTTGATGGACTTTACTTTTCCAGCAAAAATCTTATTTGCAACTTAGGGGAAAATGAGACCACGAGGTATCCAGAGCTCAGCTCTTGTGTCTTTACTATTAGGAGGAATTACCCAAAATTTCAGATATTCTCCTGTTTCTGAGATACAGAAAGGATAATTTCATATTCTTCAGCCTAGCAATTGTAAGTGAGGTCTCAGGGTTGAGTATGGAGTGTGGAGAACTGTCACATTGGGTCACAACCCAACTGCAACAGTTGATCATTACAGTGATTAGTTCTTCCTGGTAGCTACAATAGAGCTGATATATTGGCCCGTGGGCCAAATCTGGCCTATTTGTTCTGAATCATCAGCTAAACATGGTCTCTATATTTCTAAAGGGTTGTAAAATATAAAAAAAGTAGAATATACAACTGAAACCACATACGGGCCTCAAAGCTTAAGTATTTATCTGAATCTTTACAGAAAAAGTTTGTGTCTGAAGCCCTACTACACCCACATTGCTACTGTAGAGTTTGCTTTTAGTAACCCCTTGACCCTGGATGACCGTTCCTTGGTGAACCAGTTCCCAGAGTTAGGGAAACACTTGCCTGTCAGCAGGACTTTCAAGTGAAAACTGATCACAGTCTACAGTTTTGTGGACTTTTCCTGCTCTAGGCCACTGTTAACCTGCTCTAATCATCACAGCGCAAGTACCAGGTAATTAGGGACATGCTCTGGAGCCTGCTAATAAAGCTGGCTGATTCTGCTCACCATGTTTTACAATTCCTTCTCATAGAAACTGCAATAAAAGCTCTGGCCCACGTTTCCCTCTCTTTCTCCTGGTGTTTGACCCTAGTTATTCCCCAGCGCTCCCTGCAAACACTCCTACCTGTGGCATAGTATGCCCGCCCCTCCAGATCTTTGAGTTTAAAATTTCCTGTCCAAGGACAGTTGCTTCTTGATCTATTGGCTACACCATATTGTACTAAAGAATAAAAAATGCTAAAAAGAAATGGCCAAAATGCTCCCTAAAAAATGCTATGTTGAAACCGCAGCTACCAGTATCTGTAAATGTGAGTTTATTTGGAAGTACATTCTTTAAAGATATAAAGAAATCAAGATGTGGGCCCTATATGCAATGACCGGTGCTCTTAGGAGAGGAGGAGTCACATAGCATGAAGGCCATGTGAAGACAGAGCAGATGTTATAGTCAGTGTTTGCAAAGGAATGGATTTAATGCAGGACACAGAGTTTACAAGGTTCCCTTACAGTATTTGTCCACATAGTAAAATGGAGAAGTGTACAAGAGATCTGTCCATATGGCAGAGATCAGAAGACTCCAGCTGAAGGCCTGGATCCCCTGGCAATGTCCCACAGTGATACAGGGCAAAAAAACTCCCAACCTGCTAGATATCTGGTACAAGTTTGAGTTCTCTAAAACCAAAGAATGAATTTTCAGAACAAGCAGTTAAGAGCAGAATATATTTATTGGGGGAAAGAAAGCTTCTGTCTGATAGAGAGACAGAAGGCAACCTGAATGGGTTGCCAAGGAACCTACCTTTTCTAAGGATTTTTGTAGAGCAAGTACACAAGCTGAGGTGGGTCCCAGGTGGGAAGCATGGTAAATTGCTAGGTTGGTATGAGGTGGGACAAAACTATGGTCAACCAATAAGATTATGGGTATAATTGCTCAGGTAAAATTGATTAAGTTGGGATCAAATGGCAAGTGAGTCAGGTAGCAAGTGGGCATGAATCAGAGCAATGGCTTTTCCTGTAGAGGGTTGGGTTAGTGGCTCTTCCTGGCTTTGTCAAAGTGATGGATACCTATTTAGAATATTAGTCCCCTGTGCTTATCCTTAGGAAGTATGTGGATGCATTTGTTTTATCTTTTGTGTTGTGATCTGGCCCACAGTGGAGGTATCTGTCTCCCCCACAGTTGCAAGGTATCTTGTCTTCCACACTGGTTCCTTCGAGGGCCTGGCCCTGTCTGACTGCATGTAAAATTTCTATCGAACTCAGTTGCCTGAAACAGTAGGAAGCTATATCTGGTCTATGCTGGAAAGCCCAAGGGCTGGTGCTAGAGACTAGAGAATGTGCAACAAAAGGCTGGAGAATATGTGCTAGAAGGCTGAGGGATCTGCACTGGAGCAAGGAGATGATGATGCTCACATGGTGCTCAAGACAAAAGCAAAGACCAGGGCTCCTCTGAAGGTAACAGCAAAGCTGCTCTGAGGAAAATGGGCATAAAAATCATCCCTTCCTGTTCTTTTATACAGTTCCGACAACAATCCTCCTTAAGTGGGTCTTCCAAGCCCAGCACCACGCTGACTCAATTCAACTGGCGTACCCACTCAAGTTGACAACTAGTTAATGGACCACCACAGCAGAGGTTGGAGGGATGCAGCTCTGAGCCAAAGAATACCAAGGCTTGCTAGGTGCCGCAAGAAGCTAGGAAGCATCCAAAAGGATTCTCCCTTAGAGCCTCACAGGGCACTGCTTTGCTGATGCCTTGATTTTAGACATCTGGCCTCCAGAACTCTGAGAGAGCAAGTGTGTATTGTAAGCCATTAATTTTGAGGTACTGCTTTAGGGTAGCCCTGGGAAACTGATCTATTGGGTAAATTACCTAATGCCCTGCAAAATGGAGCATTATGAAATGCTTCTGTTGAAATGATTGTTAGAAGAATTACATGAACTGGGGCATATCAAGAACATGACTCTTCAAACATTAAATAACTGTCATTTTCTCCTTCTACCTTATTGCGAGGCTGGGTCACATTCCTGGGTTGATGGGCATAGATCACATAGATTTTAAAGAATTGGGGAAAGGAGAACACACACACACACAAACATTAACAACTAATACTTGTTATATAAATGCTTCTGATAAGTCAAGCCATGTACTAAGCAATTCACACTTTTAACATTTTCCTGAATAACTGTATCAATAAATAGTCCTCTACTGAGGCCAAGGGCAGCTAAATGCAGCATGAACTCAAACCTAATCACTCTTCAGGAAGAGCTCTGGTGCTTAAATGCCGTGCCGTAGGACAGGGTTAAAGGCGACCAAAGAAGACCATGAAGACACCAAGCTACCTGAAATGTCAAGATGTGGATAAAATTTGAGAGGGGAAAATGAGAGGGTTTGGGAGGTGAACTTTAGTGTGTGAGACTGGAGGAAATCACGTGAGCTATTTCACAAAGTTGTGGTGGGAGCTTGGCTTTGCATTTCCAGCCACTTTATGTGTTTAACCAGGAAAAGGAAAAACAGCCGTGCATAAAAAGCTTCTTTCTTGAAAAATCATACATAACATTATAAAATTGCCTTTTTTCAATGAGTTGTGTTGTTCTCTCTCATAAAGAATTGTTTCAGACGTATCCTAATTTTTGTAAAGGAGGTTGGGAATTAACTTATCAAACTTCTTTCTTAGCAGGTCTCTTTCTTTCATTGTAATTTTAGCCCAACAGCTAAGTTGAGCATCTCTGTCTGTGGTACCTCTGCAGGGCACTAAACAGAGCCTTGAGATTGACCATAACCTTATTCTCAAATATTCTATTTCAAACCTTGCTTTAGGAAGAAACAGAGCTCTAGCCAAATAGCAAATATATGTGAAAATTAAGGAAACACTGGAATTTCTTGTTTTAATAATTTCTAGAAAGGTTATAATTATGACTCATATAGATATAAAATAAGCAACTACCAAAGATTTTACTTCAAACATTAATTTAGGAGGAAAGCAGTGAGATGTTTCAATCGGCTCAAGGGACAATTCAGGGTAATATACATACATAGGTGGATGAGAAATGATGGAATAAACTTACAAAAGAATGTTAAAGGGGCCTTCCTATAGGGTTCTAATCATTTCTATTCCATTGAGTGAAACAAATTCATGTTTATTTTTATAGATAAGAATCATTTGTATTATTATCCCTTTCCTCCAAATTAAAAGTCATTAAAAATTCAAGATTATAAAAGACAGATATAATCTGGAAGAGTGCACAGAACAGAATACTTAGCAATCTTTTTTTTCACTTCATAATATTGTGCAATATTTTCCAAATACCTTATTGAGTATACTTATGCTTCATCAAATGGCTTTTCCAAACTTTTGCTTCAGTTGCTAGAATGTGATATAAGGAATTTGTTGGCTGTTGTCTTTAGGTTCTTGTTTTCATTGTTTTATAATCTTTATTTTTCATAAAATCTTACAAATTCCGTTTTACTACCATTTGCTCATAGTACTTCTATGAGACTTTACTATAGTTTATGAAGAGTATGTTCCTTTGCTTACCTGTGAAAAACTAATCTATAAAACTCAAGAACTCAAGACCCAGTTTCACCTTTTATAATGCCATCATCTGTATTTTAAAAAACAAAAAAATTGTTGATATAGAATTACAACTTTCATTTCTCTATAAAGAAGGGAAGTATATTTGAATATTTCCTTAAGTAGAACATAAAGGAATAAAACATATAATAAGAAAAAAACTATGACACAATGATGACAGTGTATGTTTTTGTGTCAACATCTTGTCACTATAAAAAATTCCACATGTAGATTTGATTTATTTCACTTATGAGTATGGTCTCTAGTTGCATCCATTTACCTATAGAAGGTTTGATTTTATCTTTCTTTATAGCTGAGTAATACTCCACTGTATAAAAATATCACATCTTTTTTATCCTCTCTTCAGCTGATGCGCATTTGGGTTGTTTGCAAGATTTAGCTGTGATAAATTGCACTGTATCATATTGTCTCCCTAGAGTAAGAACCTGAAAGAGTAAATAAAATCCCAAAGGTACAATAGACACTGGGAAAAGGAAAGAAACTGCTCAAAGGGAGGAACAACTGGGATGAGGGAAAGAAGAAAAGAGAGAAGGAAGGAAGGGAAAAATATATATGTGTATACAAAGGATAGCTGGGATAATTGTACTGCTGATTTCTGCTGGTCTATTGAAAAGAACAGTCAGTGCTCAATTTTTTTTTTCTCTTTAGTTTTTTCTGGCCAATTTTGCATGCTTCCATCTGGTAATCTGAACAACTTATTTGAAGACAATAATATGCAATATAGCAATCGTTAAATTCCTATCGTCTTGTTTAGTGAAATTCTGTATTGTTTCTAATGATTTTTTTATTATTAATTTTTGTTCTCTTTAAAAAAAGACTGGGAAAAAAATTCCGTGAGATAATCAACTTCTAAAGAGAAAAGTTTGATTTTAGTTCATGGTCACACTCACAGTCTGTGACCGATTGACCCTGTTGCTCTGCACTTGCAGTGAGGCAGTGCATGATGGGAAGTGGATAAATGGTGAGGCAGAACATCTCACAGTGTGAGCCGGGAATCAGAGAGAGAAGCGCTCAGCATCCCACAGCTCTCTTCAAGGACATATCCTCAGTGACCTGCAGACTCCTCCCAGACCCCAGCTTGCAACAGTGCCACCGTAGAACCAAGACTTCAGCACATGAACTTTGGGAAAACATTCAACGTTCAAATTATAGCTGCTGGTGTAGTTTGATTGCTATAATGAGAAATTTTATTTTGCAAATACTGATGTTACTGATATAATTGGGTAAAATAGGGATCATAAATTCACCATTCACACATAAAAACCCTTGGGGGAAGATGACAATGACAACATTTAGAGTCCCCCTACATTGTCCCATTATTATACTTTTATCCCCTTTCCTTTAACAGAAAAGTTGAGTGGATTACAATCTTATTTCCATTTTCATTATTTCCTTATCCTCCATTTCTGCTTTATCATTCTACCAGGAAAACTCACTTACAAACCTCCTAGGGGAGGAAGATAATACAGCTGAGATAGCACAGCTAAGTGCAATGCTGAAAACATACACAAAAGTACTAAACGAGCTTGTGATTTAATTTTGATAGGAAAGAATGTAATTGGAAAAATTATCAAAAGGAAAAGCAGTGTTTGCAGAAAAGAGAATGTTTGTATAATAAATGAAGAATTCAATATTGAATATTGTAGTATGTTTTCTGTTAAAAAGTGATTATATACTATTACCAATTCTGAAACGTGAAAAATATAAAAACATTTATAGGACTATTTGACAAAAATATTTTATTTACATGGAGATATAATTTAAGCGTTTTTTTCTATAATAGCATTGCCAGAAATAAAAGGTGTAAATAAATTGCTTAAAGTTCCTTATTACTCCGTAACAAGGGTTGGCAAACTTATACTCTAAAGGAACATGTAGTGAATATTATAGGCTTTGTGGGCAATGGAATCTCTGTTTCCACTACTTTTTAGTGTGAAGATGCTGGAGACCTTCCAGTGCCACTTCCTTGACAAAGTCCGGACTAGCAGAGGGTACCTGCAAAGCAGGGACCACGTAGGATGGGTGGGTGGCCTCTCTCTACTCTCTGTAAATCATAACTTTCCAGATATTCACTGTGCTATTGGTAAAGGATGGTTGGAGACTTGAAGGATCAGAACTGCAAGTCATTAAGGAATCAGAGCCCAGGATGAAAGGCACCTCTTTAGGGTTGAAAGAGGGAGTGAAAGCCACCACAGAGATTTGTGGGAAGATACCCAGAAAAGGTATGGCTGGGTCAAATGAAATTTCTATATTTAGTTTTTTGAGGACTCTCCATACTGATTTCTGTGGTTGTACTAGTTTACTGTCCCACCGGCAATGCACGTTTTTATCCACAACCTCGCCAGCATTTGTTATTTTGAGTTTTTGATGATAGCCATTTTTTTGAGTAATATGGAATCTCAGTATTGTTTTATTTTGCATCTTTCTTTTCTTTTTTTTTTTTTTTCCGATACCGGAACTGGACTCATGACCTCGCGCTTGCCAGGCAGGCACTGTGCTGCTGAGCTAAATCCCCAGCCCCCTATTTTGCATCTTTCTAATGGCAAGAGATGCTTACTATTTTTTCACGTACTTGTTGATCATTTGTACTACTTTTGAGAAATGTATGTTCATTTCAATAACCTATTTTGCTTGGGTCTTTTATTTTGAGGGAGTCTAATTTTTTTTTTTTTTTTAGTTCTTTATACATGCTAGGTATTAGTGCTCTGAGGACCAATATATACCCTTTGAATGCAAGCTTCTCCCTCGCTATTGGGATGTGGTTGAGACGGGGCATCTTGCTGCCAAAGGACCTTATGTGATTCTGAGACCTAAAGTTCTCTATTTTACCTGGGTTCTTACTAATTGTACAATAAAACTGGGTAAACTCAGCAGAGTTTTATCATAAAAAGGAAGTGGTAGTTTTGGTCTGAATCCCAAGGGGCATTGTCAACTCCCACACAAGTGACCACCCTGCCAGAGGGAACAAGTAATCAGAAGAGAATACAGTGGCCCCTACCCTGGCTAAGTGGGGGCTGTAGTTTAAACGGATTTCAGATGAAAGCATGGCCTAATTTTCTATGGTTCTGTGGAACTAAAGAGTAACGGGATATATTGGCTTCTATGATTATCTGTACAGTGGATGGTCTCTTAATTGAAACTGGAGTAGGGTGAGCACAAACTGGATGAATTTATCCACTGGGCTGAATTGGGCATGGTGGTAAAAGCTGTGCAAGCTGTCTTGCCTGAAATATCTTCTCTCAGGGATTCATGGGATATGGCAAATCATTTAGCCACTGGGTAGGAAACTGGCACCTATTATTACATGGAAGGGATAAAATTTATGTCACTCTTTTGGATGCTTACAGCAGAAGACCTTTCAGGGGAATTTAGGAGTAGAATTTTCAGGCTGACAAACCTTGTATTGGCAAAGCAGTCAAGGAAGTGTACCTCAAATGTAGGAATGGGCTAAACTCTTGAAGACAAGGAAGGCAAACAAGCGGTGGAGTCTTGCAATTTTCACCAATAATTCCAAGCAACACAATACATGGGAAATTAGCACATACTGGCAGCAACATTGGGCCAGATTGTGTTTGGAACACTGATTCCACTGGACCTTGATCTCACAGCTGTATCTCCTGCTGATACCGCAAGCAGCTGACACTCACTCTGCCTCTCCACCGTGGATGGCAGTATCACCACAGTCACCTAGACAAAAATCTCTGCCATGTGATTGAGCATCCTACCAGGCTCCAGTAAAAAACAGGGTGTTTCTCTTATGGCACAACACACAACAATGATATGTGGTTAATATTTTCTGCTCTATGCCATCCACAAATCAATCAAGTCAGCGGTACTGACATGGAAAACTAAAACAGTTAAAGGAGGGGCATTAAGAAGGATCGTTAGCATCAAGGATCGTTGCATGCTCAGTACTGCACTCTACAGAAAGGGAAGGCCCTACCACGTATGGGGAATACTGAGCTTGGAGCAAGCAAAGACCAGAGGTTGCCTGATTAAGCTACACCTGAGAAATCCAATTATATCATCCCCAACCACTCCTTTTCTTTTATCCACCTGGACCGATCTTCTCCAGGGTTGTTTGTGGACCTGCAAACATCAGTAGCACCAAGCACAGCCCCCTGATTCTGAACCCCTAGAAGCTGCAGCGAGTGAGGTCTACGAGGACCTACTTCTGATGGCTGGTATTGTTACACTTTCTGGATGCAAGGGGAAGCTGGATTGGTAGCCAGATCTTACTACTTAGGATTTGTGTACAGATTTGGGGCTAACATTTTGTGGTTTTCTTCTGTCTAGGATTAATTTCAGGCTGCAAAGTTCTGCCTTAAGCCTTGACTTCTGTGTCTTAAATTTCTGTGTCTTAAACAAGACTGCTATTTTCTGCTTAAGCTCTATTCTCAGCATTGGGAAGTGTCGGAAATTTTCCCTGGGATGAAAGCTGAGCAAATATGAAACTTGTCTAGTATGTGACCCTTCTTGCAAAGGTCATGTCCCACCCCATTTTTGTAGCCTTTACTTGTTTTTCTCTGCCATTGAATACCCAGTTCCCCAACCTTTATAATCAGGACAGTCAATCTAACACAAACACATTCTGTCATGATTGCAACTGATAAGGATTCAAAGTGTACATTGGCTTTGAAGCAGTAAGGCAGGACTTTAAAATTTAGCCTGATAAATTATTTACTGGCTGATATAAATAACTGACATTGAAATATTTTGTGTTTGAAAAGCTTCAGATAACAGTGTTGCTGATACTTTAAATATGTATGAAAATATGGAAAGCACATGGCTTAGGGACTTTTGATTATTTTGGCAATAAAGAGCACTTTTTGGGGAGCACCCTGTCCCCAGTGTGGAGAATAAATGTATTTGTAAGATACAATGTTGACACTTAAAAGCACCTTCCAATCTGCAGGCATTAGACTTTTGTAATACTCATTCTGCTGGAATTCATTTCCAGCCAGTGTGTTCCAAGAAGCTCGGGACATTCTCAGAAGCCTAAGATATCTAATGCCACCCAAGTGGCTGGAAATACAAAACAGACATAGCCCTCTTGTTGCAGGGATACTGAAAAAGAATCTTCTACAACAAATCTGGAGTTGGAAGTCCGGGGGTGTTTTTAAAACCAGACCAAAAGATGGTACTGTTTGAAAAATTAGCATGGAAAAATAAAGGATAATAGAAATGTATACTTTATACCAATTCCAGAAGTGCGATGAAGTCATTGAGACAGAATGTAATTGTAAAAGATGTTTGGAAACTATCTCAACTGTGACAGCCTTCAAGGGATTTTAGCTGTTGCTGTTAAATTGTTTTTGATTTTGAAAAATTGGTGAAAGAACCTCAGATGTCCTTTCTGGGAAAGTTGGAAATACTTTACAATGTTCTAAAGAGAGTTGGAACAAAGCCTTTTTGCTGATATAAATAACAGGATGAATTCAGGACTTGTTACTTCATTATTTTCTAGGTGAGAATAGCTACTGGCAAAAGAGGCAGGACACAAAAGAAGACTCTAAGCCACGACTTCTTGAATTGTGGTTGTGTGTAGGTGCAGTTCATTGATTTTCTCATATGTAACATTAAAGATAATTAGTTCTTTCAATAATGACTGCCAGTGCCCAGCATAAGAATTTAATTAAAATTCTTTATGTTTAGACCATGTAAAATGTGAGAATGTTTTATTCTAAGCCAGATGTTATTCATATTCTGCCATCTGTATCTTGAAAATATACAAGGTGCAGAGCACAAAATTTAACATTTACATTCTTGCTATACATAAAATAGGGCAATATCTTTCTCCTATCTTGCCATATTCCTTGCTTTAAAGGTATTGGTTGACTTGAAACAGTTTCTAATGGAGTGGAAAATTTATCTATGAAGGAGTTCTTTTCTCTCCAAACATATTTCTAGGGTTTCAGACAAGATGGAATTTAATTTATTGTTCCAAAATTTGGGAAATCCAACATCTAAATTTATAGTTCTAAGAGCTTCTTTTCTGCCCCTAGAATCCCCACGGACTTCACTTGCACTATTCTCTGCATACTGGGAAGGAAAGTCTTAGTTTCACTACTATTTCCTTGCCAAATTCATTGCGGTCCCTTCACCACTTTGCCGGCCAGTCCTCATTAGTCCTCCAATGATTTTTCTGTCAGTTCTATTTTGTATCTTGTTTTTTGGCGATGCATTTTCAAAATGTACTGGTGATACACGAAGAAGAATTGGCCTAAATTCATTGGATGGGTGGGTAGTTGGGAGAGGATACAGATGTAACTAAGATAAATGGTGACTTGGGTAGACATAGTACGGGAGATGGAAGTGTCATATACCATATTCTGGGGAATCATACAGAAAGACACATAAGGGAAAATTCAGACAGTGAGGCAGGCAGCTGCCAGGAGAAAACATCCCCTATTTTGCCACTTTTCTGAAGGCCAGTTGTATTTCCTTATTTCCTATCTGTGAGGTTTGTCCTCAACTTTTATTTGGAAGTAAATCATTTTGATATTCATTTTCTACACTTCAAAATATGAACCCACAGACAAATGGATAACGTTAATAGATTTGTTTTTCTGTCCTGTATTGAACTGCAATCATCTTTATTTGATGTGTTATTGGAACATCCTCTATCCTCCAGGCCAGATATTCCTGCCATCTCAGATAACAGAAGCTCTTGAATTTACCTCTTGATCTTCTGCCTCTGTACTCCAGTTGTTGATTTTTTTCTTTTTTTAAAAAGATCTAAATAAAATAAAATAGATTTTTATCAACATTCAACCTATTCTACATGTGAGTGTGTGTTCTCAGGGTCTGTATGCTAGTTTCACTATTGCAAAGTCTTATTCTTGTGCCTCTTCTTAAGCTGCCTTTTCTCCCTTTGCTATCTCAGTAAAAATGGGGGAAAAGTTTTAATGTTACTCTTCACAGTTTTCACTTAATGCTCATATTTTCTGAAGGTTGCTAGAAAGCTTGAGGTCTATAGCACCTGTCAATTAGCACTGGTGATATTTTTAATAAATCTGTGCAGCCCAAGGTTGTGAGAACGAGGTATTCCCCCAAACACTCTCAACACACACACACCTCTCCACCACACAGTAAAACAAGATGGTCTCAAACCTTAGTGCAGACAGTGAGGAGATATAATACTAGACAAAACAAAGAACAGTGTCAGTGAAAGAACAAGTACAAATAAAATTCCAGAAAGAAACATCTATCTGGTTGTCTGCTTTGCTCAACTAAAATGGGACCTCAGAAAAAATGTTCTCTATAGAACCTGATCAACATACTTGATTTTTTTAAGAATGGGAAGGTCTGATTTTCAGTGCATTTCATTCTATCAGTTTTAACGGTATGTTATATAAAGATAGTCTCAACTCAATAAAAAATACTGACCTTTTAGTAAGTCCTAGATGTTTTTAAAGATTTTTAAATACTATTAAACTTCCTTCAGGATTATGTGTCAAATGTTGTTAAGATTACTATATACTGTTTGAGTTTCATACGCTGATCCTGATGCATTACAAGGTAATTATATGTGGGTTGCAAACCCCAATATTTAGCCACTGCTTCAGTCTACAGTCATTGATGTACTTTTCAGTATTCAAGCATAGATGAGTCTCCAGAATGGGTCCAGGAAATCTGGAACAGTGCTGCATTAGGGGATGTGGACTACTGAGAAGTTGCTATAACTGTATTTTAGATGGGAAATGTTTTCTAAAAGATTTTGCACTTTTAGTTATTACCAGTAGCTGCATCATTTGCCTGAGTTGCAGGTAAACTGAGGCTTCAGTTCTCTATAATAGGACTAAAAAGGACTGACATTGACTGTCTATCTCTTGTTCTTAAAATTTCTTGTCTTACCCATCTGTTCTCTACCTCCAGCCAGTGTGCTAGGAATTAGGTAGAAGTCAGGAGTAATCAGCTCGAGACTGTATTATCCATCTTTCTGTTGCTGTGGAAAAGTGCCTGAGAATAATAACTTAAAAGAGGGAAGGTTATTTTGGCTCACCACTTCAGTGGGTGCAGTCCATTGGTCAGTGACTCTATTACCCTTGGGCTTGCTGTAAAGAAATCTATCGTGGTAGAAGAGCATAGCAAGGAAAGCTGCTCATTTCATAGCAGCCAGCAAGGGGAAAGGAGACATTCCTGGGAAAGAGATATAATCCTCAAGGGCGTGTACCCAAGGACTCACTTCAGTGAGACCCCCACCTCCTAAATTCCACCACCTCCCCATAGCCTACCAAATTATGAACTCATAAATGGACTAATCCAGTGATGAGATCAGAGTCTTCATGATCCAATTAGTCTCCAAATGCCCCACCTCTGAACGCTGCTGCTCTGGGGACCAAGTTTTCAATGTATGAACTCTTGGAGAGTATTCCAAATCTAAGCAACAACAGATGAAATTTAAAGGGTTTTCAGTGGAGGAGGTGTGTTTATCAGCATAGAGTAACTACTCTATTAAGTTTTAGACCTCATTGTCTTAATACTGAGGGGTTGAGTCTCCTTCTATCTGATACAGAAATACTTGACTTGATGTTCACAATATCTAAGGATCCAAGGACTTTGGTGCTGGGAACATATGACATTTATTTTCATTAATACCAACTAAAATTGGCACATCTACATTATTCCACACAAAGGAAGTGAAAAGTTATTGTTTCAAGGAAGTGAAAAGTTATTTGTCCCTGGTGTACTATGTGTGTAATGGAGATAAGAAGAATTAATATATCTGCAAAGAAAGAAAAATAGAAAGTAAAAAAAATAAAACATAAAGCCAGGCACTTTATTCAACTTGGACATTAACTCCAAAAGACAAGAGTGAGAAAGAACATGCAGTGATGAGATAAAAGACAGAGTTCAAAGTTGAGAGAGAAGAAAGAGCTTGGAGGAATTCTCAGAGCCATGGGAAAACTTTATAGAATTCATAAGTTACTTGGAGACTTGCACATAGTCAGGAAGTGAACTCGGCCAAGTTAGAGTGTGATGACACAGTTCATGTGCAGATTTTACCAGCAGTTATCATAAAGGTAGGACTTGCTTAGAGGGTTAGAGAAATGTCTTTTCTTTCCCAGGTAGATCAGGCAATTTTCTCAGTTTCTGCTTATTGTATATTTCAAATTATTTGCTAAGATATGGAAGAAATTCCATCCTCCATTTTTGAGCCTTGTAGATCATTGTGTACCCTACAAAAAGAGTGATGCTTTCAGAATATCTGCCAGCTTGTCACTTCATAACTCATACTTTTTATGGGCTCTCTGTCTCATGGTAAGTGTAAGTCATTGCTCACAATGGCACGATCTTCTCTGCAATGTCTGTGGCATTATTTGAAAATTCTCTGACCATTGTTCAGTTCATCTCAGTCCCATGTGTTTTTTTATGTTTCTTGCACATGTCAGGAATGCTCCAAAGACAGCACATTTATACTGCTTTTGTTTCTTCTACCTTGGAGATTCTTCTGTGTGATTAGCTCCCTCACCACTGGAAAAGAACAAAGGGCAAATTCTAACCAACAGCCAGAGGAAAAGTAAGCTTTGCTTACTGCCCACCATGAACTGAGCAATTTTGCTCCACTATGACCTTCTACCTTGGAGCTTGCTAACTTTGGACAGAACTACCCAAACCATGAGCTCAATTAAACCATTCCAATTGTCCTGAGATGGTGAGGCTGGTGAGAGAAGTCTGAGTTCGGGTCCTCCCTTCCTCCATAGCCCCAGGACTGCATAGCTGGTGAGAGAAGTCTGAGATCTGAACCTCCACCCACTGGTGGGACTTAGGCCCCGGAGAACTATGGGAACACCAGCGGCACAGTAGGTCCTTGGTTAAGGTGCACATGATGGAAAGGTTGAACTAGAGGCATGGAACTATCTTATGCAACTTTAGCAATATGAGCTAGCAGGTGATCTCTAACCTTTCTTTTTGTTTTATTCTAATTGTCCTCTTCATCCTTTCATCAGCTGTCTCACTGACTTTATGATACTTTCATGTGTGTAAACATTATAATTTCTCTTTTTGGTTCACTTCAAAACTCCTAGGCCTTCTCTTCCAATCTTTCCCTCCTGTGCCCTATAATTACCCAAAACCTGGATAAGCATCCTCATATCTTTAACCTTATTCCTGCTATATTTAATTTCATTCATTTCTCTGTCCTTTCCCCTGCCCTCCTCAACCCCCTCAACAGGATAAAATCACTCCACTAAGTGAAAAATCATTGCATACAATTTTCTGGTATAAGTTGGATTGTATTATATTTCTGTTAGACCTTTCTCCTGTAGTTATAGATTTCAGGCTAATAGTTACCACAGTTTTTCAGTAGCCAGGTTGTACTTGAGTCTATTGTTATTGCAGGCTAAATAAAAACCTTTAACCAGGATGTCATGCACTGTATAACCAGTTTTTCTCTACTATATGACAACACTCTGATTGTAAGGGGTCATAATCATCACCATAGTTCAGTACCAAAGGAATGGACCCTAAGTCCCATTGATAGCAACTCCTCAGACTTAATATATTGGGAAGGCAGGTTCTTGGGATAGACATAAAGACCAAGAACCAACTTTTTCAGGTTCTTACACTAATGAGACAATATGATGCTTACACATGTGGGTCTGATTTATTTCACTCATGAGTATGGTCTCTAATTGCATCCATTTACCTATAAAACCATGAGTTTATCTTTCCTTATAGCTGAGTAATATTCCATTACATAGAAATACCACATCATTTTTATCCATTCCTCAGTTGATGGTCATTTGGACTGCTTCCATGATTTAGCTATTACAAATTGCACTGCTATTGCTTTTATTGTTTTTGTGTTTTTTATGTCTGTGTTTGTTAATATATTTTTTCTTTTAGCTTTAAAATTAAAAAAGAAACATATCACCTATAAAATAAAGCCCATCAGAATTACAGCAGACTTCTCAATATAAACTCTCGAATCAAGGAGAGCTTAGAATGAGGTATTTCAACAGTAAAGGAAAACAATCTTCAACCCAGATTGATGTTCTGTGCAAAGCTATCTTTCCAAATTGATGGAGATATAAGATATTTCCATGACAAAGAACAACTGAAGAAGTTTATGGCCACCAAACCAGCTTTACAGAATGTTCTGAAGAACATATTAGAAAGAGATAACAAAGACCACAAAAACGTGAACACCAATAGAAAGAAGCCACCAGGCAGGGCAAGCAATTAAACAGAGGAGAAAGATGGAAGAAACAACAGGAAAACAACATGAAAAAGCTAAGCCAACACATATCAGTTATAACCATCAATGTAAAAGGTCTCATCTCACCAGTCAAAAGAAGCAGACTGGCAGAATGGATCAAGAAGCAAGATCCAACAATAAGCTGAATTCAAGAAACACATTTCACTTCCCAAAAATTCATTCACTAAAAGCCAAAGGATGGAAAACAATTCTCCATGCCACAGGAACCCAGAAAAAAGCAGGGGTAACTAATCTATTTGCAGACAGTGCAAACTTTAAGCCAAAACTGATCAAAAGAGATAAAGAAGGTCACTACATACTTGTTAAAGGAAAACTCCTAGAAGAGATATCATAAATATTTATGCACCAAACACAGACTCATCCAAGTACATAAAACAAATATTAACTGACATGAAAAGCCAAACAAGCATGAACATAATTGTAGTAGGGGATCTTAATACCCCACTCTCACAAATCAATAGATGAGCTAGAAAAAAATTAACAAAGAAATGTCAGAATTAAACCACACTTCCGAACAAGTGGAGTTGGTAGATGTCTACAGAGTGTACCACCCCAAAACATCAAAATATTCATCCTTCTCAGCTGCACATGGGATATTCTCCAAAATAGACCATATATTAGCTTATAAAACATGTTTAAGTAAGTGTAGAAAAACTGAAATCATCCCATGCATTCTATATGATCATAGAATAATGAAACAAAATCACAACCAAGGAACTAAAAAGTACATAAACACATGGAAATTAAACAACACCTTCTGAATAAACAATGGGTCACAGAGGAAATTAAAGATGAAATTAAACAGTATATACAATTAAATGATAATGTCAGTACAACATACGGAAACCTATGGGATGCAATGAAAGCAGTTCTGCAAGGGGAATTTATCATGATGAACTCACACATTAGGAAAACAGAACAAGCTCAAATAAACAACCTAAGGTTGAATCTCAAACTTCTAGAAAAAAAAGAACAAATCAAACCCAAATCTCATGAGAGGGAGGAAATTCTAAAGGTAAGAGCAGAAATCAATGCAATAGAGACTAAGAAAACAATATAAAGAACCAATGATTTGAAAAGTTAGTTTTTTGAAAGAATAAATAAAATTGACAAACCATTAGCCAACCTCATAAAAAAGAAGAAAAAAAATCCCCACAAATTCAAGCAATTAGGAATGAAAAGGGGGAAATCACAATGGATTCCAAAGAAATCCAGGAGATCATCAGTACCTACTATGAGAAACTATGAGAAAAGATGGAAGACACAGAAGAAATGGACAGATTCCTAGACACAATCAAGTTGCCAAACTAAACCCAGGAGATATAAAAATTCTAAGTAACCCAATATCAGCCAATGAAATTGAAAATGTAGTTAAAATTTACCAATGAAGAAAAGCCCAAGACCTGATGGATTCACTGTTGAATTCTACAAGAAATTTAGAGAAGAACTAATGCCAACTATGCTGGAACTCTTTAAAGAAATTGAAAGGGAAGAAGTACTTCACAAAACATTCCTGGAAGCAAGTACTACCCTGATTCCAAAACAAGAGAAAAATGCAACCAAAAAAGAAAACTACAGGGCAATATCCCTAATGAACACAAATACAAAAATCCTTAATAAGATACTTAGACTAGAGTGTCATTTGTAAAAGGACCTATGTTTCCAGGATGAATGGAGTGTATGGAAAGATCAGGCTGGGTCAGCGGGAACTGGAAGAAGAGAGAGTCTATCTAAACCACGTGGATATGATTTTGACAGGAGGGTTTTCCAAGAAAATCAGAATGTTGGGTAGGAAGAAACAACAGGTATCCACTACATGAACTACTTATTTTTCTCCTTGTGGTGGCCACTGGAAATCAGATAGAACACTGCGTCCATTCTTTAGCATCTTTGAGTGCCCTCATTGAAAACACTATGGTAAATCAATGCCACGTGAAATTTAGGGTCATTGCTATAGACAGATGTCTTGTGTGCAGTGGCCTTGTGTGCAGTGTGTGAAGATCCTTTGATTTACCCCAACCCAATAGTCTTGTTGCTTCTCCAATTGCATTCTCAGTTGAATAGCTTCTTATAACACGTACAACTGGAGGTAATACAGAGGTAGATCTTAAAAATTCAGTGTAAACTGAGAAGTATATCAGGTAATGCCTGTGATAATGAGCTGAAGCCAATCGTTCCATAATATATGTATATATATTTCAAAACAGCACATTGCACATGATAAAGATATGTCTTTCTTATTTGTCAATTGAAAATAATTTAAAGACTATGGAGCAAAATCCATATGAATTATGATTATGAACAGTATGAGTTACATTAACAGATCTTAAACAGTAATGTGGTTTTGTCAAGTGTCCTTATTTTGAAGATACATGTATTTTGTAATAAACTACTTTTTTTTTTTTCCAAAGAAAGATCACAGCTTTAGTTGTTATTGGGGTGTGTGAGTGTTTGTAACAACTATACTATGTCACTGGCAGAGAGAATAATGCTTGTCTTTGTATTTGCTAGGACAGAGTTCATACTTTACAGATTGTAACATCTGTGTGACATCTGTGAATCCCAGGAAACTGGAGCATTTTCGGATTAAACTCCATGTGTGTAGGACTCTGTTGTTGCTTAGTTCACAACCATAGGAGAGATTTCAGTGAAAATATGTTGAGTCTCAATTTGTTTATCTTTAAAAGACAAATATTGTCCTTGCTTCTTGAGTGATGGTAGGAATCAAATAATATAAGTTCCTAATAAAGTGTAGAATACTTGATGTATTAGCTGACAGCAGTAGGAATCACATTATCTGTGTTGTCAGTGACTAAAAAGATGGTTCAGTTTTACATAGTTTCTTCAACTTTTATAAGATTTTTGTCCTTTTCCTGTTTCTAACCCGGAGGTGATATTACCCTGTTGATAAATTTTTGCTGTTGAGATGATTTGATGAGTTAGATTTGGGGAACTGGACCAATGTCCTATTACAAACTATTTCATCATTTTGGCTTTCTTAGTATTCCCTCAAAAGTTTAGAAGTGAAGAAAAACAATAGTTTAGGAGAAGAATTAAAATATAATATTTAGAAATGATTTGATGCCTTATTAAAGTTGGATCTCATTGAATCTCAACCCTATGTTTAACTTTGGAAGACAGCATATAACAGTGAGGAAAGAGGGCCAGCAGGTAGCTGCTGTACATCAAGCACATAGACAAACACACTAAAATATTTTTTATTATTTTAAAGAGAAAAGAACAAAAACAAAGACAAAACCAAAACAACACAAAAGCTATAAATGTGATACAGAATTTAAAAACAAGATGATAGGAAATCAGCAATAGTTGCTATATTGCATATTGTTATCTTCAAAGTAGTTGCTCAGATTACCAGTTACAGGTATGCAAGATTGATAACACAATAAACATTAACTGTTCCTTTCAATAAACCAATAGAAATTAGTAGTATAATTATCCTATCATATCTATCTATATATCTATATCTATATCTAGCTATACATATATTTCCCTTTCTTCTTTTTCTTTTCTCCTTTCCCTCATCCCAGTTGTTCTTTCCTATTGAGCAGTTTCTTTTCCTTTCACAATATCTATTGCACCTTTCAATTTTATTTGCCCTTCCAGGTTCTTACACTAGGGAGACAACACAGTGTTTACACATGTGGGTCTGATTTATTTCACTTATGAGTATGGTCTCTAGTTGCATCCATTTACCTATAAAAGCCTCAAGTTTATCATTCTTTATAGCTGAGTAATACTCCATTGTAGAAAAATACCACATTTTTCTTATCCACCCCTTAGTTCATGGGCATTTGGGTTGTTTCCAAGATTTTGCTATGACAAATTGTGCTGCTATAAACATGGGTGCACATATATCACTGTGGTATGATGTTTTTAATTCTTCTGGGAAAATACCCAGAAGGGGAATGGTTGGGTTAAATGGAATCTCTAGCCTTAACTTTTTAAGGAAACTCCAGACTGATTTCCAAAGTGGTTGCATCAATCTACATTGCTACTAACAGTGGAGAAGGGTTCCTTTTTTCCCACAGCCCCTCCAGCATTTGTTATTGGTTGATTTCTTGATGGTAGCCATTCTTACTGGGGTGAGATGAAATCTCAGTGTTGTTTTAATTTGCATCTCTTGAATGACCAGTGATGTTGAACATTTTCTCATGTATTATTTGCCATGTGTATTTCTTCATCTGGGAAGTGTGTATTCATCTCAGATGCCCATTTTTGGATTGGGTCTTTGAATTTGGGATGTCTGTGTTTTTTCAATTCTTTACATGCTCTAGATAGAAGTCCTTTGTCTGAGGGACAGTTAGCTAAAATGTTTTCCCACTCTGTGGGTTGTCTTTTCTCTCTACTGGTGATTTCTTTTAAAGTACACAATCTTTTTAATAGGGTGAGATCCCAGTTGTTGATTCTTTGAAGTGTTTCCCATGCAGTTTGGGTTGTTCATGAAGACTGTGCCTATCCCTATGTCTTTAAGATTTTGACCTACTTTCTCTTCCAGTAGATTTATTGTTTCTGCTTTAATATTTTAATGTTTGATCCATTTTCACTTGAGTTTAGTGCATGATGATAAACATGGGCCTAGTTTTAGTCTGTGGTATGTAGAGAGCCAGTTTTTCCAGCACTGCTTAAAGATTCTATCTTTCTTCCAGTGGACATGTTTGGCCCCTTTGTCAAAGATAAGGTGGCTGAGTGTGTTTGTAGTTGTGTCAGAATCTTCTAATTGGTTCCACTGGTCCTCAGGTCTATTTTTTTTTTTTTTTGCTAGTATCATGCTGATTTTATTACAGTAGCTTTGTAGTATAATTTTGAGTCAGGGATTGTGATGCCTCCTGACTTGTCTTTGTTGCCCACGATTGCCTTTGCTAGTCTAGGTCTCTTCTGGTTCCTGATGGATTTTAGGAGTATTTTCTTTAGTTCTGTGCAGTATGCTAAAGGCATTTTGATCACACTAAACATTTTTAACTGTGGTAAACTATATGTGACATAACATTCATTATCTTTACAATTTCTAAGTGCACAGTTTGATGGCATTGAGTACAATTGCTTTGTTTTGCAGCAATGAACACCCTTAGTCTTTAGAGCCCTTTTCAGTTGGCAAAACCAAAACTCTGTACCAGTTAAACACTGACTCTGCACTTCTTTCTCCCTAATCATGAGGGGACTGAAACCCAAGGACAGCTAAGACTAGATTATTTCTAGCTTTGTGGTCATGATTAAATCTCCTAACTATTGTAGTCCTCGGTTTCCTCTCTGCATCCTGCTCTCCTACTGAGTTGCTGTGAGACTCAAGTAAAAATCTGTAACTAGAGCTCTTGTGAACCATCATATTGGTTATACACAGTGTCTGGACAAGAAGAAAGGCAGTGTACAATGCTTGAAGTAGTTCAAACAAAGGTCCTGCCTAACAGAGTTGAAATGTTTCACCATCAGACAGATCCCAGCCTTCTAAGTATCTGCTCTATTTCTGGTGGTACAGATTCCAAGCACTGATTTTTACAGAAGAGTAAATCAATACTTATCATTAAACTGTTTGCTATCAAGATTAGTATCTCAGTGAGGATCATTTAACTAGCAATTAACTGAGCTACATTAAATCCCTTGCTGACCTAATCAAGCCTATGAACTTGCTCCTGCTCAGACTGCCTCAGCACTCATCAAACAGAGATTAGGGAAGGAAATCTACCTTCCTCTCAATTTCTTCATAATTCAACCAGGAAAAGAAATTATTGATATTTAGTGTAAACCAAAGAAAAGTCCAGAACAACCTATAATCAAATGTGATATTGCCTACTGGGAACAAGTGTGCCTCCAATACAAATTTAAGGAAGAGGAATCCATGGTGAGCTAGGGATAGCTAATGAAATTTTATGACTAGTTAGGCACTGAAGTCAAGGGTAAATATCTAAACATTCATAAAACTCATGTGCTTGTGAGAAAAGAGATAATCTTGCAAAGAATATAAAAGCTTGTAGCAATTCTGCAATAATAAGGGTCTACAATGAAGCTAAGAAAGACAACATGATTCTTACACTAATTAAATTTTAATCCAGGCAAGGAAAGAAAAAGAAAAATATTTAAGAAATATTCAGGTGAAAATACTGTACCTCATATTGTTTTTCTAGAGTGGGAATCCTTAAGTGTAAATGAGGACCAAAGTGTGTAATAGATATTGTGAAATAGGAGAAAATGGTTCAAAAGGAAGGGGAACTATGGAGGGACAGGGAGAAGGAAGGAAGGGAAAAGAAAAAAGTGATAAAAGAAAGATAAAATGGAAACAAAGATTTGTAAATAAGGAGGGGAAAAGGGGTTGAAGTGAGGGGAGGGGATTGGGAGAAAATAAAGAGGAATCAAGATACATCATATACAGGTACAAAGTTCCTATGATTAATATGATCATTGTGTATATCTAAATTGTATCAATAAACTTAATTAAAAATGGAAAGTAGAAAAATGGAAACATTCAGGATTCTTTTATATAAACATATGTCTTGGGCACATGCAGTCCAAGACATATAACTGCATCATCCAGATGAAAAGACAATGTGTAGGGGCTGGGGAGATAGCTTAGTGGCACAGCACCTGCCTGGCAAGCACAAGGTTCCAAGTTCAATTCCCTGTACCAAAAAACAAAATCAAGGTGCAAAAGACAGTGTGGTCCTAGAATAACTTTTTAAAGTTAGCTCATATAATAACTATGGCAAAAGATGTGCTGGAATGAGTATTGATCCTGTGTGAGACTTTTTTGAGTGTCTTTTGTATCAATTACTTTATATAGCCTTCACTTACCTGAATATTGTAAGGATTTGCACGAAGCAGAGATCAACCGAGACCACCAGGCTTGTATAAAGGCAACAGGATATACAATTTACTGTGCGTGGGTGCAGACTGACAGAGGGTGAAAAGGTCATTTTTAGGAAGCAAAATGAAGCTGGCATTTTTTTAGAGAGCTTGATGATCAAAGTTATGTGGATGTCTCAGGACCCAGTGGGCAAAGCTCTTGATGTGTCTGGTGTAAATGTTTGGGTCTTCAGATGTGGGGGTATTTGGAAGACACCCTGCTACATCTTATCTCTTTTATGACATCCTGTGTTTGCCGAGTGCACGGGTGCAGAGCTGAGAACATTGCCTCTGCTGGCAGACAGGCTGGGTAATGGGAGAGTCATGTCCGAATCAAGCCTTACAAATATCCTCTCAGTCTCCGTCCTTCAAGAGTGGTTTGGCTCTACTGCCATCTCAATCTATGCCTGTTCCAACAATATTTAGTAGTCCACATTTGTGTGAGACATGAAGGTAAGCAAGTCATGTCAGGGACCACAGCTGGGCTATGTCCTGGGCCTTTTCTCTTCTTGCTTATTTCTTCACTCTGCATCAAGACTTGCTGCTGCTTGTCCATGTCCTGCTAGTCAAGAAAAGTAACAAAAGACAATCTCATGATCTGGGTGCAGTAGTGTAGGCCTCCTGGCCCAGCACCCGGGAAGCTAAGGCAGGAGGTTTGAATCCAGCTTGAGCAATTTAGAAAGAACCTGTTTCCAAGAAAAAAAAAAAAAAAGCTAGGAATGTGGCTCAGTGTGGAGGCCCTGGGTGCCATCACCAGTACTTCAAAAAATAAAACAAAAAACCCCTCACAAATGAACTCATAGCGTGGAGATAAAGGCTACATCTATCTCACTTTTTCTGACAGCCAAGGTGATGATGCAAGTAAAGATCTCTCATGATTTCACTGGAGAAAGGGGGCAGTTAAAGCAACTCCAAAGTTCACCTATGCACACTTAGGTCCAACTCGTTAGGCTCCAGTGTGCTCCTCACAGTAAGGACTCTGGAAAGCCCAAGTAGGAGTTGTGGACCTTCTGACACTGCCTCTTGCTAAGAGTTGAATGGAGTTTTCCAAAGTGTGTCTTTACAAGAAGAGAACATTTGTATCAGAAATATGAGCACATAGAAGAAAGGCTACATGAGATCACAGAGAGGTGAACATCTAAAATCTGGAGAGGCCTTTCAGAAGCTGACTCTGAGTGTGCTTTGATTTTGGACTTCCAGTTTCCAGAAGTGTGAGAAAATCTATTTCTGTTGCTTGGGTCCACCAGGCTGTGCAGCCGGAGCACACTAATACCCTTTCCATAATGAAAAAAAAAATTGCAAACTCAAATCTGTATTTTCAAAATTGGTATCACGCAATTAATTCTGATTGCTATTCTGAAGACTTTAAGTTTATATAGAAACACTGGGCGATTTGGGTTTTTCTGAAAAGACCTTTAGACAATTTATCACAAATTGATGACAGTGATCTTGGTCTTTAGAACGATGGGTAATTATCAGTTTATCATTAACCAGGCTCTTGAATCACCAGAAAATGACTTGGCATTTTCTTTTTTTGTGTGTGTAGGACTGGAATGAAAAGTCACATTATAGGGTGAGTCTTAACATTATTATTAGCTCATTTCCCACAAATTTTCTAACTATGGGTTGGATAGTCAACAATCCTTGTTAGCACAGACGAAAATATCTAGACTGGGCTTTGTGCTTTGGAGCTCGCAACACGTATCTACTGAGAATGATGGAATCCGAAAACTTCAGTGGCTGTTGTTGAAGGGTAGAAGTAGGAAAGAGGAAAATGTGGGGAGGATTTTGAGATAAGGATTATGAAAAGGAGTTTGAAGGAGGTTTGTCATGTGATATGTGATGTACTATCTTCCTTTGCCTTCACAAAGCAAGCTTCCAGGAAACATTTCAGTAATCCTTGGCATGCTACTTGGAGTTGGACCATTGCTGTTCATTTCCTGACACCATGGTTGTGTTAGTTTGATAAAGCAAACCTCAAAATCAAGGCCACCCATTACAGTTGCACAAGTTTACAAGAGTCATGGAATGAAGACTGTTATTGGAAAACCACTTAACTCTCAGTGGTAAGTGGCAGCAAATTCAAAGGATGCTCATATTAAGAATGTCAGTCACATTCCGTTTGGAACAGAGAATATCAGTAAATAATTTGTGTTTTTCCTTATGTCTACCACAGTGAGGCTAGGTCCCATAACCCTAGGGTACCAATCTAATTATATTTACTTCCCATAGCATCTTTTAACTTCATTTTCATATTCCCTGATGGTAGAACACACCAGAACATGTTTTCTTGTTCTCAAAACAAAATTTTCTTAAAGATAATTCTAAGGAAAATAGAGTGATATTTTTGTTCAGCTGCCCTGTGCCTGATAAGAGTGACATATATTTGAATTGTCTAGTTCTCAAGTTGCCAAAGGGGCATTCATTTATCTCTTACATGCAGTATTCCAGAAATGAAAAATTACCAGGAGGGCTTGACTCTTCTGATGTGTCTAGTTAATATTAATTTGACATTTTTCAACAACTACGGGAAGTCAACAACTTAATAAGAAACACCATAAATTGTTGGGAGCCGCTGGAGTTGGTTGTTGGTCATGTGTCTGAGGGTGGCACACAGCCAGAGTGCCTCCGGCAATCAAGCTACTTCAGCACTGAAAAAAGTATCCTGCTTGGACAGTTATAGTCTTAGTCTTAGTCTTAGTCACTAGGCAACATTATCTCTCAAGATACTACTTTGCAAGTGTATAAAATAAATGCCTCTATGCTTGCAGTCAGTCCACTTGCTCATCAGGCAAGAGGTAACCCCACCTGACCCCAGCTAGCATCTCTTGTCTTTATTTTCTAAATCCTCTTGCCATTTTCTCGGAGGGAGGGGGGATCATAGAGAGGCCAGACTTCCACAACAGATATCTAATCTGTTGATAGTGAGCCCAACCCTCATGCTAACAGAGATGAGCAAAATACTGATTCTAGCAACAGGAATCAAAACAAAGGCGAGCCTCCTAAATTTAAACTGATTAAGAAATTTAGAGAGCAGGACAAGATGAAGTTACTCTTGGTTGTGTAGCAAGTCAGTCAAATATCAGAGGCCAAGTTGTTCATTGATTTCTTGTAAGATTGAGACAGTATTTGATTTCTGAGTCTAACAAGAAAACTGTGGTCTTATGTATTTCATAATTCTCTTTCTCCTCTTAAGCAACGATACTAATCATAATTGAAACTTCACATGTAGCTGGATTAAAATTTTAATGGAAAATATTGATTGTCGATTAAGGTAATAATAGGTATTGTTCATGTAATCAAGTATCAGGTACTATTAACTCAGAGGTACAAAGGAAAGTAAGTTAGTGAGAGTATGGGTAAAAATCAAGATTTATTGTGTTTTAATAATTGAAATAACAATGTGTTATTGGAGGCAAATTATGAGTCAAAAATTAGAGATTAAACTTAAGAATTATCATATATGGCAATAAAATTATTTTACTGATCTTCCCCTAGAGTTATGCTTTGGTCAATTATTTTTTTTTCATGTGCTATAAGTCCTCAAAAATTTTCATGTAAAAACAACTTTAAAATCCATTTTTCATTTAATTTAGGCTGAAAATGATAAAATTATATTTAGTAAGACAACACATATTAACAGACATCATATTTTCCTTTGATATTGTGACCAGTTAGGGGTGAACAGTGATGACAGTGATGAGGGGAAAAGGTTCCCAGGAAGACAGGGTAGTCTTTCTGCTGTCCTTTTCCACCATCTACTTTGTGCCTGTATTTCCCATTCAAATGAGTGTCTTGAGGGTAGGGGGTGTGTCTTACGCATCTTTGTATTCCTTAAATGTAGCATATACTAATGAGTCAATAAAAATTGACCTGGTGAACAATTAATGAATGAAATAAACCCTTGAATCATTGAAGAAGCAGAAGGAGTAGTATGTGTACATATCAGCCTGCATAGAAAGAACCAAGATTTTGTGGAATAAGATTCTTACTGTAATAAACATTCTTAATGTATTACAGGTACAAACTTTAAAATTTTGTTGTGATAATTGCAAAAAAGGACATAATTGATAATTGCACATTACACAAAGTAACACTATTGGATTGCTAAGAACCTCCTGAAATTCATGGCTTTTTGTGGGACCTCAGTGCTTATCTTGGTGCATGGCAAAGGCACCCAGCAATTGTAGATTGATTGTCATTCTGGGCCTTCATTTAGCATTTGGCTACTGCAGTAAACACAATTTAACATTGGTGTCAATCTTTACATAACCATAATTATCTGATAAAATTATTACAAAAGTAACTATTTTAAATGACCAAGTAGTGATTTCTTCAAAGAAGCTTTCTTCTTCTGATATTTGCCTTTATTTATCTGTACTTAAATGTTTCTTCATTTCAAATTCATTAATAATGGTCATATGAATCTCTTCCAGATAAAAATTTGGGACTTATGAGTAATTAAAAAATAAAAAAGGACCTCAACAACTGATGTTGCAGGACAAAAGTGTGTACTTCTTGATTGGTAAAAATTGATTCTTTTCAGACTTGTGTATAATTGCAAGCAACATCTTTTATTCATAAAAATATTCAAAGAGAAAGGAAATAATGAATCATTTCACTTTATAGTTACCCAAGAATTGCTAGAAAGTTTCACATCTCATTACAGATGATAAAAAAAAAACTGCTTAACTTATGATTTCCCTTTTTCATTTCCTCTATATTGATTCCCTGATTGAGAGATATTCCTCTAAATATCAGACTTTCTGCTTCTTGTATGTGTTTGAGTTCCTCACGTTTTGCTTAGATCCAACCAGACAAAGTTAATGCAAATAAATAGTGCCATATATACATTTGTTTCACAGATCCACAATGTGCCTGCAAGTTTTATCACCCCTCTCTGAAAATCGCCTCAAGATTATATTCTATGTTAAAACTGTCTGTATTATCCTAACTGTCCAGGCAATGTGTTATAAATGCAATATAGTCTGAGTTAATTATACAATATCTTTTAAGTAGATCTCATTTTGGGGGCCATTTGATTAATTTAGTTGGTCTTGTTAGTAGTACTTTTAATAATTGATTTTCTTTGGAGGGGAATGCTGTTGGAGGAAGGAAATAAACTTCATAAAGTATAAAATTACTCTCTAACTTTTCAGAGAGAAAGAGTGAGAGAGAGATATACACATGTGCATGCAAGCACAAGCTCACATTTACACACATATATACATACAAAACTTGTACATACTTGTATACATATACATGTAATATGTAATGTTACTTTTGTGACTCAAGTGTCAGACTGACAGTATTTCTCATGCTCTTCATTAAACTCTATTAATTCAGGATTTATTGTTTGTTTTTTTTTTTGTTGTTGTTGTTTTTCTTCCGGTACCAGGAATCGAACTCACGACCTTGTGCTTGCCAGGCAAGCACTTTGCCGCTGAGCTAAATCCCCAGCCCCATAATTCAGGATTTATTAACAAAGACTTTGATGGTCCACCCCTTGACTACTTATTGTCACATACATACTCCTTTTTTTGCTTATTGCAACTCCCCACATATGTTCCCTAAGCATAACGTAGTATCCTGTGTAAAAATGAGGATGTGATAAGCTGTTCTTGCTCTCTGACCTCCTTATGTCTGTGTCCCAATTCCATTTCCACAGACTGCACTTCTCCTTGTCTCTGAAACTGGGTCTGCAGATGAATCAGTGTTCCTGTCATTACTGTAATCATCACTAGGAAAAGAAGACTATAATTTTCAGTGCTAAACACCAGAATGATGATGTAAGTGGCAGCTCTTGGGTCACTGGCTTTTCCTTTGAATTAACTGCTGTGGCGAGGGTATGAAGGATATGATTGTCCCTCCTTACTAGCATCCAATAGGACTCCACGTTGCTGTGGGACCGACTAAATTCCTTTGAGAAAAAGTGACAGCTGTTTTCCATAGAGTATTTGTTTCACTTAAGTTTTAGATCCTGTGCTGCAGAAATTGTTTGCCACTTTAAAGAAAAACATCTTTAAATATTTATAACCTGAAAAAAGAATTGGAAATTTTAATAGTCACTGATATCTTAGCATTTAGGTTAATATTTTAACAGAAAATTTCCCCTGTAAGTCACATATTAACAAAGTCTAGACCAAACCAAAGAACAAGAATTGATGTAAGAACTGATCATGCTAATGTGGCCAACTCAATATTCTAAAATTCAAAAATTCCAAAATAAATGGAAAGCTTAAATTCTTGGGAAAACTGATGCAATGCTTAGGTTCAACCAGGGTGAGCACAGATCAAAGGCTGGTTAAAAGAGGAATATACAGCTTACAGTTGCCTCAGGCAACTCTAAGTTAGTTCCCTTTTGATCCATGTTCATGTTTCTGCTCTCAGCCAAACTTGATATTAAAATTCTTCTAATTACACTGTAGTATGGGTAACATTTGTTATGAAGTATAGACTTCTTCAATTCTAATCCATTTTTAAAAATATCATGGGGGAAGGGAGAAGGAAGGAAAGGAAAAAGAAAAAAATTTATACACAAGATATTTAAGATAGACATACAGCTAGTTTCTTTCAGCTCACTGAAAAGAAAGGTTTATGCTAATATTGTTTGGATAAGATATCATGCCTATAGTTTATACTCGAAATAACTACTGCAGAGATAACTATATGCAATGTGTTAATTATTGTAACTCTTCTACTAACCTGTTTTGAAACTCTGTTTTATTGTCATTTTTATTTTTTTATTCCCTTTAAAATAAAAAGAAGAAATATCATGATTGAAATACACACTCATGAAAGTGACTGTGTTTGATCAGAACACTATGTCTGTAGGGAAGACAGAGATGAAGAGACAGCACATGAAGAATCTTTAGCGTGATAAAACTATCCTGTATGGCATATGCCATTATAAAATTTATTCAAGCTGATGGAATGCACAACACCAAGAGTTGGCTTTCATATAAGCTATAGACTTCGGGTGATAGTGGCATATCAGTGTAGATTTATCATTTGTAATGAACATACCCCAGTGGTGAGGAGATTGGTCATATATGAGAGCAGAGAATGTACAGGAAATCGCTGTAGTTTTCTCCTCAAATTTGCTGTGAATCTAAAGCTGCTCTAAAAATAGTCTATTAAAAATAAAAAAATCAAAAGAGCAGAACCGTGACAACAAAAATCCCAAGTCAGACCTTATCCACTGTTACAGATAAGAGGAGATGACACTTCACTGAGTCCAACACATGTCTCTCCTATGTCTAAGTCCCGAAGGACTTCAGTTCAAACCAATGTATTGTTGCTTGGGTCCTTGGCTATATAGAATTCCAATATGTGGAATTTTGGGGGAGTTTGCACTTTTAGGGCAGAAGGCAGAGGTAGGCAGAGGATGTGAACCACTGAGAATTCCAATGCCAGAGACACTGGCAGGCAAATAGGTAATGTGCCAAATGAATGTGCCCAGGTGGGAATGACTTAGATACAAGGAGAGAGAATTGGGCTGTGGGGAGAAGAATAAAGCACAAAGCAGAATGATTTTGAAGAGGGAGAATGTACCACTAATGATAAGTAGCCCACTAATGTGTACAACAGATGTAAAAAGCTTGCAGAATGAGTTAGCCAGGATTAGTCTATTAGCAATGTAGTCTGGGTGCAAGTACCAACACCTCCCTCTATCTGAGGCTTGTTTGAGTACTCACTGACTTCTTTTCTCTAATATTCCCCCACTATGTTGCTTGAGAATTGCTGGCTAAGTGGCAATTGTTATAGTAACTCTACCTGTCCCCAAATCATCTACAGCATTCTCTTTTGTTCTGTATCAGCCATTGCAATAACCTTAGGCTTTGCTTCCAAACATGTCATTTGGCTTCTACTTGCTGCTTCTTTTGCTGTCTACTTTGTTGAGTGTGGAGTTTTCTATCATTATCATTTTTCCCCCAGGTCTTCTGTGACCTACTTTTTGGGGCTAATTTTATTTTATCAGTATACTTCTATCAATACTGTAAGTTCCAGTCAGATGGTTTTAATTTGCTAGAGTAAATATTCTTTTATCTGTATGCCTTACCATTCTGTGTAAGTGAGAGAAGGGTAGAGAGGTAGTATGATTATTTGATCCTAGCAAAAGTGCATTTAAATTGCAATAAATGCCGCCACATTTTTTACTAGTGTTTCCTGCCCTCATAAGAATTTTTTGCAATTTCTGGTCCATCAGTTGTCTCCTTTATTTATTTGTTCATCTTCCTCCATTCCCCCTTCTTTCCATAGTGTTTGAAAGTTTGAAATGGAAGAAAAGGATGTATTTACCCTAAACAGAAATCTTCCTTTTAAGACTGAGATACCAAATAATGAAGAAACTAGTCATCAGTCTTTATTTTCTTTCCTTCCCACCCCAACAAGACTCACTATTTTCTAGCACATTCATGAAAGGTTTTACCTTTTTGTCAAAGACTAAGTAGTTGAATGTGCATGGGCTTGCATCCCTTATTCTGTTCCCTTGATCTTCATGGCTGTTTTTGTGCCACTACCATACTGTTTTTATTATTGTAGCTTTGTAATATAATTTCAATTCCAGGCTTGTGATGCTTCCTCCTGTGCTCTTGTTACCCAGGATTAATTTTCCTATTCTGGATCTCTTCTAGGTCCATATGAATTGTAAAATTGTTTTCTCCAGTTCTGTGAAGAATGCTGTTGGTATTTTGATTGAGATTTCAAAACAAACAAACAAACAAACAAACAAACAAACAAACAGACAAACAAGCAACCAAACCAACAGAGCCAAAATTAAAGTCACAGAAAGTGAAAAAAATTTTACCAACTATTCCTCAGACAGAGTACTAATATCTAGAATATATAAAGAAAAAAATTTAGACCCCTCCAAATAAAAGAACCAGTCAAAAATGGGCAATTGAAATGAATAGACACTTCACAACAGATCAAGTACAATTGGCAAATAAATACATGGAGAAATACTCAACATTGCTGCATTTCAGAAGTGCAAATTAAAACAACACTGAGATTCCTTCTTATTCTAGAAAGAATGGCTATCATCCAGAAATCAAATAACAGCAAATGCTAGTGAGACTACCTGGAAAAGTAACAGTCTACATTGTGGGTGGGAATGTAAACCAGTGCAACCACGGAGGAAATCAGTATGGAGATTTCTCAAAATTAAAACTAGAAATTCCATTTGATCCAGTTGCTTCTGGGTATATTCCTGAAAGAGTTAAAAAACATCATATGACAGTGATACGTGCACACCCACGTTTATAGCAGCACAAATCATAATAGTTAAATCTTTGAAGCAGCCTATATGCCCATAAACTGAAGAATGGATAAAGAAATGTGGTACTTATGCACAATAGAATACTGCTGTGCATAAAGAAAGATAAACTTGAGTCATTCATGGGAAAATGGGTGCACCTGGAGACCATAATGTTTGGTAAAATCAGACACAGAAGCTTAAATATAGAATGGTTTCTCTTATGTGAGAAACTCAAGATATAAATAAAGAGCAAAAGAAAAGATAGATAATAGTAAGTAGGAAGATAGATCTTTCTTAAAAGGAAAGGGGAACAAGAGAGAGAGGGAAGGGAGAGAGGGGGTGAAAGAGGGCGGAAGGTGTGTTAGGTGCACGTACCAAATCCACACAAGGAGTAACCATTACGTCCTGCAAACATGAACTAATAGAAAAGAAATGATTGACAGATTGTGTAACCTATCACTCTCAAGTCACTAACTGGAGTACTTCTCCGCAGACTACAGGACAGCATTCTCTTCTGTTCTGTATCAGCCATTGCAATAACCTCAGACATTGCTTCCAAACATGACCTAGAATTCTACCTTGCTGTGTTGAGGTGTTCTCGGGACTGGCTTCACTGGAAATATCTTTGGGTGAAGAGCAGCCATGTGTTTCTTATTTTCCTCTTCTTTATTCCTCCAGAGAGCCCCTACTGAACTCTTGGAGCAAACAAGAAAAATAGTCTGAGACTCCATTACTCTGTCTAAGCAAAGCCTTGAGCGCATGGGAGGATCCTTGAAGTCTTCACAGGATGGGGTGGTGAAAACTCGGTTTACTGCATGTCAAGAACAAGCAAAATAACTCACACTTTCTTTTCATTACTTTTTCAAAGTCCAATTTATGAAAAAAACCAACTGGCTTTTCTTTCAGCCTTTAGGCTTCTTATGATTGAGATATGAATACTTTCTCCCTTGAAAGGCACAAAATAAACCACATGTGTTTCTTAGTGACATGAATACTGAATTTCTTAGCAACAAGTTAAGGGTGGAGTATTTTGAAGACATTCTTTCATTTCTCTCTCATATTTAATTCAAAGTTTGTGAAGCTTCAGATTCTCTTCTTAATGTTGAAGAGCTTCAGCTACCAAATGATTCAAACTGTACAAAGTCCTTGTTGAAGAAAGGACTGTTTGATATTTGACAAAAAATTGTACAGACATTGTGAGCTTGGACTTGAGAAAAAAAAGACATGTTCCCCAGATGATAGAAACTTGGAATCAAATGAAATTTTTGGTGATTTTGGAGAGTTCCAACTCTACCACTGCTTTCATAAGGAAATGGCTCTGGACTAGAAGAACAAGGTAGACATCAATCTCATCAACATACAGGAAGTTACTTGAAATATTTGGGATGTTTCAGAAATATTCAGAAACATGAAATATTTGGGATGTTTCAAAACTGCTACAACTAAAACAAGGTGGATACAGCGAACTGTTTACTAAAGCGCTTTATCCATCACACTGAAGACTGCCAGTCCACCTAAGGATCCAACTGCCAGTATGGTCCATTGTAAAAATAATATCAAGGTATTAAACCAGGAGAGTTTCTGGGATAAACAACCTGTCCCTATTGACTCTGTTTTGTGTGGGACATCTTATCTTGGATGTGGAAAAACATACATTTCATAAGGAGACTAGATACTTAAAATACAAATTTAAGATGTATAATAACTGAAGAGTATCAAGAATAGTACAAGAATCCTGGAACAGACACACACACACAAAGAATGGAACAAAATCTCTGAAATAAATGTTTTTTTCCTTTTCATCATAGAGTAATTGGCTACTCCCACTAACATCTCCACAGCTGTGAACAGTCCAGATGTTTTTTCCTATGAAGCCTTATCTCATAAGGGCTTATGTTCCTTACATAATGAATCATTCTTTTCCATTCCCTGAAATATTATTTGCTCAAAAAGAACCTAATTATTTTTCTAATCTTTAGGCAAACTTTCTTAAGTGCAACCCTTTTAAACGCTAACTTGAGCATCCGGTGGAAGGCAGAATTAGGCTGCCCGCCATGGGGGACAAATGGACCAATGGTCTTCCTTGCCCTGCTCTGGTAATCTGGTGATGGGCGGGTTACTAGCTCTAACTAGTATGATCCTGCTTGAATTTTTCCTTTTATCTTTGTGAGACAGGGTCTCACTATGCAGTGCAGGCTCTCCTTGAACACACTATGTGGTCCCGGCTGGCCTCAAACTCACAGTGATTCTCCTGGCTCAGCCTCCTGCGTGCTGGGATTACAGCATATACACCATGTATACACCGGCGTATACACCACGATGACTGGGACCTTCTTGAATCTTTGAACTGTGGAGAGGTGAGACAGAGACCCAAGGACAGTTGAGACAGTCTCTGTGATGGCAGTAGCGGGAGTTCATTAACAAAGACAGTGTCAAGAATTCAGTGGCTGTGTCCAGTGCTGTTGGCACCAACAATCGTGAAGTAGTGTCTTGAAATGGCAAGCAGAAACACTGAAACGACACCCAGGATTTGGAGGCAGATTTATTTATGTTGACAGACACTGATCGGGATCATTCCCACACTATCAGACCCTGATCTCTGGTGGTCTGGAACTTATATTGGATAAGCAAGCAGGAAGTACAGAGGCAGAACGGCTTGTTAGTTGGGGACTGGTTTATACAATGTGCATCACAGTGACCAGCTATTTCTAAGAGACAGAAGCAACTGGAACTGGAACAGGAACTGTTACCTGGGCAACTAACAAACTCAAGTATAGTGGCTTGGAGGGGGGGCATTTTCTCCTACTGTCTTTGCACTGTGACCCTGAAACAGTGTTCCTGACATTAGCTGTATGTTCTTGCCACCTTATCCCTCCTGGTTCCTGACAAGATTCTGAGACAAGATCTTCTGCTTTTCTCCTATTTCTACCAATTGTCTGACATCCTTACAGTGAAGCCTTTGACTGTGGTCAGATTTGCCTTCTGTTATTTCAGTAAAGACTGTTCTGTTGTCTACAAAGCAATTCCTTGAGGCTCTGGCTTGTGAATGAAGCCCTTTTTTGAGTTTCTGGGGTGACACAAAGGTATGTATGTATGGATCAGTGGGTCATGATTTAAATGAGCTGACCCATATCCAAAGAAAGCTGGCAGAAAGAAAAGGAAGCAACATGTCTCAGCATTCTATTTTTATGTAGTCCTTTTTTTTAAAAAATGAGATACACTATTTTGATGAAAAGATATTCAAGATACTTTTCAGTCTCAAACACCTTTCTCTCTCTGTCTGTCTTTTTCTCTGTCTCTGTCTCTGTCTGTCTCTGTTTCTCTCTCTCTTCTGGAGGACTGAATTCAGGACCTTACACATGTCTAACCCAAATTCCTGTGTTTTTCTCTTCACTGGCACATTTCTGTAACATATGCTGTTCTGGTTTCCTCTCGGTAGGGTAAGAACAATGTCCCGCCTCGTTCTGTGTGTCTGTATTGGGTATATGTTATATAGTACATGTCCATCACTCCCCTACTCTTAGGTCCTCATGCTTAAGAGCTGTATTTTCAGATAAATTATTTTGTTCCTTGTCTTCCAGGCCTCCAAACCGTATTAAACCAAACTTGTGCCGGAGCAGAAGTGAGGAAACACCTCGGCAGTGGGTCATGGGAGAGGGCAGAGTAGACAGGTAGATCATCACTGCCTCCTTGCAAGTCTCCCCATATCTTCTTACTTCAGAGGTCAGACAGCAATTTGGGCAGAGATTATGCTCAGGAACTGCGCTTGGCAGGCTTTCCTCTGCTGCCTGTGCTGTGTGAGCGGAGAAATGCATTCAAGTCCTAGCAAATCCTTCGCTATCCTTTAGCTTTCATATTTTGCCAGCTCTCACCTGTATCCCCTGTGTATGCACAGATTCACAGACAGGCATGAGTGGAAAGGTTATTTTCTCAGCCTTTCTATGGCCTGTCAACTTCTAGGATGTCTTTATTCAATTTCTAGCTGGTCTGCTAGTGCTGTGAATTGAACTCCTCACATCCAGTGGTGGTGCTCTGCGTCTTCACTGCCGGCCCCAGACCAAATTCCCACCTCTTTGTACCTGTAAGGCTCGCTGCAGGTTCTGCATCCTGAGTGTGACTGGAAGTGACAGGAACATGTGTAGGCAGGGCACCATGTACTTCTCTATTCAACCACAAATAGCAGCTGTTTTATAAGTCGGAGATAGTCATTGTTTTTTTCATCTTTTTTGAGGCACTTTCAATACTTTGGAATGGTTCTCTTGAACACTTGCAATCTAGTACGATACCTGTTCCCTATGGAGGGGAATTATTTGACCTCATGTTGCTTTTACTTGGAATTGTCTTGTAATTGTTCTGAGAAATAAGAAAAATAAATGTAAGTTCTCATACATGAGTGCTTACATTTCTACAGAAGAAAAATAAAATAATCCTTGATAAAATGTCATTTCCACAGAGTTATTTTCTTATCTGCTCACAAGGACCATTCATTTCCCCTTTGCTTTGGTCTGGATGGATGCATTCATTGGTCTTCCCCAGAGGTCTTTAGCAGCTGCAGCATTTGGAGTGTTTTACTGTGAACTCTGGCCAGCCAAATTAGGCCAGCTCCTCGGAGAGACACTGAGCCATCTTTAAGGGTGAAAAATTACACTGTTCCCCCTTTTCAAACTATTTGTAGAAATAGAATATCATTTTTCATGAGCCTAATTCTATACCTACCCTTCTCCTTCTATTATGTGTTTTGAAGGTTTTGTTGTTCTGGTGTCTTTCTTTGTTTATCCTTGCTCTAATAGTACGGTTGTTGTCTTGGTTACTTTCTCTCTTTGCTGAGACAAAATACCTGATGTCCAAAATTAAGGAAGGAAAGGTTTATTTAGCTCACAGTTTGTAGAGGTTTCAGTCCATACTGGCTCCAAGGCAGGGTGGTGCATGGCAGAGGGCAACCGTTTATGGTGGCGGAAGACAGCAAAAGTGACAAAAACAAAAAGGGGGAGGAGCTGCAGTGTGTAGCCTCTTTCCCTCCCTTACATTGTATGTAAACTACCCGCCCCAAGTTAGGTGTAGTACTCACACCCATAATCCCAACACTGGACCATGATTAATCATAAATCTAGAAGTCTGCCCCATGAATGCTGAGGCTTTCAGGGGATACCCAGACACAAACCATACCAGTTGTCTTTTTCTTTTTTAATTATGAGCTATCTTATCACCCTCATTTCAATATGAGGGCTAGTAAACAAAGGATGAGTATATTACATTTGACAATTCAATTATTTTCTTTTAGAATCCTTTTGAGCTTAGAGAAACATTTATTACAGGGGGCAACTAGAATCTATTGAGTAACCCAATTATGCTTTCTGCATCTGATATTGATAAAAATCTCAGGAGAACAAATAGTAAGAAGGAACAAAAAATCTCTCAACACAAGGTTCTCAGTCTTTACAAATCCTTTAAAAAAGAAAATATTCTCACTGTGCTATTGATATTCTATGTTATGTATAATAAACTAATGATCTTGTTTAATTTGAGGATACCTCAAATTATCATTGAACTTCAACGGAAGTAGAAATTAGAGTACCAAGATCCATTAGAGCACTGCTCTACTTTTAAAAGTTACAAGTGTAACTAGATGCCCCAAAGGAAGACTTAGGACTATGTCCTAATAGCATCAAAATCCCACATGCAACATAGATTTCTTGGGACAGACTGAGAACTTCCATCTTACTGCTAAGAGATCTGTTAGATTACTATCAACTCTAAAGTTAGCTATTATTGTAACCCAAAGGTAAGGAAACAATATCAGACTAAACCTGTGATAATTTTTTTTCCTGAAGCATTTGGAGTATATAACTAAGCACCATAGCTTAACAGAAATTTTTTTTAAAAAAACGCATCACTTTTGAAGTCTAGCCACTAGAAATAATTACTATGGTGGTTTTAAGTGGATGCTAGCATGATTTTACTTTAAACTGGTACATTTGTCATAATTGCATCATTAGTTTCTCCTCATTAGTCTTAAAGACACTAATAGCATAACAGACCTTCCTTCTGTTCAAACATCTCAAAATCCCATCCTTCTAGAACTCTAGCATGTTTTTGTTAAACTCCCTTCCTCTGAAACTCAGCGTTCTTTTCCCTTGACACCATTCCCTTTCCTCTCAGAGCTCATTTTCCTTTTTCTCTGTTTCCAGCTCTGCCAGCTGTGTGATCCTGGGAGAATTATTCAAACTCTCCTTAACCCAAATTTCCTCACCTATAAAGTATTAATAATCATCCTTTTGATTTATGAATGCCTATTAAAATCCTTAGTTAATACAAGCTCTCCTACCTCCACTTCCTGATAGCATTTTATTTTCCTGTCCCTGTTACTGTATCAGTGGTTGGCACACAGAGGCTCCTAGGCTATATTCACTGAAAAGATGAATATGGTGCCTAGGAAAGCAGGTTATACATCATGCATTTTCATCTTGATTCTTCACTCATATAAAGTTTGATCGGTCTCTTAGTTTTCTATTTTGCTGCATTTTCCAAAGTTTGATTTCCCAGTTTCCTTTTGTTCTCAGAAACTCACAGATCGTAACTAGAAGGATCTGTCATCATTGCTTTGATGATTATAGGTCTTTGGTCAACCACATTCAAGTCATTTTTCTTTTTTAATCTACATTGCCTGTGATGATCTTTTCCTTGCCATCTCAGAAATTTTCTACTGGGTGGGGTAGTCACTTGTCATTTATTGAATGTCTATCACACATTAGAACTGAGAATACAAAGACAAATAGGCCAATATTCTCCAAAAGTGATTGTCTAATGGAGGAGAGATTTTAATCACAGATGATAATATTTCTCTATAAGAAGCGTTATCACAGAGGGAAATAGAATTTGTACCTAGCTTATTAGTTACTTCAGTAACCTTGTAGCAGCTGTGCATTATGGATCAAACATTGTTCCAGTCTCTGGGACAAAACAGATTAGAATTCTGTGCTAAAGAAAGTTATGTTTAACTGGAGAGAGATAGGTCATCCATAAAGACAAAAAATTAAAATAATTTCAGAAGAATAAATTAGGGCAAAAACTGAACTACTGGAATTACTGACAGCTACTTTAGGTTGAGTAGTTGGAGAAGGGGTTTTTGAAGAGGAGACATTTAATCAAAGACCTGAAGGTCATTCAGAAGTAGGGCACATGAATATCTGGGGGAAGAAAGCTTTCAGTAAAGGGATCAGCAGTTGCAAAAGTCCTGTGGTGGAAACGACCTTGGTATGTGTTATGATTTGTATCTGGATGCTCCCTCAAAGCCTCATGCAGTCACAGAGTGGGCTTCTAGAGTTTATGACTGACTCATGGTCCAATGTTGGGATTATGGATGTGAGTGCTGCACCCGACCCGGGGTGGGTAGTTTGCATACAATGTAAGGGAGGGAAAGAAGATGCTTGCCGCTGCTCCTCCCTTTTGCTCTTGCAGCTTTTGCTGTCTCTTGCCACCATGAACTGTTGCCTTCTTCCATGTGCCACTCTGCCTTGGAGCCAGCCAAGTATGGACTGAAACCTCCACAAACTGTGAGCTAAATAAATCTTTCTTTCTTTAATTCTGTGTATTTTATCTCAACAACGAGAGAAAAGTAAGCGAGACAGTATGTGTAAGGAAGGCCAGTGTGGCTGGAGTCTGAGAGAGATGAGCAGAGGTCTCGTCATGTAAGGTTCGGTCTGTAAGCCTGAAAAAAGAGTTTGAACTTTTATTTTAGTGAAATAATAGATGGCAGAAAGGGAATACGAGTGATGTAGTAAGACCTGTGGCTGCTGTGTGGCAACTGAAATGCAGGGTGCAAGACTGGGTGTAGCTATAGCAGTGTGGAGGCTCATGCAGAAATCTGGGGGGTAGGTGACGGCAGCTCAGATTAGGGTGGTAGCAGAAGATGGAAAGAAGTGCATGGTTTGGGATACATTTTTTTAAATTTTATTTTATTTTCTTATTTTTTGGTTTTTCTCCGGTACCGGGAACCGAACTCACGACCTTGCGCTTGCCAGGCAGGCGCTTTTGCCACTGAGCTAAATCCCCAGCTCCAGTTTGGGATACATTTTAGAGGTGGATTCAGTAGTATTCTTGCTCAAGCCCACAGAAGGGGCTTGAGTGGAGAGAAAAATCACTAGTAGCCTTTTGTTGGCAAATGGCGTGTTGCCACTTATTAAGATGGAAAAAGCCAAGGAAAATATGAAGGGTTCTAGTTTGAACACTTTTGGTTTGAGGTGCAAAGCAGAAGTTCAAATAGAGAAATCTACCAAATGGTTGGGTATATGAGTAGGACTCAAAGGAACGGTCAGAGCTGGAGCTATTTGGAAATTTTGTTACCTTTCAGGGAGTGGATTTCAAGATTTATGTTTCTTTCCAGTGTGCTTTCTAGGATTGCAGATGTTGAGCATTTAAGATGTCACTGAGCCTATTTTTCTTAGTTTCAGGACCATCCCAAACAGCACAGAATCAGATTTCAGATTAAATCCAAGTGATGAAAATTCCCAGTATTTTAAAAATATTTTGCTCCCATTGTTTCTCTGACTGCTGGCAGCAGAGCAGCTCCAGCCATGTAGAATCTGAATACAAATGACCTCTCAACCCACACCCAGGGCTGAAGTTTCTTAGAACACCAAAGGTTAAGATCTCAACTCTGGAATCCCTACTTGCATCTTTAGGATGCAAATATTTTTTCTTGCATGTAAAGAGAAGGGTGAAATGTCAGTGATGCCAGGAAATTTTAAATTACTAGAAGGAAGTAAGGAAACTGAAATGTATGAAGAGAATACTATCAGAATGTTATGATGAAAAGCATGTCCACTCTAAAGTTTGCTATTCCCCTGGCACTGTGTGACAGTGATGAGTCCATCGGTCCCCTCAATCCTGCTGAGCCGCAGATGCTCTCTCTGTGTGTGGGGACAGAGGGTGTCTCCAGAGGCCCCCGGCTTCCAGCGTCTTGAACACATTGTCATCTTCTCAACTCCCTTCATGTGTCTTCTTCAACACAGAACGTTCTTGGCTTCTCTGGGAAGAATACATTTTTTTCAGTTGTGGGAAAAATCCTCCCCCATAGTTTTAATTCAACAAAGTCTGGGAAAATGTTTGAAATTGGCATAGAGTTAGACAGCAAGGGAAGAAATAAATGTGTAAACAGAAGCAGAGTCAAAAGCATAAAAACTGGAATCGAGGGAGTTGAAACTGGAAGAGAGAGAGGCAGAAGCCATGTTTTCTCTTTTTTTTTTTTTAATTTTTTTTTAATTTTAGAAATAAAAGGAGGAAAATACTAACAGATCGACAACGTTTTACAAAATAGCAAAGGATCAGTACAGACATTACAGAGTTACAAACAGAGTGGTAGGGAATTAACAATGCTTATTGTATTACATATTGATATCTTCA
>NW_004955478.1:3940191-3953507 GCF_000276665.1 Chinchilla lanigera | reverse complement strand
TAGCCAGTACCAGGTGGATTTTATGACAGTAGCTTTATAGTATAATTTTAGGTCAGGGATTGTGATTCCACCTGACTTGTCCTTGTTGCCCAGGCATGTTTTCTCTTTTTAAAGCAATTTTGAGTATGATTTTGTTCCTGTCTAATAAATATGTGCAAATGATAGTGATACAGAGCAATTGCAACTATATATGAATGTTACTAGTGATTTCTAACTTTTAAAGCAGTAGTATTAGAATCCTCACTGGTACTGTTTTGAAATATTAAACGGATGTTGATCCTTTCAAAGACCCAAAGCTTTCTTAACTCATCACACAATAAATGTATACACTAGGTGATGGCCTACTGGTCATATCCAAACCACTGCACGTTTTTGTAAATAAAGTTTTATTGGTACACAGCCATGCCTATTCATTGTATGTATCTTCTCTAGTTGTCCATCCTAAGCAAAAGCTGATTGAAGAATTACATTGCAAACGTACAACCCCATTGGAGTCTGAAATACTGCAAACAACTTTCATAACCTTAATGGATAATTAGAATACAGTTTTTGTGGATGTGAAATAAAGCATCTGACTCAAGTCAAAAATTGAATAAAAATAATTTTTATTAAAGCAGTATAAAAAGAGAAAACATATCTATGGCATAATAAGTTCTGGTATGTGCAGTACAAAGAAATATTAACACTGGAGTTAAGGTTATGCTTTTAAAGGTAATTAGGGAAATTTAGCTATAACGTGCTAATAGTTATGGAAAACTTAGAGAATCTTATTATATTTGAATTTGATAGAAGCATTTTAAAAATGTCCTGTGAAATGTTTTAGAGGCTAAGACCTGTATGGAGTGTTGTAAATTCAGAATAATTGCAGCTAGGTTTTATTTATGTTTTAAAAAACTATAATGTTATGTGCACCTGTGTAAGTTTACAGACCTTAGTTAATTGTTTTATAGAGAACTCCAGGCCCTAATTGAAACACTCCATTTTTTTCTCTTGTGGAAAGGCAGATTAATTTTTATTTGATGAGAGGAAATCCTCATTTAATTAAAGCTGTTTGGAGAACAACATAAAAATATTTGGGAAAAAGTTTAAAGGTATTAACAGTTAGCACAAATTCATTTGACTAAAAGCCATGTTTTCTTGATGTAGACCATCTAGTGGAAAAAGAAGTTGTTAGTCAAAACACCTTTATGGAGATGTAGGTTGAAGGATACAAAATTTCAGTTAGGAGGAATAAGTGTGAGAGATCTATTGTATCACACACTAATTGTAGCTAAAAATACTGAATTGTAGGCTGGGGATGTGACTCAGTGGTAGAGTTATTGCCTTCCATGTACAAGGTCCTGGGTTCAATCCTCAGCACTGCAAAAAAGATGAATTCTATTCATAAAAATTGCTATGAAAGTAGGCTTTAAGCCTTCTGAATATAAGAAAATTTGAAGTATGTGAGATAATACATACACTAATTAGCTTGTATAGCTGTTCCACAAATATGATGTGAAGGGCAAATAGGAGGTTAGTCCATTGGCTAGCAGTATTACTTCTACCATCCCATTCAACTTGTTATAATGGACCAGTTCTCTCAAATACAATTTTTCTTAGCTTCTACACAACCTGAGAAAAAGCAAAATTTAGAAGAATGTTATACAATACAAGTGAGGCAAGGAGCAATGAAGACGGATAGAATAAGACTGAATATAAGACACAAATAGAATGACTTTTTTCAGCAGCATGTTTCCTGTCTTCTATGGAGGGTAACTAGTCAGGACAGGGTGTGCTAAAATCCACAGAGCTCATCTATGCTTTTAGTTTCAAATTTTCTTATGATCTCAGGAGTGTCAATATGTGCCAGCCAGCCATCAGAGTGTTTATGTTCACCGTGCTGTGTGTTTGTGGTAATTAATTTTTCTTTGTGGCTATTAGGTAAAGCCAACATGGGAGACTTGTCCCACACAAAGCTACATGAAGAATTAGAATTTTTCTTTGTAAAAGAGCAGACACAAAACATAAGCTCAGGCTTGCCATAGCTCTGGGTCTCATTTTTCCAGAGTCTTGTTTGCCTGTGATTTTAATATTGATTTTCTGTACAGCCTGGAGAAAAAGCCATGTAGGTGCTGAAGGGCTTTCTCCACGTGTGTCAAGTACCAAAAATGGTACCTGTGACTTCTGCATATGGTTTTGTTCCTGTCTAATTAATTTGTGTAAATGATGGTGGGTTAGAGCTCCAGTGCTTCATTTCATGGGAAGTGAAGTGACAAACGGTTACATTTTGGTGTGTCAGTGAGAAATGACAGTGCTCATCAAATCAGTATGAGTTCTCACAGAATAAGGAACTCTAAGACTCTGGCATAACATATTCAGAGGGCTTTCAGTTAAGCTTCTCCCATCTAGAAAGGTTAATAATTCCGAGAAATGGGCCAACAGCTCATGATAGCCTAGTGCATCGTTTTTGTTCTCAGTGTTTTGTTAAACTATGGGCAGTAAAGAAAGATTTAAACATTTTTCAATTGGCACATAAAAATTGTGTGCCTATTTGAAGACAACAGTAGGTAATACAACTATTGTCAATTTCCTATCACAGTGTTTGAAATTCTGTATCGTTTTGATTGTTTTTGTGTTGTTTTGTTCATGTCTTTGTTAATATGTTTTTGTTCTTTTCTCTTTAAAATAAAATTTAAAAAATTGTGTGCCTTTACGGAATACTATGACCATTCAATGCATGTGCACATTGTGTAAAGTTCAAATAGGGTACGCATATCTATCTCCTCAAATATTTATCTCTCTTCTGTGGTGAAAACATTCGATAAGCTTACTTCTTGCATTTGTTTGAAATATACAGTAGTTTGGTATTATGTATGGTCAGTCCATTGTGTAACAGAATACCACTGCTGATCTTTCCTATCTAACTGTAACTTAGTATCCCCTAAACAACCTTGCCCTGTTCCCCATTTTCTTCACTTCTTCCAGCTTCTGGGAATCCCTATTTTACTATTAGTTTCTATGAGATCCATCTTTTAGATTTCACATGTCAGTGATATCATGCAGTATTTTTCTTACTGTTCTTGGATTATTTTATCTAACAGAATGTATTCTACTTCCATCTACACTGTTGCAAATACATTTTTATGGCTGAATCATAGCGCATTGTGTATGTATACCACAGTGCCAACTCTAAAAAGTTTAGTAGAAGTTCAAGATGTGAATGTCTCCAGGAATCATTAAAAATGTGGGCAAAGAAGTATATACAAAAAGTCAATAAATGAATTAAAAAGACTGTTAAGTTTAAAAAGGTAATGCAAAGACATTAAATGTTTTGTTATTAATAAAAAAGGCAAGTTCTGAAAACAAAAACAAAATTCACTACAATATAAAAAAACCCAGAAAAGATAAGTTAAAAATACTAAATGCTATCATATCAGGAAGTACATTACATAGACATGAGTTCAACATTTTAATTATAAGACAAAAGATCATGGTGTTAGCTATAAAAGCATGAATCATGTATATGCTGTCCACCAGGGGTGCATTTAAAATACAAAGACTTACGTGGACTGAAAATAAATACCTGGAAAAAGATAATAGGATACTAATGATAACGTGAAATGTGATAATAATAAAGATAAAATGGAAAAGAAAGTTGCAGTAGCAATCTTAATACTAAAAATAGATTTCAAGATGGATGGACACTTCAAATGATAAAAGAGCCAATCCACTGGGAGGAAATTACAATTTTAATGGACTTACACCTGATAACATATTCAAAACATGTGAACGTAATTACACAGAAGAACAATAGAGATAAGCAAACAAATTCACAAACACAGATGGAAACTTTAATTTGCCTCTCTCAGTGGTTGATAGAACTGAATCAAGAAAGATAATCTGAATGATACCATCAACCACTTTGTCCTAATTGACATTTATAAAACACTAAACCAAAATAAAGTAAAGCATACATTCTTTTCAAGCACAAATAGAACATGCACAGAGGTACAGAGAGGTAACACTGAGTGTGTGCACCCGGAGATAGCTCAGGAGGTCTGCTGAAATAAAACATATTTAATGGAATCAATAGTGAGGGGAAGGAGTTGTGGCACAGAGGCATGGGAGAATTTTGTCTGAAATGGCAAAAGTCTGTACATGACTATGGTTTTATACATATAAAATTGGTGCATTTACTTTCTATAATGTATGTATAATACCAATATCTTTCCCCTACAACCCAATAATGATCTTTGAATGTCAGAGATGGAAGGGATAAATGGCTATGGCCTATGTCTATCATAAGCATACCATAACCTATAAGATGTTATTATCTTATAGTTTTTATGTATCTATTTATAACTTCCACTTTTAGTAATTTTTTTTTTTTTGTACTAGGAATTGAACTCAGGACCTTGCACTTGCCAGGCAGGTGTTTATTTCACTGAACTAAATCTGTGGACCTATTTTTAGTGATTGTATTACAGATGTATTTAATGGTATAGGTTAGCCCCTATTCAACCTTCTCTCTGCACCTGAGTATAAGTAGAATAGTTATTCTTCATTTTGACAATTTAAAAAAATTTGGCAGAGGATATAGCTCAGTGGGCCAGCACCTACCTGGCAAGCTCAAAGTTGTGAGTTGATTCCTGGTACAAAAAAAAAAAAAAAAAAAAAAAAAAAAAGAAATTTGTAACGGTTACCCTAGTGTTGCACTTTTTTACTTGATATTCCTAAAAGGGGGCAGGGGTACAATCTAGTGTTTCTCAAACTGACATGAATAAGAATTAACTTGCATGAATCAGAATTACCAAGAAAGGCTTGTTCAATACAATTTGCAGTGTTGTGCCTCCAGAGTTAAAGACACAGGAAGCCTGACCTGGGTCTCCATACTTTGTGTTATTGGTAAATTCTCACATGATGACATCGGCACATGGAATACACTTTGAGAACCACTGCTGTGAAGACTGGTAGAGAGACAGTATAGGTGACCATAAATTTTCATCTGAGTTTAAGATAGTAACTTGAACCCACTCATGGGGAGGCAGCACACAAAGAGGAATTTTAAAATTCCAGGATTGCCTGAGTCACCCATTTCACTTAGGAGAGACTGTTAGCCCAAACTACACGGCTGCATTAAATATTTCATTATGTACCTTTTCCAAGAATAGCATAACAAAGGAACAGATTGGCTTGTTAAAAGAGATAATAAAGTAAATAATTATAAAGTAAGTCTAAACTTTTTTTTATAACCCTATATGAAAACTCCACTCGTCTAAGAACTATGTCTTTTTTAGCACAGTAATGTATGGGATGGGATCAAAATATATAAATTAAAAAATATTTATGGCAGTGGAAGACACACTATCATTAATACCCCTTCAAACACTCGCTTTGATAAAACCACTCCTTCCACGGCTCTTGCCACTTTCCAAAGCAGATCTGGAAATCTTTCGTGGCTTTACCAGGTGAGATCAAGAAATGTGAATGTTGTAGCTGAGGTGAGTGCTATGCAATGGAAAGGCCAGCTCATGGGACATGACGGTGTGTCCTCATCCACTTTGTTCAGTGCATCTTGCACTGCGCAACTTCCAGCTCCTCCCCCAGGTCAAAGTGACCAGGAAAGATCAATGTTTTGAATGAATTCAGGACACAGATGCAACCATGACAGTGTAGTTTCTACTTCTTCACAGATTATGTTATCAATTGTGCTTGCTTATATTAGAAATTTTTAATGATATCTCAGTGAAATTTGTAAATACGCTACTGAATCAAGAAGAGAAAATCACGTAAAGTACATGAAATATAAAGCAATATATAAGATTAATTTGCTCACCCGTTTGTCTTTTTTTTTTTTTGCCTGTTTTGAGACAGGGTCTCATTATGCAGTTTAGATTGGGCTTGAGCTCACTTTGTAGCCCAGGCTGGCCTCAAACTCACAATGATCCTCCTGCCTCAGCCTCCCGAGTGTTGGGATTATAGGTGCATTTGGTCTTTTGACCTGTTATTACATTTATATTTTTAGAAACAAAGTGACAGATACCTATGGAAGATCAGTTACAATCCACAAATCTACAAGGCCTAGATAATCAACTCCTAATGGTAAGTTTCCTGCTATTCACATTCTGTCTATATCAAAGTGCTAATGGTGGATATAAATATATCAATACCAGATATTATGGCCAATAGTATTTTAGTATTTTTAGCCATAAAACACATACTAAAATCTATTACAAAAAGTAAATTCTTACTAAGATGTCAACTGTTCAAAGGAGCAAATCTCCAGAGGATAAATATGTTGATTTCTCACTGTTGGTTAGGAGAAATATACTTTAACACTCAGATTGAAACAAGTTAAACAAAATTTATTTATCATTTTCAGAAACTTAAACAGTGTATAAAATGAAACGTATTTATTCATCATTACACAGAAAATAAGCCAAGCTGCTGGCAGAAGTACAGAGGTTGGGGCAGGAGATGATTCAGTCTTGGGCTTCTGTCCATGCATTTCCTGCCTTTACCCAGCATGCACTCTTCCTCTCTGCTGAACAAATAAGTATCTCCATGTTTACAATACCTTTCTAAAAGAATGACATGGATGCTATACACATAAGTGTGTATAAAAAACCAAACAGGCATACACAGAGACACAAAGTACATTTACTTCTAAAGCTCTTCCTGTGGGAGGAGCTTCCACTTCATGGAGGGGTCAGTTCTTCTTCAAAATTGTACAGCTCCTGCTCCCTGCAGAGCTCCAGGAAAACCTGAAAGGAGGCAAAGAGAAAGGAAGAGAGACAGACATCACACTGCCATTTGTAGCTCCAAGTGAGTGCAACACACACACTCATATTTTACACCAAGATTTTACGGATGATACGATATCACGGAAATGGACCCACTTGCTCAGAGTGGACAGGGAGAGGCTGTACTCCTCTAGGTCAAAGCTCTGTTTGACTGCAGAAGGATGAACATACAATCCATTAGGAGTTTATATATTCTTATATCTATCTAGATGGTTTTATATTTTTAAAGATCTTAAATAGATGCTGTCATTCATTTAAAATACAGCAACAGTTACTTAGATTTGGGAGAAAAAGCACTTGTGTTAGGCTTGTATGCTGTACAGTTTTTGAAATCTGAATGTAAGGGAAAACAAATGATGTTGAGAGAGCTTCCTCTTGCGCACATGAACCAGTGATTTTGCACATTCAACACAAGAAGATGTAGATGACATATTTTGAAAAAGTTTGCATTGGGAGGTTAGAGAAGGGGATATCTGAGGCTTTCTAGGGAGTGCATATCTTCATGGGCCTTGGTCTCCAACCCACTGCAGCTTTTGCTCATTGGATTGAAAAACCCTTCTTGTTGACTATAGTTGATGGAGACCACTGTGAAGCAGCTCTGGGTAGAATTTAATATTAATCAATTGGCTTTCCATGTTTACTCATGAGTTGTCCAAAGGTTAGGCACCTTATTTAAAAATGGGCAACAGCCTCATAGTAAGTAAACTTCTGTGAGTCACTGGTCATTGCTGAGGTCTGTATTGGCCTGTAAATGGGTGATGCCTCAAAGGACAAGACCACAGCTAAAGACATTTGGCTTCAACCCCAGATAACTAAAAAGAGATTATAGCTGCAGGCTCCACACTCCTACAATAAATGTCAACCTAAAGATAAGGTAGTTCTCCTAACTGACTAATTTACTACTTAGGAAAATATTTCCCAAGGTCTTGCTAGATTCCCACATTTTCTGAGTATCCTCCTCCTTTGCTTGCAAACCAAATAAATATGGGCTGCCCAGAAAAGCCTTGGTCTTAACCTGGAGAATCTCAAATTCTGTAAGAGAGTTGGACCATCCTGGAGCCCTAAAATCATTTCAAGCCTTCATTGTCCATTCATTTATTTAAGCCTTCATCGTCCATTCATTTGGGAGATACTGGGAAAGGTAGAGTTTGGATAGCAGCCCAGCAGACTGCACTATGGCACCCCAAGTACAAGGCTGGGGACAGGATTGGTGCCAATCTGGAGAGTGTAGTGAATGACCACATTGTGCAGAAGGGTTGGGTGCTCAGCTCAGAATGGACAGGAGATGTGTCCACTATGCCTGCAGAGGCTACCAGAAGGAATCAGAAGGTTCTTCTTAGAGCAAGTGACAAGCAGCGAAACTGTCACAGGACAGTGACAATAAAACCAGTGCATGAAGAAATTCCGACTTGTAGCGCTCAGAGTAGCAGAGTTAACAGACTAGCATGGCAAGGAGAACAGGAGCCTACGATGATGGATGCAATGCACAGGAGTCCACTTCACATGCACCAGATCTAAGATTGTTTCTATGGCCAGACTGAAGTCAGTTTCTTAATATTCTTCCTAAAGCACTAAAGCAACTTTCTGGTCCATAGAAAATTTAATTTTAAATAGATAAATATCCATGTTATAAAAGAATATATTTTCCTTAAATGCGTACATAACCAAGTAGGTTTTTTTTTTTAGGTTTTACCTATACATAAAAAATACATGAAAAAAAGCAAATTCTACAACCAAAAGCAGAAATCATCCTGATTACCCACTACCACATACAACATAGAATCTCTTCATCTCCTTGGTTTGGGTGCTCCCAAAATGCAACCTGAAGCCCTAACTTTTACATATAGTGCATTATGCCACATTTCATTTTTGTCATGCAGATATATTGCTATGTAATTTGGAATTGCCACCTTTTCAAGGTTTCATTTAAAAGTCATGTTTCTTATCCTTCTCTAATTTGAAGAAAGCTTGGCTTAAAGATTACACATTTTCAACTGGCAACTTACAGACCATCAGAGGGGAATACCTGGAAGAAGAGAGTGAAACCAATCTTCTTCAATTTTTAAAAATTGTGATGAAAAGTGTTTAATGCTAGATTTGCACTCAACACATTTTAAGTGTATAATACAGTATTACTGGCAATAGCTGTCGTATTTTAAAGCAGATCTTTCAAGTCTATTCATCTTCTTAATGGAAATTTCATGTCTATGACTAGCAACTCCTCATATTCCTTCCCTACAGGCCCTGGCAATTCCCATTCCCCTCTTTGAGTCTGTGAATTTGACTATTTTAGATGCCTTTCAAATACATTCATGCAGTATTTGTCTTTGCGACTGATCTATTTCACTTCACACAAAATCCTCAAAGTTCCTCCAGGTTGTTGCTTACTTCAGAATTTCCTTCTTTTTATTTTTATTATTTTTTAAAGATTTGTTTCCTTCTTTTAGAAGGCTGAGTAGCATTCCAGTGTATGAATGGAACACATTTTAAAATTCATTTATCAGTCAATGGACACTCATCTTGTTTCTGTGTCTTAGTTATTGCAAGTAGTGCTGCAGTAAACATGGAAGAATGGGCGTCTCTTGGAGATCTTGATTGCAATTCTTTTGAATATGTGCCCGCAAGTGTAATTACTGAGTTGTATGGTAATTCTATCTTTAATTTTCTTGAGAAACCTACACACAGCTGCACCACTTTGCACTGCCACCCACAGCGTGCAAGTGTTTCAATTTGTCCACATCTTTGCCAACGATTTTTGTCCCTCTCATTCTTTTCTACACTATCACCAGTGTAACAGAGGTGAGGTGATATTCATTGTAGTTTTGAGTGCATTTCCCTGATTACCAGTGACATTGAGTGTTTTTTTTTAATATGTCTGATGGTCATTTGTATGCCTCCTCTGTAGAGGAGAAGGCATCCTTTGTATGCCTTCTCTGTTCAGTTATTCACCCATCTTAAATCAGGTGGTTAGTTTTTTTGTTGTTATCACTTGCTACTAGAGTACCAGAATTTCTCGTGTGTTTGGGACATGAACTCTTTATCAGATACATCACTTGCAAATAGTGATATCGTTCCGTAGGTTGTATTTTCACTCCATCCCTTTGCCATGTAGAAGCTTTTTAGTTTGATTATCCTACTTATTTATTTTTGTTTCTTGCCCATGATTTTGGTATCTATCATATTCATTAACTCATTTCTAAGCAGTGTCGTGGAGTGCCTCCCTTAAACTTTCTTCCAGGAGTTTTACAGTTTCAGGTCCCGTGTATGTTTTTGAACCATTTTCAGATGACTTTGTCTGTTGGGTGTAAGATAGAATCTCATTTCATTTTTTGCACATGGATATCCAGTTTTCTTAACGTCATTGGCTGAAGAGACTATCTTTCCATTCTGGAATGTTTTTTGCATCACTGTTGAAGATGAAATGACCATGTGTATAGGAATTTATTTATAGATTCGCTATTTTCTTCCGTTGATCTATACATCATTATGCCAGTATGCTGCAATTTTGCTCATTGAAACTTTCCATCTGGGTCTTTATTTCCATAGTCTCTTTGGTATAAACAGAAACCCCAGGATGAGTCTACAGTCAAAAGGAGGCAGTTAGTTCACAGGGAGGGCTGGGAGAAGGGAGAGAGGTTGACTCAATTTTATGCCATTGGCTTCTTGAGTGGAGTGAGTGGGTGCAGTCGGATGCTATTTGAAGTTTTGCCGAAATCACCTTTGACCTTAGTTTCTAAGCTGAACACCTAAGCCTGGACTTCATTTTCCAACTACGTTCTGAAACTGTGTAGTTTCTTAAAGTTTCCCAATGAGGTAGAAATATAGATATATCTTTTATGACACTCATGCATGTTCTCCTCCATCATAATTCAAATGGCCTTTCCAGTGGAGAATAATGTAATCAATCTTCTGGTGAGGAGACTGCACATTCATCCTCAAAGAATGGCAGCAGTTGTAAATTTATAATAATTTGTTTCTCAGATAAATGTTTGTCTTTTCTTCATCTGAAAATCACAAGAGCTGAAACTTTATTTCATAAGACGTCACTATTTCATATAGCTATGGGGCAACTATTCTCATGCATTTTGATCCTTCTGTGTAGCTTTAGGATATATTTCTGTTCAGTCAGGGGCTGCACACTGAGTTATAGCATCGCTTTTATATTTATATTCTACTGTAGCGGCATATTTTCCCTCCTTGTCATTATGATTTATTTTTCTTTATCTCTTTGTTTCCTCCCCTAACTCCTGAATCATCTCTTTTGCAGTAAATGCTAGGTGTGAGAAAGGAACTTAAAAGTTGTTCTTTGATATTTTCTGTGTAATTTTCATTAGGATGGAACCATTAGGGAATTTATATAAAATTCAAAGTACTAATACATTTCAAACAAAATAATTATCCTTACATCCTTGTTCTACCACTTGTTAGCTTAGTTGTGTGGCTTAAACTGTTCTCCCGGTCCATTTCATTGGCATATAGTTCATCAGTTCATTTATGATGGTCTTTGTAAAGGCTAGAGACTTGTGAAATTTTTTGAAATCATCACACAACAGTCTCACAATGAAGTTTCTGAGAGGATTAAGTAAGATGTCACAAGACATGGTGGTACCTCCCACACAGCAGGAATACAGCATATGTGACTTCAGCCTTTATGTCAGCTCTCTCTAATTTACTTTGTGTGGTATCCAACAAGTAATCTTTTGGAGGGTTTCTTTCTCAAAGGACTACAGATCAATGTACCTGCCAGAGAAAATTGGACCTTTGTACCAGATCAAAAGCAGGAAATAACTCCACCTTTCCTGCCAAGGAGCCCAGGGGAAGAGCCTCAGGATTCCATGGGCTCTGCATGTGCTGAGGCCTTTACCTTCATCTCCAGCAGATAATTTTTGTTCAATTTGCTTTTTAGATGTTGGATGGAGCAGAAACACCTGGAGGCCAAAGGGGGATGAGGTCATCAAAGAAAAGAGAAAAAGGCATATAGCGCATCTGAGCCATGATTTGCTGGTAGCATTGTCTCCGGTTCTCACTGTCAAACAGGGGGCATCAGCTCTGGCCATTCATGGTGATCTCTCTCTGTCCACAGACACAATCTCCTAGCCATGTACCACAAGGTTGGGAGTGTGTTTAGGAGGGGCACTCACCTCAGCTTTCTGGACACCATGATGGCCACACGGTCACACACACAGCCTCAGTCTCTGCCACATAGTGGGTTGTCAGGGGGGCGCCCCTCTCTGTGTTTCTGATGGTGGCCTGGATTGCCTGCCTAGTTGTTAAGAGGATATTTTCAGTTTAGGAAATCTTTTAAACAAATCAGAAACAAGATAGAGACAAGAATTCTTACCTGGCATGCACATGAATAATTAGCAGAGGAGATTAAGCAAGGGAGGAACTTACAGAGGGCAGGGAGGAGGAAGGAGGGCCAGCCAGCGAGAGCTGTTTTCCCACAGCGTGGTTGCAGAGCAGAGCTCACAGAGCAAGGCATGTATTACATCTTGTGGTGAGAGATACCGAGCTGGAGAGTGCTGTGTGTGGAAAGGCTGGGTGAAGGGAAGAATGACCCAGGACTCAGTGGTGTTTCCTCATCCTCTGGGGAAGAAACTGAATGCACACTGAACACACACAATGACAACAACTTTTACAACTGAGTGAGAAGTACTGGTCTTGTGCCAAGTACTGGACACCATGCAATTGTGGTGCAGAAGTGTGCCCTGCCAGCATCAAACATAAAGATTTTTCCAAAAAATTGGTTTTGTTCATTATATTATTCGTTGTTTTTCACATTAAGAAACATTTTAAGCCAGGGGTTAGGGATAGTGACACATGCCTGTAATCCTAGCTACTTGAAAGGCCAAGGCAAGAGGATTGTAAGTTTGAGGCCAGCCTAGGTAATTTATTGAGACCATGTCAAAAATTAAATTTTAAGAAAGAGCTTAGGGTGGAGTTCAGTGTTACCTAGGTAGTTCAGTCTTCAGTACTGAAAAAGAGAGAGGAGAGAGAGACGGGGAGAGAGAGAGAGAATATGAAGGATAGAGGAAGGGAGGTAGGAAGGGAGGAAGAAAGGGAGTTTAAGGGACAAACTTTGAAATGAATGGGGAGCTACAGGAGGGGAGTGCCGGTCTTCAGACCAGCAGCTCACTCCCTGCCTCGTAGGCCCTTGGAGGGAGGGCCTCTGGCACACGGGGAGCCCCGGGCGGGGATCTCCAGTCTTCTGGCTGGCTAGCTTCCTGCCTCGTAGGCCCCTGGAGGGAGGGCCCCAGGTGCACGGGGAGCCACAGGCAGGGAGCGGCGGTCTTCTGGCTGGCTAGCTTCCTGCATCATAGGCCTCTGGGGGGAGGGGCCCTGGTGCACGGGGAGCCATGCGGCCGTGAGTGCTGTTGCGCGCCGGCCCTTAGGCTGGCCACGGCTGCTCAACTGAGAACTATCAAGACACAGAGAAGCAATGACATGGTTGGCCCACCATGCGCTGGCTGCAGATGCCCACCTATGGAAGTGTGTGAATCATTCAAACATGGAAAAACCCCTGGGAATACATGC
>NW_004955478.1:3897481-3939436 GCF_000276665.1 Chinchilla lanigera | reverse complement strand
TGTCTATTTGTTTTCCTGAGAAACTATCTTGTAGATAACAATATGTAAAACAATAACCATTGATAATTTCCTACCACTTTGTCTGTAAGTTGGTAAGTCCCCCCTATTATTATGTTATCCTTCTTTTACTCTTTAAAAAAAAGAATGCAAAAAAAAAAAAAAAAAAAAAAAAGAAATGAGTGAAGCAGTTCTACAACTCCCTGCAAGGTGTCAGGGCTGACCCTGAAGGCAGCACGGCCCCTCACCATATCTGCTGCCACCCTCGGGGTCCATCCCAGTGGACGGCTCGTCCAGAAGCACCACTGACAGGGCCCCCCACGATGCTCAGCACAAAGCCCAGCTGGAAGGAGAAGGACAGCCCGTTGGCGCTGGTCAGTGAGCGCAGGGAGGTACACCAAGCCCGTGCTTACCTTTCTCTTTATCCCCTCTGACAAGGTCTTCATGGGCACCTGCAGCTGGTCCTGCAGCTTGAGTACCTCCATCAACCTGAAGGGTAGACAGCAGAGCTCCACAGTCTGCTCCACAAGTGGGGCTGGGGGAGGATGGTCCAGGGACAGTGAGGATGGGGTGGAGCCCAGACATGTGGTTGGTGTGTATAGGGTGAGAGGTGCTATCATTGGTTGGTGGGATCACCTGCTCCCAAGACAGCATTGTCTTTGGAGAGAAGATAAGCACATCATGATGTCCAAATAGTTTTCAGTGATAACTTAAATTGTAGTAGTTTTCAATAAATTTCATCAAGGAACACTTTTCCTTGCCATGTTTAATATGGAAATGAAATTAACACTTTGAAATCTAGGAAGCCAGGGTAACCTGGGTCAGTGTTTAGAGTCTCCCAGGTTGAATTCTTATGAATATTGTCACCCACAACCTGCTCCTGGCCCCTGGGTGCAGAGCAGGAAGGGCGTGGCTCCCTGTGTACCATGGGATGGCCACTGGAGCACTGGCCTTGCTCAGGCCCTTCACGGCGGCAAACACCTCCAGGTGTTCCCTCACGGTCAGGCTGGGCCACAGCACATTCTCCTGAGGACAGTACCCCAGGAACCCGAGGGGGTCAGCCTCGCTGCTCCCACTCAGTAGCACCTACAATGGGCAAAATGTCACTGTCAGAGCCTGCACTCATGGCCACCCTGAGGACTGCTGTGGTGGTAGCTTTCTCTTTACAAACAGAAAAATGAGAGGAACTCCAGAACCCAATTGAGCTTAACCATCTATAGTCACTTGAAATTGGAGAAAGATTGCCAGAGAGTTAATGTGAGTAAACGAATGTGTGCACTGCCAGCCACCTAATCTAAGTTGATCATCAAAGACCTTGTATATGTGTGCCGCAGTTTATAGCTTACATCCAAATTTTAACCACTCTCCGAAGCAACCCGCCACCCTCACTCCCACTCCTGCCTGCACTGGGGATTGAACCCAGGGCCTTAACACTGGGCTACACCCCCAAACCTTTTGTATGTGGACATAGAGTCCCTGTAAGTCACTAAGTTGCCCAGGTTGCACTGAACTTGCAATCTTCCTGTCTCAGTCTCCCAAAATCCTGGGATGACAGATGTTCAAGACCTGCATTTTATGAAAGACAGTGGCTATAACTGTGCAGTAATTTTTACAAAAGTTTTACTCAAGAATAGGAAGACAATGTTCATGGACAGTGACTATATGTCTTCTATTGATCTATTAAGATTTGTATGGACTCTGATACTGACTTCTGAACTGATATGTAACCTTCCCTTTTAATGCTTTGTAAGACATAAATTATTGTTCTCTTTCAGAATGTCAACTGTTTATAAAATTGTAACATCTCACACATTTATTTTGAGCACCACTGGATAGCATCTTTTCCATGTAGTTTACCTACCTGGCCAACATTTGATTATTTTAATGGTTGTACTTTTGCCAGCTCCTCTGCATCCTAATAATCCCAAAACCTCCCCTGAAAATAAAGGTTACAATACTGTTAATTCATCTTAATAGTTAAATTGGAAGAAAATAGTCTGAAGTCTCACTATATGATAGATGTGCTGCATGTTTTGTTTATAGCACCTCATTTAATTTTCACAGCAACCCAGCGAACCTATTATAATCTCACTTACATGTTTGAAGATTAACTCTCTGAAGAGTGTGGATAACTTGCCCAAGGTACACTGATGGAAAGTGGTAAGGCCACTCTTGAAATTTAAGAGTGTCAGATTCTGTCCTCTGTGATCCTAACCAGGGTGCAAAAATGACCCAACTTAAGGTCATCTAACACATTCTGATCAAGCCTGCGGAATATGCTAGCATATCCTCAGCCTGTTCTTTTATGAAAAATAATGAACATCAAGAAATTAACTGGGTTCATCTAATTAAAATGTCATGGCATCAATGGCTCACTTTAATAGCTTATGGTTATCAGCTGTGCCCTGAACATGGGATGACTTAATTTAATTCAGATTGAGACATACCAAAGGGGCAGTCAGGGCACTCTGCTGAGGGTTCTGTGTGGGATCCAAGCAGAGGTATGGGACTGATCCTTCTTAGGAACCCTGTCACTCTACAGAGGCTCTGAGCCAACAGAAAACCCTGGCATCGAACCTTTCCTAACACAGAATGAGATATTTCTTGTGGCTATTTTGTTTTTCCTCTTCAAAAAGCAACTCCTCCTCTTTCCTGTGTACTCCTTGCATAGACAGCTAGTAACAATGACTGGCTTCTGTAAACGACAAGTAAATTGTACCAGACCTTAATTCTCCTCATGAACTTTTAAAAAACTCTCTCTTTGCATTGCTCTGCCCCTTTGCTGCCAAGCTATGCATCAAAGGGGTCCGTCTACTAGGTGACAAGTGCATTGGCTGTTCTTCTGTCCTAGCACTTATTTTTGGAGAGAAGGCACCGTCATTTTCTCACCTGCAAAGGCAGCCACTGAGGAGCACATAATTCTGTGCAGCCTGCTTGTTCCCCCAGAGCCATGAGAAAGCACTGAATCACCCTCAAAGTCCATGCTGTGGACTGGACTTTTTCTGAATTTTGTACTGTGCCTTTTCCCCGAAAAGCAGTGATATATGTTGCGTTGTTCAGTTTCTGAGAGTTCTCTTTTGTAATTGAAATTGCACTTTATTTTTTTGTTCTAAGAAATACAAAGAGAGTTAATTTGACTTGTAATCTGCCCACTTAGGTATTAAAATGATGAACACCTTCCAAAGTAGTAGTTCTCATCTGGAAGGAGGAAAGCAACTCAAAATCATTTTAGAATTAGTCTGGTAAACTGACCGAGTTAACAGACACACTTGCAATATTTGATGCAATAGCTACTTCACATATTTTACCTCATCAAAATTTGTGGAATTCAAGGCACCAGCTGTTTTCACTCTTTCTATCTGAACAACCTCATCTTCCCCTTCTGGCTCTTCTGGATTTTGATGTATATCATTTTTTTCTGGGAGAAACTCTAGAGTCAAAACCATGGAGAATTTAATTTTGGCTTTCATGCTTGCATAAAATTTGCCTTCTTTATGACTTAGGCATGAGTGGATCGCACCATTAAAAAATCATCATAATCTCCCTTGGGTGCAGTGAGCACTTAGCCCTCAGCAGCTTCCTTGATTCTGCCCACACCGCTATTTGGTGCTGTGTATTTACTTCTTTTGAGTCTTCCATTCCTTTTCAATGTCAGTGAACAACTGGAACCTATGGTTTTTACATCATATCTCAGTGCAGTATTTTTTTTTTTCTGAGAAACTTAGCTTTGACCCCAGTAAGTTGGCAGTAGGCTGTTCTTACGGGAAAAATGAGTCAGAATATTTAATGTCAGGATTTATGCAGGTGACGCAATTTAGATTCTTGATCTATCATTCATTCCATTTCTCTTGAATCTGTGTCAGATTTACTCTTGCTTCTCATCATAAGTCTTGTCCATCACACCCCCAAATATCTCTTTCTAGTCTGTTTCCTTGACTTCCTTCCCTATGAAGATCTGAGAAATGTCTGATTTCATCTGGGCAGTCTCCCATTCCACTATATGTAATAGTGAAAGATGAAATTGATGTGGTATGGGAGACACAGAGAGAATGCTACGATTATGGTCACACCCTTGGAAGTTTAAAACAGTTCCATGCTTTTAAGTCCCACCTATACCTGAAGTGGTCTATGATCTACTGACTTGGCTTCTCACTGCCACAGGACAGGAATACAGTCAGTCTTGTGGTCCATTGGTTATTCTATTCCTTCTTCCTAGGGGGGCTGCTTCCTTCAGTGATCTGTCACTCAACTCAAGTGAACTATTCCTTGAGTGGAATCAGCCAAATTCAACTTTCCCCAGGGCGTCTCTGCAGGTAATGTCAGGTAAAGGCCTTTCTATTCACGGTTTCACATCGGTTCCCTCTACCAGATCATAATTTCTTTTCCCTTAGGTATTTGAATCTATTATTTGTACTGGGACATTGTTCCTACCCAACCCTATTCTAGGGCATGGCACATTTTTGTCAATGGATTGGTTTATGCATAAAAGAAAGATTTTAAACTCTTGCTCAATTAAATAAAAGATCCAATTTGACTTCTTTCAACCTAAAGAATGGATCCTTTCTCATTGGTTTCTTTTCAAACTTCCATTCTAGACATCGAAGAATAGAAAGAAAAATGATACAGTGAAGGGAAGGTTAGGAATAAAGACAGAGAAACACAATTAGAGAAACAAAAAGATAATTGTTTGCAGCAGAGATTAACTTGGAGTAAGTAGATTTTACAAAAATACATTCAGTGAAATCATTGCAAATTTTCAATATCTTATTTGAAACAATTCATTTTCAATCTCATCTACAGAAACATTGGAAACAGCTATGATTATGTGATCTTATTAATTTATATCATTTCTTCTCACAGTGTGTTTCCAAAGTTTGAGAAGTATATTATCTGGTCATTGATCTTTATAAAAATGATTATCCCAGATTTTAAAATCATTTTGATTCTATTAGCTATAGATATCTCTATCTCTACCTTAATGAAATGCCTTACAGGGTGTTTAAGAATTAAAATTGTTGCATATATTTAAAAAAAATAATGATTTTTAAAGAAGAGTGTGTACGTACAACTAGCAACACCAGGAACTAATCTCCATTCCCTGACCCATTTTCAGAAAACTGTAGAGGGGAAGATAGTAATGAATTCAATCCACATAACTATGAATTGACCCAAACATGCCCACTCACATTTCCTCAGATTTCCCCCATGAATTTCAGGGAAGGTGCATTCCAAAATGTAGAGCACAGACCTGGCTTCCTTCCTCCCAAAGTCTATGTCTTTAGGTGACTCGGTAGGATTTCTCCATCCTTGATCACCCTGTGAAAGAATCTGGGTGATCAGCTTCCCATGCCTTTCTCTGCCCACTCTTTTTCATGGTGTCTCTTCCTGGTCTTTCCTTACCCCACAGATACCTTTGTACACATATAATGTCCTTTCCTTCCTTTTGTAGAAGTATAGCTGTTGGCTATGCAGACAAATGGATTTTATTCATATGGGATGTCTCCAAATTCCTGAATCTCAAAGATTAAGGGCATTTCATTTGTGCCTTGCAAAGAGAAGCATGCCTAGGTGTGTATAACGTACAGAATGATGCTGAAGGCTGCTCTCCTTCCCACCTCCTAGTTGTATTCCTCTCCGCATGTTAACCAGGGCCACATTTTCTGTTATACACCAGCTGAATCACAGTGTCCCATCTGTGAGATTCCAATCAGTATCCACAAGGTGGAAATTTTCAAATTTCATACAGGTTCAACATACTGAGGTTCCAACACAGGGAAAGCTTTCACAATTGGTCACGAGTTCCAGGACACTGAAGCAGACAGTGGCATTACTTATGGAAATAGATGAAAAAGTTGCAATCAGTGTGGCTTGTGGTACTAAATAAATGATGCTATATGGTGTAGCTTGTTCAGAGAAACCCAGCAGATAGAATAAAATCACAGAAACAGTGGTGATCTAAAGGAAATAAAAATTTGTGTGTTAAATGCTCTGAATTTCAGTGTATATTCCCATTTGAATGGTTCATTTTGAAGATGCAATATTCCAAATTTCAATTCCAACCTCATATCCAAACTGAAATCAATGTATCTCCATGAATACTCTGTCTTAGCAACTTAGTTAAAATTTTTTTTTGGCTTAAAGTATCACAGATGAGACATTACTGGATAAATCTAGAAGCTCATGTAAAAACTATTTTAATTGTAGAAAAGGAAAATAAATTTGGTATGCATTGTTTCTTGGAGGTAACATTCAGAATAAGCAATAATATAGGAAAAAATTGAAATTGAACTAACAAAAAAAAATCCACCAACCATTAAAGGAGATTTTGGTTAATTCTATCAATGGAGAAAAATAAGCATTTAGCAACTTAGAGTGACTTAAGCAAAAATACTAAAATACAAAATTCATGGGCAAGAGGATGTTATGGGCACATCTGAAGACCTCAGACTGTGTCTTCTAAGACATTGTGATAATTTCCTAAAAGTTTATGAACTGTTAGTTTCTTTGTTGTATAAACCATCATGTTTTATGGCTGTTGGAGTATTTTTCCTAAAAGCTCATCTCTTGATGAGCTATACCACTTGTTTTCTGGACTATAGCTTCTATGGTTGCCTGCAGCATGTAGAATAAATTTTTGTGCCCATCACTTTAAGCCAGCCAGAGTGCCAACCAGTATTTTCACTATGATGACGACGTGCCCATGCTTCCATGTATTTTCTATCTATATTCACAGCACATTATTACCAGTTCTTGGGATAAACCTGGACCCTCTCTGCTCTAGTTTTTTATTCATTTGTTATTTTCTATTCACATCATCATTCTTCTTCATATGTTGAAGTCTGACTCTTCTCCATGTTGCTCTTCTTTAAGGAAATTGCCTTTATTTTCATAGCTGATTCCCTTTAATTTTCATACAGACCTTTATGTGAAATAGATTCTAATATGGAATATTGCATGATTACTTTTAATTGTGTGGCAACTGTCTACTATGGAAAATAACTATAAATACTCTCTCTTTATCATGCTGCTTTAATAAGTAGGTGTTTATGATCTGTTCATCCTCTGCAAGCTCTTTCAGAGGTGACTCCCACTATTTAGTGTTTTTTTGTCTAGTTCACCAGCCTTCATTTATGACACATTGTATAAGTCATTCAATGTTTTCTGAATTAATAATTCACTTTTTTGGCATCCTGAACTCACAAGAAATTAGAGTCCGTACTCACAAATTATAAAAGTTTTCCTTCTAATTTATAAAAAAGAAATGTGCACTTATGGAATTGATTTTCAAAACAGCACTTGGAGAAGTAATTTGTAGTTTTGTATTTCATGTTAGTAACACAATTTGGGAAATGTAAGTTCTGGAAGTCTTTGGATTTATATCTTTTTCAGTAAAACAAGATGTAGATGATCTCTTGTCTTCCTTGTAGCTCAGTATTTTATAGTTCTAGAAACAACATGGTGACCTTTTTAAAGAACACAAAGATACAAAGACAAGACATGATAAAGAAAAGGTGTGAATGAAAAATATTTTTGACTACAGTATTGATTTATAATACTAATGAAGGAAAAATTTAAAGTACTAGCTCATAGTTGCTTATTAAATATATAATTCCACATGAAATATACTCACAACATAAAAACAAAATGATCAAATGCCACTATTCTTTCTTCCCTTGTGGAAAATGAATGAAAATCACATACTGAATCATAACCTTCATCTTATCAATATGCTCAGGTAATCTGCAGACACACTAAAAGCTCATTTGGATTCATGCAAGAGTGTGAGTAAGAATTTGTAAATTTTCAGTTGAACATCTGTGTTTTCTTTTTATCTTTCCCGGTTCTTATGTTTTCAAAGCATCGTTCCTTTTTATGTCAACAATATCTTAGTTGACTTTTTTGAGGTACAGTTTTCAAACAAGAAGCAACAGCCATATGACATACAAGTTGCAAGAAGCTTAATGAAGGCGTACTTTCACGTACCACCATCATAATTCAAGTTAGAACATTTCTACCATTTCCCCCAAATCCCTGTGCTCCTTTGGGTCAAGAGCCTTTACCGCTGGTTACAAGAAACCACAAATCTAGTTTCTGTCACTATAGATTCGTTTTATCTTTCTAAGAATTTTATGTAAATATTCTTCAATATTTCCTCTTTTGTGTTTGTCTTCGTTTCTGAAGTGTGATGGTTCTGGTGCTCAGGATTCATTAATTGTTTTTTCTTTTCTTTAGCTCTATTTGCTTACACCAGAATGTATCAGTTCACAGCTTGAGAGGTTATTTCAAGTTGCTGGCGATTATGAAGAAACCCACTAAGAACATTTTTTTTTTAAATTTTAAAAATAAAAGGAGGAAAACATTACTAAGAACATTGTTGTTGAATACTGCCACTTAATTGCTATAACTTCCTGCTGTGTCTTGCAGTAGGGACATAATCTTCCAAATATGTTTTTCTTTATCCCATTATTTCATCTATCTTGGGTTCTTTGCACACCTGTGTAAGTTTTAGAATCATTCTCTATTATCTGTGTGTTTATACATGTACTTTTATTTCAATTCATGGTCTTCTATTATTTTATAACTTAGAATTTATACCTGAATTAGCTGTTCAATTAAGCAAGTATAAATATGTCCACATAAAGTCTTGTAATTGTATTCAGTTCTGCTTCTAATTATACAAAATTATGGAAATTTCAATTGCTCATTACCTTATAGTCACCAATGCTGCTCATGGCAATGTGAGGAGGACAACTAGATACAGAAATCAACCAGAATAGGGTGTGTCCCAGGAATAGAAATGGATTATCAGGGGCTGGGGATTTAGCTCAGTGGCACAGCACCTGCCTAGCAAGCGCAAGGTAGTGAGTTCGATTCCCGATACTGGAAAAACAAAACAAAACAAACCCCAAAAAAGAAAAAAACCCAAACCAAACAAAAAAAGAAATGGATTGTCACCTACATTCTGAAAAGCAAAGAATACAGTGAACTGAATAAACAAATCAGAAGTTTATTTTCTGTAATACATTTTAAAAATATTAAACTGATTGTAAATAAACCTGTGAAATCCCTTTTAAAGTCCCTAAACTTACATTATACTTTCAGTTCTGAAGCTTCCCTTTTTTATTTTAAGGAAAGAAAGATAAAAAAGAAATAAAAGCAATAATACAGTTCCAAAACAGGATAATAAGAAATTATTATTCTTATGATTAATGGTTAATATTTTGCATATTGTTGTCTTCAGAATAGTGGCTCAGATTACTAGATGTAGGTATGCAAAATTAATCAGCCGATATAAGCACTAACTGATCTTTTCAATGGACTAAAAGAAATTGGAAGTATAATTATGTTAGCTAACTCTTTTTTTGTTTTTTTGCACCAGGAAGCGAACTCAGGACCTTGCACTGGCCAGGGAGGCATTTGTGCCACTGAGTTATATTCCCGGCCCAGTTAGTTAATTCTTGAACTTTAGGTTTTCTACTCAAATTTATACATAAGGAAATTGATTCAAAGAATATGGATATTGATAACATTGTATAGTTGCAAAGTAGTAACGGCAAGAGAGTTTTATTTTCCTTATCTAGTCATTCTAAACTTTATTCTGATGCTAAGTAGTTAATGATAATTCACAGTTGGTGATTTTAATTTCCTAATCGATTTCAATTATTTCAGATGAGATAGCTTGACTCAAAAACTGTATCATATGTTTTGGGGGCACACTAATAATAAGTCATCTTTTGTACATCATGAGACAAGATCAGTACTGGCTGAGGTTTCAAAAATAGAGGTGCAATACTAAAAGGAGAGTGAAAGTGTCAAGGAAAACCTTCCCATTAGATTTATTGCTGCTCCTGCTTGTAACAATCGTTAAGAAGATTCACAAACTGTCTTGAAAGCCAGTCCTGTTATTTTAATTGTTGGATTAATTACATCACTGGAAAAAGTTATAGCCAGCGCCTAGTTGTCTTCAGCTTGGTGATCAGAAAGACAGACAGCTGCTAGTCACAAAATGCTGAGGATGAGGTGCATGGTACTAATGCTTTTGTAATACCCTAAATGCTGACTACTTTCAGTTCTAAACAGGCAATGGTTATAACCCTAGCAAACTATTACCTTTGGGGCAAAGGAAGGCAAATTCAATCAGAAAATAAAGTGAGTTGTGAGAGATATTGGCTACATGCACTGGCATTAGATTCATTATAGCAAAAACAGGATGTCTTTATAGATGGAAGCCAAAGCAATTTGCTCAGCTATCATAGACCACCTAAGGCACCAGTTGTTAAAAAGGTTAATTAAATAAACCATGGCATATATTATAAGTTAAAGAATATTTGATAGGTGACTAAAAACTTTGGATGTAATTATTAAATTTCTTATATACCCTTCATGAAAAACATTTGCATTTCCTAAGCACATAATGAGATATGGCAGGAGAAGTAAGTAAAGACTTTGATGGCGCATATAAAAATAAAGATAAGTATGTGGTTCATTTTATATGCACATAGGGAAGTGATCATTCTACATATATATTAACATAAACCCTAGAAGGGATGGGATATACAAAATTGGGTAAAATTTAATCTTGTATTTAACAAATCATTTAGTATGTTCCTGGCTTATTTCTAGGTACAAGATATTTATATAAATATGTAAAAATGTAAATAGTTCTCTATTCAGTATGGAGGAATGTAGTTACAAAATGAAGGAATCATTACAAACTGTAATAGTTATTCTAGTTTCCAAATATCAAGGGCTATCTACATTCCAATCAGTTGGACCTTTGTTTAAAAACAGGACTCTTTTCCTTCATATTTGGAAAAGTTGGTGTGGTAGGTCTGGGATAGGCCAAAGGATTGATGTTTTTGATAAGAACCTGGAATAATTGTAATGTACACAGTGGGCAATTCTGCCAGAACTTCGCTGAGAATTTTTTATTTTGCAGCATTTTTAAAGATAAGAAAAATTTCCCCGACTCCTTCTTCCTTCTTTTCTCCTTCCCTCTTTCCCTCACTCTCTTCCTTTTCTTCTCCCTTCACCCCTCTTTTCCTTCCTCCCTCTTTTTCTTCCTTCCTTCCTTCCTTCTTCCCTTCCTTCCTTCCTTCTTCCCTTCCTTCCTTCCTCCCTTACTTCCTTCCTCCCTTCCTTTCTTCCGTTTGTTTATTACTCTTGTCCTAGTCACAGTGCTACACATTTGCACTTTTGCTGCTTCCTATTTTCTTTGGAGATTGCTTCCTTGGCTCTATTTGCATTTTTTCAAAAATCAAAGCTCTGAAAAGTGTATTGATTTTCCAAAGCCACAGAGCATGAAACCAAATATTAGTTTATTGTGCAGTGATTTACCCAGTAAGAATAACATTACAGCAGTTAAAAGGGTGACCTGGGAGGAGAGTCCATAAGACTTGTCCTTACCACCACAAATGTGCTTCTGTCCGTTTGAATACGTGCCGATGGTGTAATTATTCCAAGTAGCCCCTTACTGACAATATCCATAAGAACTGGGAAGCACTTCAGTCTCTTGGTATTGCATGCCAATGAAAAGTTATAATTTGAAAATATAACAAGTAAGTTCATAAATTATTAAAGATTTTCACTGTGTTCCAATGGTGTCAAAATTCAAAATTTTAATTTGTGTGTGTGCTTATTTGGTGCTGAGATTTGAACCCAGGGCTTTGTGTATTCAAGGCAAGCACTCTATCATTGAGATTTAGCTCAAGATCTTATCTTTAGGTGTCAAATTTAAAAAAATCCTACAGACAGTGTGTAAATAAAAGCAAACACTTGTACAAGTAAAATGTGTATATTGAAGCAAAATTGTATGAAGCATGATAAAAAATGTGAATGTTAATTAAAAATTATTGCAATAAGAGACATATTGTCCTTAATTGCCTTTAAAATACACCCTCTTGCTTTGAACACATTTATCCCACTATCCTTGCCTTTTTCTGAAGCAGTTGTGGAAATCCTCTTTATGAGTATCTTGAGTTGTGTTGTAGTGACTGCCTCAATGCTTTCTGAGATGGGACTTAGCAGCATTCACTATAGTTTTGATTACACTTGCTAAAGGCACAAAAACTACTTCAGAAAGTGGCAAGAATGGTGGAATAAGTGTGTTCAAAGAAAGCAGGAAATTTTTGAGTGACATTAACGGCAATGTGTCTTTCACTGTGATAAAATTTTAAAAATTTCAACATTCACCATTGCTTTGTGTTTTTAAATGACCTCTTGTGTATGATTTTTAGAATACCAAATGTCTTGATTAAGCCTAGAATTAGGTTTTGAATGTTTATTATTTTAAGATCAAAACAGAAACTCCAGAATATATGTATTATGAAATTCTTCAGAGAAAATACACTCTTGAATATAGTATATTCTCCTAATACATGTGGTTTGTATTGGTAGACAATGATGGTTATATGAATTATTTATTATACCAATAAATACACTGCATTAAATAATAAATGAAAACAGTTCTTTTCATTTTTGTTTCTTAGATTGGAGACTGGAGAATACGAACATTGTATGAGTTGTCCACATTTTAGGGGAGGTTATTAGAAATAAGCATACCTTTTCATTACTAGACACAATGATGGTGCCATTGTAGGTTGGGTCATCCTGGCCATCACTAGATCCAGAGACATCCACTTCCACAGCAATGTTCTGGCGCTCCACAGGATGTATCAACTTGTCAATGCTTGACCTTAATGTGTAATTTAACATATCAGACATTTCAAAACTAAGAAAAATCAATCCCCAATTGTGTGTTTAAATTATGATTAATGACATTATACAATACTTGCTGTAATAAATCAGGATATTTTTGCCACGATAACATCCTTGTGTTTGTGAATTAATCTTCATTCCTCAAGAAGTTTATGTCATAATATATTTATTTGCTTATGATTATTGATAACGTACAAATATCTTAGCACCACATGGAGTTTGGACAGATCTTGAAACCCAGAATCTTGCAATGAATATTTATAACCAGTAAAGTTTTAATGAGAGAAAACTTCTACTGATTAACCACCCGACTTGTTAAAAATCCTTTCAGTAGTACTAGATTACTACCTGATTTTCAAAATATTTCTGGACACAGGAAAATAATCTGTAGGATGCTGGTATGAGGAACTCCATAATCCTCTCCTCAGAAAAAAAATCGCAACTGTACAAACTGCTAAAAAACAGCTGGTCATTCTCCCAATCCAAACAAATGACCCAAACAGAAAGTGGGCAAATGGACCAAATACACATTTCTCCAAAGAAGAAGCACAGATATCCAGTAAGTACATGAAAACATGTCCATCATCTTTAACCATTAAGGAAATGCAAATTTCAAAAGAACTCTAAGATTCCTTCTTGCTCTAGTCATAATGGCTGTCATCAAGAACACAAAAGACAACACATGCTGGTGAGGATGTGAGGGTAAAGAAACACTTCTACACTGTTCTTGGGAATGTGAACTAGCACAACCGCTACAAAAATCAGCATGGAGAATCTTCAAGAAACTAAAATAAAAATTCTGTCTGATCTAGGTATACCTCTCCTGTGTCATTTCTAAAAGAGTTAAAGATATCATACTGTAGTGATACAAGCATAGCCATGTTTATAGCAACATAATTCACAGTAGCTAAACTCTAGAAATATCCTAGATACCCAGCAACAGGAGAGTGGATAAAGGAAATGCGGTGTTTATATGTAACAGAATATTATTCAGCCATAAGGAAGAATGAAATAATTTCATTAGCAGGAAAATGGAATTTGAGACCATAACGGTAATTGAACTAAGTCAGATGCAGAAAGTTAAATATTACATAGTTTCTCCTATGTGTGAAACCTAAAATATAAATAAATGAAAGGGTAAACAAAAAGAAAAATGGTAGGAAATAAAGAGGCAGACATTTGGAAATGGTAAAGGGGATTGGGAGAAAAGATAGGATGTAAAGGGATTGAAAACGATCAAGATATGTTATATACATATACTCATTCCCCAACACGCATGTAACTATTATACATTGGAGTAAAAAAATATACAAGTAAAAAAATAAATATCTCACTAAACTGTCCTGAGTATACACAGAAAATGGCAAAAGTTTTACTTAAGGAAATCTACTAAAACTTGATGAGAACATTGAGCAGCTCAGTAAACACATAAAAAATGTTCAAAATCATTAGCCATTAGCAAAATACAAAGAAAGCCCACAGGATATCACTTGACACACTGTTACAGGTATAATAAAAAAGAGAAAATAATGAATGTTGGCAAGGCAAAGATGTTTAGAAATTTGAACCTCACAAATCCCTGGTGGGAATATAAAGTAGTGCACTCTAGACAAAAAAACAGTTCCTTCTAAGGTTAAGCAAAGTCATCATCTAACCCACAAACTCTACTCCAAGGATGGTAACCCATAAACATATTCATATGAAAAGTTGTATATGAACACAGGTAGAGGCATTATTCATAATAATTAATTACTGAGGGAGATATCCATCTGGGGATGAATGATGAATAAAATGTGGTACGTAGTATTATAATTCAACAATTTAAAAATGAAAAATTGATATATGGATGCATGCCACACCATGGATGAGTTCTGAAATTCTTTATGACCTGTTTTGTTGATGATCAGCAATCGGATGAGAGGGTCCTGTGGCTGCTGTCCAGGAGCAAGGATGTGTGAATGAAGAGAAAGTTCCCAAGTGTAACTGTGCGGATGGACTTTCGCAAAAATATAGTCAAAAAGAACGAGGGAAAACCCAAACAGCAGAATCGACAGCCTACGCGGGAGAAAATCGCCAACGAGAAGGCACAGTCATTTCCTAACGTTGCAGAATGATGGGAGCCGATTATAATGTAGCAAGGTCCTGAAATTATGAAAATTAAACATGTAGTCGTGTCAACATGTACTCATTTGTGGAGTATTTTATCCTTTTTTCTGCCTCTAAACTGGAGGAGATAAACGGCATTTTGATCTTTTTCTCATTTCTCTTTCTCCTTGGTCATGGAGAATCCCATACAAGTTCATGAGATGTGTATATTTTAACTCCTGTCCAGATTCTGCCTACCTGCTATGCTTCTCATGTGACACTTTGCCTTCCTGCTGTCTCACTCATCATATTTTAACCTCGACCTTCTTTCTGTCTACCCTTCTTTTCATGGTCCCCATTTATGTCAGAGCTCATATGATTTTTTTGGTCTCCAGGCCAATATTTCAGAATCATACTTTAGTCTTTATTCTCTTACATTTCCATTACAAATAAATTGAACAATCTCATTATAGTTCCTACTTCAAAACTTTTGTCCCTCCCTAATTTACTTGTATCGTTACACTGTGATGGAAACCTTGCAAAAATGGCCGGGGTGCCTCCATTCTTTCCTCTCTCCTGATTTTGTTGTGCAGTGTTACCAGCTTAAAGCACTTGTAAAAATCATGTTAATCTCATTATCTAAACTTCTCAGTACTTTTTTGTTTAGCAAGGATTTACTGAGATTCGGTTGTGCGCCAGGCTGTCCATCTCAGTGCTGTCTGATCAATGTAAGGTGTTCAGAGACAGGATATTGATTGACAGCCAGTGTACCTTGGGCACCACGATGGTAATGGAGGTGACATGAGGATTAGAAGCCAGGATGATGCCTGCTGTACACGGAGTGGGAGTGAAGAGCAAGCTACTTAGGGAAGCTGAAGGGAAGTGACAACATCTAGGGAAGGCTTAACAAAATAACCAGAACATCTCAAATAGAGCATCAGCACGTGGATCCCAGGAAAGATGGTCCATGTCCCAATGTGACCGTGACCTCCCATAGTAGAGAATGTAAGTGGGATGAAATATTATAGGAAAACTTACATTATTTCAATTATTCACATAGAATCATCTCCTAAATGGTATAAATTCCATATCTGCCAGTATCCTAGTATACCTGTGGTGGATTGACAACTGGTGGTCAACTTATAACCCCCAGCTGAACTGAGTAAGCATGGTGTTGGGTGTGGGAGCCCACCTGGGGACTGTTGCCAGCAGCAGAAGAGGCAGAACTGGAGAAGGAGAAGGAGGCTGTTGGAAGCTGAGATGAGGCTATTGAGAGCTGGTGGAAGCTGTGAGGAGCTGTTGGTTCCTTTGGAGGAGCTTGTCATGCTGGCTTTCCTGATGAACTTGGCTGTTTTCATCCTCTGAGGAGCACGGGACCTTGTTGATACTGAGAATAGCTTCAGTTCACTTTGGGGGAGCTCTGGTCCTCACTTTGAGCATCGCTTCCTGGCTCTGGAGGGGAAATTGGTGCACTGCTCGTCTCCTGATAAGCTTGTTGTGTTGGTTTTCTTGATGGAAAGTCAGCTGTGTTGATCTTTGGAGGAGCTCAGGACCTCACTGTTGCTGAGGATGGCTGCAGTACTCTTTGGGGGAGTTCTGGTTCTCATTCTGTGCTTCGCTTCCTGGCTCCAGTGCAGATCCCTCAGCCTGCTAGCACAGATCCTTCATCCCACTGGCATAGACTTTCTAGATTCCACCACTGACCATTAGGCCTTCCCAGTACAGATCTGTGAAATAGGCCTGCATGAGATATAGTTATGAGTTCTAGGCCTCCATTTGGACTCTTGGGAGGCATTGTTATGAGCTCTAGTTCTTCAGCTGGTCTCATGCAGGACATTTCTGTGGGATCCAGGCCCTCAGGTGGATTCTTTGGTCTTTAGTGTGTGGATAGACTTCCTGCACTGTCTTGTATATGATTCTTTGTGTAACTAATCTTATAAAATATGTGTCGTATATTATATTTTTCCCCTTGCAAAAAAATCCCAAACCAACACAACATGATTGACTAAACTAGGTGTTATAGTTTATCCAGTTTTGTAGATGCTGGGAATTTTTAAGCATTTCTTTGTGTTTTTCTTGTTTTCTGTCTTAGGTTTAAAAATGCATTCATTGAAAGGAATCTATGGCCCTCTGATACTTACAGTGATAAAAGAGCTTTTCTTTCACACTTTAACAAGTGAACCTTGGCAATGGTACAGACTTGCCATCCCCAGAGAGCCACGCCACTTACTGACTTTCTCATTTCTGTAAGTGAGGAGAGAATCTGTTCCATCTCAATAAGCTTTCTGTGTACCCAGCTCTTTCCTCTTGCAGTTTTCCCAAAATGTCACTGTCTGCAAAACACAAAATAAGCAGTTCATAAAATCTCATTTCAGAGGTGCCTTATTGAGTTTGCTATGGGAATTTATTTTACTAAGGGTATCACATTTAGTCTTCTGAATTACTATAAGCACTAGGTGGTGTTACTGGTGGCTGCCTTGAACTACAAAAATAGATAAAAGATTCATATCTTGGACAAAAGGTGGAGTTGAAAGGAGATCCTAGATTATTTGGATATAGACAGTGCATTAAAGAGGCTTGATAAACACACAAGGTCATTACAGTGCCTTGATCTCACTTGGAAACTTAATAAAGAAAACACCTTCTGTGTCAGCCTAGAGAAATAAGCTATAAATTCACATGCTACAAACTCAGAGTAAATTGGAAAAGATGAGCTATAAGTCTGAGTGTTGACCATGAACTGTCATTATTGGAAATACTTAAGATCTATTCACAGTGTGTTATGGTTTGTGTCTAGATGTCCCCCCAAAGCCTCATGCAGTTTTAGGTGGGGCTATTTTGCAGGTAGCAGAATCTAGAATGTGTGACTGATTCATAGTGCAATGCTGGGAGTAAGGGTGCTGGGATTAAGGGTGGGTGATTGCTGAATCAGGCCACTGATTGGACTGGCACCACCCTAATCTCAGTTGAATGGATACAATTTAAAAGGCAGAAAGAGGCTTGCTCTCCTCTCTTATTGCACTTGCTGTCTTCTGCCACCATGAAATGTTGTCCCTCTGCCATGTGCCACCCTGCCTTAGAGCCAGCTGGTTATAGACTGAAACCTCTACAAACCGTGAGCTAAATAAACCTTTCCTCCTTTAATCTTGGCTGTTGGGTATTTTGTTTCAGTGATGAAAGAAAAGTAACTGAGACATAGCATTTGAGCCTGTGTACTTTTCCTTTTTGTCTATTCCTTAAAATCTCTGAATATTGAGCATGTCCTTGGTATGATGTTAAAACAAGCCTGACGTCAAACTCCAAAAAGCACACCCATAAATGCCTAAACACAAGGCAGGTGCAAAAATACATTGTGAATAAAGACATGAAGATATTGAACATAATAGAGGTACACAGCATATTAAAAGAATAATTCGGAGATCCTCTGGGTCTACTTAATTATAACAGACTGATGACCCTCTTTGAAAGAGGACAAATATTAGTCCTTTATTAAAAAATGGTACTGAGGGTTCAATCCAGAACCTCTGTCCCAAGCTGCATCCTCAGTCTTCTTTTGCTATTTTGCTTTTAGAAAGGCTACTGCTAAGTCACTTAATTGGCCAAGAACTTTCAATCTTCTTGCCTCAGTCTACCAGAGTGCTGGGAATACAGCCATGTGCCACCACATCTGGCTTCTGATATGAATTATTTTTAATCCCTGAGATAGAAGAGGGCACAAAGATGACTCTTATAAAGGGAGGAGCTATTTATAGGGGAGAAGGTTCCTGTGGATTCTTTGATTCTGAGGCATATGGCAAAAGAAGAGAACCACCAAAAGCATGGATAAGGAGAAAGCACCCCATATCAAACAAACTCATATGGTCAAATGGGCTGGAATGATTGATTAGAATCATGTGATATCCATGTCACAAAATAAGTATACACCATCTATGAATTTTTTATCATAGGGTTTTTACTAAGTGCATGGGAACAGAATACCAAAGGTTAGAGTGAGGTAGGAAGAATTGGAAGACTGACATAAAGGTACACAGGGTTCTGTGCAAGACATTATCAAAATGTGTGTAATACATCAAACCACCAAGGGGCAGTCACTGGAAAAGAGGGGAGAAGGAGTTACACTGCAGGGAAATGGATCTTGGTTGGGTACAGTGCATCGGTATGCTTAAGACTGGGCCCACAGTGTTAAGGTGGAAATATCTTCCAGCATAAATCAAAGAGAAAAGTCAGCACTCAAGTGACAAAACTAATTAATTAATTAAACAAAAATGATGGAAGGCTGAAAAATCAAGAAGATTTCTCTTGTTGTTGAGGCATTTGGTAGCGGGATTGTATATCATAAACATAAAATTTTGTCAATGCTGTAATGGACAGTTGTGCTGAAGGACAAGATTGATTTTTACCTTTGTTGTGGGTTAGATCTAAAATGTCCTGCAAATTCTCATGTTTGTGGAAAGTGAATGGATCATGGGGCTGCTGTACTCATCAACAAATTCATCCACAGATGAGTTTAGTAGCTCACTGTGTCAGGAGGTAGTGCGTGGCTGGAGGTGGGTCACTGGAGGTGTGCCTTGGAAGGGTGCATTCTTGTCCCTGGCTCTTTCCTTCTCTTTCTGGTTCCTGGGTGCCATAGCTGTTCTCCTTTTTGCCCTCTGTGTAATATTTCACAGCCATTGACTGAAACAGTGAATCAAAATAAACCTTTCCTCCTTTAAGTTGTGGGTGTTGGGTATTTTGTCCTAGAAATGGAAAGATGCTTAAGACATCTTCTAACTATCTAAAGTTGTGAGTGAACTGAAGTATGTTCTTCAAAATACCAGACACTTTCCAAGTGTAAATTAGATCTTCTTTGCCATCTACATCTGCAGCCTGACAGAGGAGGAGTCATGCCATGTTCTGAGCATTGGTTTCTTCTCCTTTTTGAAGGTAATGCCATGATATAACAAAATATACAAGAAATTTGGAGTAGTATAACTTAATCTATAGGGACTACAACTATAAAGGAAGAGAAAAGCCAATTAGTCACTGATATAGGTCATCAGTCATAGGGCTTACCTGTTGCAATCACCAGATATTGATTTAAAAATAATGAAAAGTTACTGGAAAACATGAACAATATTAAGGAGCAGACCAGATATTTCACTGAAACAGTCTGAAGGCATTATGGGGCAAGGTCAACCAACCTACACCACATCAGTGACAGTTTAAGAAGAATGAGAGAGAAGAGTAAGTATACTCAAGTAATGCCCAAAACTTCTCAAGTTTGATGAAAAACACTGATTCGTACATCCCAGAAGCACTGCAAGTAAGATAAATATAAAAAAAGACCTCTGTCTAAAGGCATCCTACTCAAATCGTCAAAAGCCAAAGACAAAAAGAGAACCTTGATAGTAGCAAGAGAAAAATGGCTAATCATACAAAAAGGATCCTCAGTAAGATTAAAACTGACTTCTCATAAAAAACTATGGATGCCAGCAGGCAGTGGAGCACATCCACTAAATACGTAAAGAGGGAGGTTTAAAATAAATGCGTTGACCAAAATTGCTCCTGAAAGTTTGGTCATATGATGAGGACAAAGAGCCATAAATGGAGATATATAAGCTATTTTTTTTTCTTTTTTTTTTTTGGTTTTTCTCCGGTACCGGAAACCGAACTCACGACCTTGCGCTTGCCAGGCAGGCGCTTTTGCCGTTGAGCTAAATCCCCAGCCCCTATAAGCTATTTTTAATGACAAGGCAATATTAACCAAGGATACATCTCCTCTTTGCATAATTTTTGTCTAAGAATGGTATTTATCATGGAATCACACATTTTGAAATTACATCTTTGGTCTTTGGAACTATGTTTCTTTTTTTTTTTTGCAGTACTGGGGATTAAATTCATGACCTTGCACTTCCCAGGCAGGTGCTTTATATATATATATATAGATAGATAGATAGATACAGGTTTCGCTGGGTGTGTGAGTAATTTTACATGACAATTTTCATGCATTTTGTTTACCTGATTTATCAGTTGCTGATTTTCCTTCTAGTTTCAGGAACACTTCATTCGAAGTTATCATGGGAACACCATAATTCTCAATTCCCAGGCCAGGACAGTTCCTTATAAAAATCCTTATAAAGTTCTAAAGAATGCAAATACAACTCTGAATCAAAGTAACGAAAATCCTGAGTGAACTGAGGACATCTTCCCAAACTAAAAAATGCAAATATATGCAAATATATTTTAAAAAGTAATATTTCATAGCTAATCTTATATTTCAAATTATATCTATTACTTACTATTTCACACTATGTACTTTAGCCCAAATGTTATCTTTTATGATCAAATATTAATTTATAATTATCTATATTATAATTTTATTTTAACATTTTTATAATTTGCTTTTAAAATTTAGTTAATTATGGAACTTTGGATTTCTGAACTCTAAGCCTAATTAACTGAAAAATCTTTTCTAAAGAACAGATACAACAGGGATCCATTTATGCTGTGCTCAATAAAAGCAAATAAAATAATTTTTTTGAGAATTGGAAGAGCAACAAGTTTAGTTCAGAGAATACTTGTCAAAGGAAATACATGGTCTACGTCATTTATTAAAATTACTATATTTCTGACAAAAGGAAGAAAAATTGACAAGCTTTAATAGACAGAGAATGAAGAATTTATTGGGAATTTTCTTGGAATAGTAGGAAATTATAAGTGATTACTTCCTCTGTTGACTTTGGATCCATTCACTCTTTAGTTCATTCACCAAAAAATAGTTTGGCCTCAGTCACTGTTTATAAAAGAATCAACAATGTTCTTGCCTGCATAGATTTTAATTATAGTAGTTAACTAAATTAAGCTTAGATAAAAACAGAATGCTGACCTATGTGATTATATAATCCATGAAGCTTCAATCTGGAGTGTCTACTTGGCAAAAGGATAAGTTAAAAATTTCCAGTATGGTATAGAATATCACATTCAAAATGATAGAAAATAAATAAGATTTAAAATGCTAATAAGTTTTATTCATCGTTCTTCATTCCACCTAAAACTTTTACAAACTTCATGTAAATTAAAACGTATCACTTATGACTTGAGTAATGCTTTGCCTAATGACTCTAAGGAATGCTGTGTTATCTCTATAAAATGTATATTGGAGTTACCTTACAGTGTAACTTAACTTTTAAACCTCACATATATATGGCAAGGTTAATTGTTTCAACCAGTCAACGCATGCCTTCACAGTGCCTCACTGTCAGGGAGCAGCTTCCCTGAGTGACAAACATAATTAGTAAACTTTTATGTATAAGCCTAAAAAAATCTAGCGTTATTGTACATAGAGACTGGTCTAAGAGGACCACCACAATCTGCGGCTGTTTCATGCAGTGGCTAAGCCAGGAGTCTCAACTGTTTGTGTTTATGTACAGAGTGTGGTCAGAACGTACAAAGAATGTTTGCATTTTGTGAAGAACAATGACTATAGAGGCACATTACCATTACCAGCTTCCAAATATTCTGCCTTGCTTTGAACACACTTATTCCATCTTCCTTGCCACTTTCTGAAGCAGTTCTCAAAGTCCTTTCTTTTTTCTTTTTCTTTTTCTAATTTTAAAGAGAATTTTTAAAAAATCATAAATTAACAACAACACAGACAAAAATAAAAGAAAGCAAAAAGAATAAAAATGAGACAGGGTTTCAAAACAGAATGATAGGAATTAATAGTGGTTGTTATATTCGAAGTCCTCTTTTATCAGTGTTTCTAATTGCAGGGTTGCGGCCACCTCAATATCTGGAATCCACTTAAAACACTTACATTTCGTGGTTAGGTTTACTTTGAGGAAGAGCAAGAAGTCACATGGTGCCCGACCTGATGAATATGTGGTTGAGGACACAATGTTTTTATGACCCTGATGTTCTGTTGGATGGCACGTGGCAACACCATTCACTATAGCTTTGATCACACCTTGTAAAGACACTTAGGAAAGAGGACTTGCAGAACTGCTTCAGGAAATGGCAAGAATGTTATGAAAACATGTTCAAAGCGAATATTTTGAGGGGGCTTAATGGCAGTGTATCATTTACTGTGACAATTTATTGAATCAGCCACTGTACACTGTGATCACACCATGTACAGTTACAAACACTAAAGTGTTCTACAGGAAAGAGGACCAGAAGTCCTCTAAAATGCCCAAGCACTACAATGAAGTTATTACAGTATAATACTATGTCTCACTATACCCAAAATAATCAGAATTTAACATTCTTTTGATGAAATATCAATAATAGAATGCATTGCAAGTTTTTAATAAATGTTAACTATAAAAATTATTGTTATAAAAATGGTTAAAAATGATTGTTACGTTATGAAGTTATTTTTATATTTCATCTCATTGTGTTCATGTGCATTACCTGGAAATCTATGGGTCGCTTCTAAGGGTAAAATATAGACAAGTTTTCCTTCACTTTCTGCTGATAATTTGGCACCAGAGATGTGTTGTTTAATAAGTGACATTATGTTTTCCCAAACACATATGTCATTCAACTGCAAACTGATATTCAGAAAAAGTACATGTTATTCGACATAGCTTCTAATAGCATGAAAATAACAACTCATCTCCACATGACTAAGAAAATCAGTTGAAATCCAATGCAAGAATTATATCATACAAGCATGAAATAAGCAAAACAATATATATCAAAAAACCTGATTACATTAGTGTGGTGAGAGAGGAAAGGAATTAGCTATTTGGAATTACTGTCAGCTTGCTCAGGGATTGTGCCCAGCGGTCCAGAGATTCAGTTCCTTAAAGGGAAAATAAACCCAGATGTAAAATACCAGTGATGTAGCAAAGATCAGGACTATGCAAGACGGATAATATTAAAGAGTATGTTTATTTTTATTTATTTATTTTTTTTTTTGGTTTTTCTCTGGTACCGGGAACCGAACTCACGACCTTGCGCTTGCCAGGCAGGCACTTTTGCCGCTGAGCTAAATCCCCAGCCCCTAAAGAGTATGTTTAAAGGATATTTAAATAAACTAAATAGGACTATTGTTCTGGTTCAAAAGCGTGAAAGACTTGATATTCATAGGTACTAAACAGGTTCAATTATTCATTGTAATCATCCATTGCAAATACACTAAGTGTCTAAGTATGTGACAAACATTGCATTCAATGCGGAGGGACAAGAGCAACGTTGTTCTGCTCTTAAGGAACTTCTAGTGGGGAAGGCCGGAAGGAAATAGAGATAGTGTAATAATTATTAATAATAGTGAGTGTTATGAAAGAAACTAGCTTATAGACAGAAACTAACTATAAATGAACCTGGGTTTGGGAAGCTACAGTGCTAGCTTGCTTTGCAGTACTAAGTCCAGAACTCTGAGTGAGAACAAAGTTATCATTGAGAAAAGCAGTCTATTCAAAAACACCATAGATATTTCCCCATTGTAGCAAAGCTAACACAGGAACAAAAAAAAATCTGTCGATCAAGATTATAAAGTGCACAGTACTGATCTGTAAAGACCTTACTTGGAAACTTGGTTTTGCCATTTGAAACCTATTGGTAATTTATCTTATCAGAACACTTTCCTCATTAGCAAAACAGAATAAAGATTTCTAACATATGGCGTTGTTCCATGACCTGAAAATAGTGATGTTCACCCTTAGCAAGCTGTTAAAAATGGTAAACCAACTGCTTCAGTCAAAATTATTTATTTACTCCTAAGGCATGTCTGAAGTTACAAGACCATATGTCATTTATAGGAGTAGTAAATTCCACTGAAGGATTTGAACAAAAATGTCATAATTGTTCTCCATGACCCTGCTCCTCAAGATAAGAACAGTTCAAGAAATATTTCTCAATGCCAGGATGAATACTGAGATTAACAGGAGGCAGGGACCTGGGGTTCTGGGCTGTGTCCTCAGAGGATTGGGAAATTCCCCATAAGGTCACATTCATTCCCTTCTGCATTGGTATAACCATTGGACTGAGCACTCTAAACTGCCTTTCCTAATCAAAGGGCCAGAATGACTGCCATAACTAACCTGTATCTGCTCCCATGCAGCTTGCTTGGCCCACATGCTTGGCATGCAGACTTAGGCCACTGCGAGTTCCACACCCAACTCTATGGACCTAACCCCAACCAGACCAGATGCTACCTTCTCAGTGTAAAGCATATCTTTATTTTGATGCATGCCCAGTTCAAGCCAACAACCTAGGTTGGAATACCCATGCCTGTTTCATAGGATGTGAACATTTAAATTGGACGTGATTGTTGGCTCTGCATACCTCTCCCAGCCCTTGCTTACCATGCCTTAGGCCTTGCTTACCCTGCCTTAGGCCTGAGCCTAAATAACTTTAGACCTAACCTACCTCTATCCCAGGTCCCCTACTTCAGCCCCACCCCACAGAGGTATGAGGAAGTGCCAGAGGCCTCCAGGGTTCCTCTACAAAATCAAATGTTTCAGCTGACTGTAGAGATGTTCTGACTACCTCAAGCTCCTTGAGGGTCCTCATGGAACCTGCATTATCTGTGGGTCCACCAGATGTCCTCAGGCTCAAGAATGAGTCTGTACTCCCCCACCCACCTCGTACCTGACATCTCTGTCTACTTAGGTCAATAGGGCCCCACTTATGCCCACCAGCCTCATCAAAACCGTGAGCCGGTGGTACTGCCAGTTTTGGCTGGAATAGCAATAGCAGGGAGTCTAACCCTCAGTGCCACTGCCTTGGGCATGGACGAATAACAGTGCCTACAACTGGGCACCCAGACAGAGGATGATTTTACAGCAATGCAAGGAGCACTTGATGATAAGTGCCTGAGAGGACCCCCGCCCTTCCGAGTGTCTCATCCGCTTCCCTGAGAGTTCCCTAACTTCCCAACAGGCCTAACTGCAAAGGCCAAAGGGCCTCAGATGTTTCCACAAGATATTCTTGCAAGAACAATTGCCCTAAGCACGAACTTCCCCTCTGGCTGTTCTGGACCAGGAACACCCTCCCCAAAGACCCCTTAAAAACTCAATGCCTTGCACAGCTTGTGGCGGGGCTGTCCTGGTTGGCTGGACAGCCCACCTCTTCACTTTCCCACCTAATAAAGACGTTTCTCCTGTTAGGTGGTCTGGTCCAGTTCTGTGTGGGTCTCGGTCCAATCACTAGACACACTCCAAGACCAAACTGACTCCTTGGCTGGAGTAGTTCTCCCAAACCGCAGGGCATTAGACCTCTTGAAGGCCCAACAAGGGTGCACTCGCTTGTTCTTAGAGGAAGAATATTGCTACTATGCTAATAAGTCTGGTGTTGATAGGGAAACTGCCCGCCAGTTGAGAGAACAAATAAACCAGTGGTAGAAGACAGGCAGATGGGTTCCTACTGGTGGAGCACCCTGGGAAACTGGGAGTCATGGGAGCTCTAGTAGGGCCACTAAGAGGCTTCATCCTCATATTCCTAATAGGACCTTGCCGATTACATTGGCTTACCTCCTTCATTACAAAGCAAATAAACAGTATCAGCCTTCAGATGACTCTCAGATGAGGTCCTTCACACACAGCCCTAAACACCAACATCTCTGAAGATGAAGTTTCTGAGTAACTGAAAGAGGGGGACATGACAGGGAAAAATTAAAATTTCAAACAAAGGCCAGTCATGAATACCTGCTGGAACCAGACAGATGTGTCCAGCAAGGCCAATAACAGATCATTTCTTCCTTTGTGTAACCCCTGTCTCTATTGCCTTTGTATAACAGATGGCCTTACAAGGTAATTTAAAATTTAACAGGACATTTCTTCCTTTGTATAATCCATGCTTTGTATAACTGATGGCTTTGTGATGTAACCTAAAATGTTTAAACTCCCTTAGCAACTCAAGATGTCACCTACTCTTCCAGTCACTAAATAATGCACTAAATCTGCCTTGCTTTCCCTTTAAAAGCCCTGAAATGCCACTGGGGGGTAGGAGGGCTCTGGCTATTTAAAAAATATCCTAGTCAGAAGCCCATTGGTGTAATAAACTGCCTCTTTACCCTCTTCAAAAAAAAAAAAAAAAACCAGAAAAAAGGAAATATTTCTCAGACACTTACAAGAACTTGTCCTGGATGCTATGGAGGCTGACATGAGCATGAAAGATAAACAGTTTCATTCCTCAAGAAAATTATAATTCAGTGGCTGGGGATACAGCTCAGTGGCGCAAGCACCTGCCTAACAAGCGTGAGGTCATGAGTTCGATTCCGGGTACCAAAAAAAAAAAAAAAAAACAAAAAGAAAATTACAATTCAGAAGAAGAGGGCTGGCAAGCATTTTCTGGAAATGGCTAGACTGTAAATACTTAAGGTTTGTGGGTGATAGCATCTCTTTGACTTTGCTGTATGGCAGAAGCAGCCTGAGGAATACATGAGATTGGGCAAGCTGGAACCCAATCACACTTCACTCACAAAAGCTGGAAGTGGGTTGGATTTGGCCCATGGGGCATAATTTGTTGACTTTTTGTTTGAAAGAAGGACATAAAGCTGTTATGCAAATTGTTATGCAGAAGCTCTTGGAGAGACGCATAAAATTGCGCAGTGATCCTAACTATTTCCAGGAGATGATGTGTTGCCACAGCATACTTTAGACACCCTCTCAAAGAGCGCATGAGGTAATATTCAAATAGCTCTTCAGGACTTTAACAGGTGGACATGGGTTTGGGGAAAAGCCAACCTCCGGAAACAACCTCACACAATGGGAAAAGCAGGGTGGGGTGGGTGGGGCTTAGGGAACAATGATGATTTCAGGTTGGCTAGAGGGGAATGAGCTGAGTAAGAGCACACGGCCCAGGAATCCTGCGTCTTGCGGGGTGGGGTGGGGGTCCCCAGCACCAGCTGGCTACATAATTTGGACTCTGCTAGGGAAAATGGATCCACTGAAGTTCTTTGTTTTGTCTTATTGCCATCCTGTTGTTTTCTGTTTGAAGTTCGTGTAAATCAGAAAACTAACCAATTAATATAAAAATTACAAAGTAGTTAAGATGAGGGTTTTTGATATTAGATATGAAGCTAAAATTTCCAGGTTCAGTTCCTGACTCTATCACACATTGATTTAATGTTGTGGTCTGAATGTTTCATGTTCATGTGCTCAAAGTTCATGTGCTAGGAATTTAATCCCTAATCTGATAATATTGAGAGGTGGGATCTTTAAGAGGTGCTTCATGAAAGCTCTAATGAATGGATGAATGCCATTATCTCAGGAGGGGGTGGGGATTTAGCTCAGTGGCATAGCTCCTGCCTGGCAAGCGTGAGGTCGTGAGTTCGATTCCCAGTACCAGAAGAAAAAAAAAAAAAAGATGAACAGATGCATTATCTCAGGAGTCAATTATTCTAGGAAGGGGTTTCTGAGGAAAGGAGGCATTTGCCCTACTCCTCATGGCATCTCTGGTCCTTCCACCTGTCACCATGGTGTATGTCACCAGTACAATGAGAAAGCTCTTGACAGATGTGAGGTTTCCATCTTGGGCTTCCCAGCCTCCAGAACTCTGGAGATAAACCTCTGTGTTTAATAAATTACCCAGTCTCAGGTATTATGTTATAACAGTGCAAAATGGACTAAAACATAAAAGTCATCTGGGATTTTATTGGTAGAGTGAAAGTAACAATTCTGCCTAACAATCAAAGATTAAAATAATGTTAAGTATCATCTATCAGAATCACCCAAAAAAAACCGGCTCAAATGTACTACTATATTAAATAATAACAATAAACAAATAAGGAGGATGGGAAGAAGACAAACAAGGAAAAAGAGGAAGAGCTTGAGGCGTGGAAGTAAGTAATCTGCTTAAGGAGTTATGCTAATACCCTGGTAATGACACGAAATACAAATGTGTTAGTTGAAAAAGTTCCCTTAATGCACACTTTCTTTAACAAATAATGTGTTGTGGGTATATTTTCTATCACAATCAACTTTAGTTGCTATCATATACTTTCAACCTCTATAATCGGCCAATCAATATCTCTGATATATACATGCGGTGTCTATATCTCCACACCAATATGTATACAGCCATGTGTAATCATAAAAAGTTTTCTTGTGTATTCTAATGTTTGCTTTATGCATCTTCTTTTACTCTAGATGTGTTCTTACTTACCCCTGACCTCTCAAGTGACCCTATCTCAGGTGATATCCGATTTCCTGTTCCTTCTTCAGAAATAAAGGAGAGCCTGGACATTTCAGCCTCCCTTTGGAGATAAACACTTTCCTATCTGAAAAGAAAGAAGTAAATAAAGTAAAAAATTTGCTAATAAGTGGCTCATTCATTTTGGAGAAAGGATATGTTATCATCTATATGATCTAGCTCTAATTGAGGAGCTTCTACAGTTTCAAAGATGGGTGTTAGAAGGACTCAAAGAACCAGACTTTTTTTTTTTTTTTGGTACCAGGAATCAAACTCAGGACCTTGTACTTGCCAGGCAGGCACTTGTGCCACTGAGCTATATCCCCAGCCCAGACATATTTTAATCTAATGTATGGACCTCATGCTAATATATTGCTGTCCAAAAAATTGGGGAGGTTAAATTATATGAATATAACTTTGTGTTATAGAGGATGGTCACACTATAAAGTATAAAGGAGCAAACAATAAAGTATTTGAGTATTTCAAGTTGATTTACCACAATTCTAAGTAAACACATTAATCTCTCAGTGTAAACTTCACTTACTTCATGTTAAATGAATCCCTGGTGGATCATGCTCCTCTAGAATCACACTGTACAAAATTTGCAAGATGCTCTGAGATGGTTGGAGATAAAATGCTTTAGACCTAGTCCATGCCATCACTAGCTCTTCAGATCATTAAATACAGTGATTACCAGATTAGAAAATGCAAGCAGAGCTCTTCACAATACCAGTGTGCATTTCCTCAAATATCTTAAAGACCTCATTAGAATACTTAACAAAAACAGCAAGTACCAGCCAGGATGTCTACCTCGTCCACGAACTGGGTACTGAAGAGATCTGTTGTACGTTCTTTCAGGAAGTTCCACACTCCATGCCTTGAAACCCAGCAGTGCGTTCATCCAGGAGGAAAATCTAGAATGGAGGGATATTGGTTTCCCCTAAGAAGAATCCCCCCCTGCCCGAAATCAATGTAAAAAACTTATTTATGGTCAAAGAGGTATTCTGCTTAGGATTTTATTCTTTTAGTGAATGTTCTAAGTATCTTATCACCTATATTCTCTGGAAATAAAACAGTTTGAAATATTACCAAAAATGTCACTTTCCGAAATTTGAATTCACCCGTACATTTAATCTGACCTATGTGAGAATCCCCTAAAATGGCAATTCCAAAGGTTAGTTTCCTTTTCTGACCACCACTGAAGTTTTGAGCAAGGGCATCCTGAATATTTTTCATTTCCAATTCCTGCAAGACTCTTTGTATCTAAAAAAAGGACAATGTTTATGACATATACCAGGATTTGTCTCTCTTTTTCTTTTTAAATTTGTAAATAGAAGGCTGTAAAGTGTGCTGGCTAAAGCAGGGATATCAGAGCCAAACCACCCTAGTTTGAATGCCGTTCATCATTAACTTGCTAGAAAATGTTGATCAAGTGACTTATGCTCTTGAATAGTGGTTTTCATATGTGTAAAATGAGGAATAGAACATGTTTTTTGGGTTTGAGAAGCAGATGAATTTTTACATCTATGGTGAAATATATGCTCGGCACTTTGTATATTATACATAAATATTAGCTGTTGTCTAAATTGAATTTTCCTGTCAAGCATTTACACAATGACTTATTCACAGATAATTTAATGAAGAAAGCAAACCTCAGTGCAAATAAGTCTTAACTGTTTCATCTTCACTAATACATCAGTTGTAACATATTTATGTTTCTCTCTTTCCACTTCTGGTGGCTGAACCCCTTTTATTCTAGCAAAAAGCCTGAGGTTTTCCCTCACAGTGAGGAAGTCACTGCACGTTAGACTGTGGACAGACTCCGGTGAGCTTGATGACATTTTCTAGGTCAGCTATTCCTGAGAGTCTGTTATAAATGGTGACAGAACCTGTCACAAAGATTCAATGTTAATATCGGGCTAAAGAGTACATTAAAATATTTCCAGAGAAAAAAATCACTATCAATTTATGAATATAGACATTTGATTTTGTCGCCAAGGTTTCCACAATCTAGGGATTATGAACTTCCATTTCATTTGTAAGGTATTTGAAAAAAAATTCTCAACAAAATGCTCTTTTCCGTTGCTCTCATTCAAGCTTGGTTATTAGCCCAGTGAGACCTTAGCACTTACGATATAAGCAGAGGGTGATGAAGCACTTCCACAGTATAATTTGCCTCTTCTTAATGGAAGCCACTGAGTGGAGAATAGCAGGCTAGCCTCCTGGGAAGTGAAGAGTCCAAGCAAGAGGAGAGGTGCAGCTGTCCTAACTGAAGCAAAAAATCTGAGTGAGGCCATGTTAAATCACCCTTTCCTAGTCACTTCAGTTCATATCTGGAAAAACTGCCCAGGCAATGCACAGAATCATGGGAAAAATAAAACATGTTTAGTTTGAGCCATTAAATTTGGGAGTGCTTGTCATGTACCAAAAGCTGACAGATGCAGATTGGAATGCCAAATGGTAATTAATGACCATGAAAATAATTATTATAAAATGTACCCTATAGATACTAACAAGTATTATATATTTCTATAGAATAATATTATAATTAAAGTTCTATTTTTCATTGGTTTCTGTATCTGTGGTTAATAATCAGAAGGATTTTATATTAGCAGCTAATTGATTTGCCACTTTACTTTCAAAAAACTGATTGTTACCTTTGGTAGGGATAGACAACCCAGTAAGGATATTTAACAGTGTTGATTTTCCAGCTCCACTGTGACCAAGAATGGCAGTGATTTGGCCTTCATATATGTCAAATGTCAAGGCTAGGAAGATAAAGGGAGAGAAAGAAGTGAAAGACAGAAGAAAGAAAAAAGAGGCAGAAAAAGGAAGGAAAACAATTTTTAAAATAAAATTCTGTTATGGAGCCAATAGACTTATTTTATTTCTTAAATAGTTGTATTTTCTAGGTCTGCATATACTGGGTTGTTAAATTAAAAATAAAACTAATAAAATAAGCTTTATAAACTTATTTTTCATAATATATTTTCTAGAAATTTTTTAATTACTTGGTTTAAAACAATAAACCTTGCCTTAAAGTCTTAGGTTAATTGACATTGTCTAACAAATGGTAGGTGATGTTAATATTTAGTGAATGGAAGAATAGATTAATAATTAATTATCACATGGCTAAAGCTCATTTGAAGTAAATATCTCCTGCTTTTTGCAGAAAAGTAAAACATTTAGTGTATACCAACAGTTCTTGGATTATGTAACAATTTTTGTGAGTTTACAAAAAAAATCCCAGAATATTCTTAGGCTACTTCAGTGTTGCATAGTATGAATTTTAAATACACATGATCCTAAATCATTTAGATTTTTTAACTTTTATAAAATAGAAGTTACATTTTGGAAGGGCAAGTTTATCGTACGGCTTCAATAAATTTTCAAATATAAGATATCATAGTGATTAATATTGCCATTTTTTGCTCATTAAAAGCAAAGAGATTGAATTGAAATTAGTAAATCAGTATCAGTAAAACATTTATTTTATCTTTTAAAGCTTCTGTTTTACTAGGCTTTCCTTTATACTCTTTTGTAACATTTCTGATTCTAAAAAGATGAAAAGGTACTTTAAGAGGACACATTTCTTCAATTTGTAATTCTAGTTTGGATGGCTGAGTTGGCTGAATCTTCCAGGTACAGGAAGAGCTGGGACATCACAGTCATGTGATAGAATCTTCTAGAAGATTGTGATAGAATCTTCTAGAAGACTGTTTCCTAGCCATGTTGCCCATCAGCATCACCTGAGGAGTTTTAAACAAGTTTATGCTTGGGTCCCCTCTGCAGAACTTGAGGTTCCATAGATTGGGGTATGACCTAACATTAGTGCTACAGGAGATCATCTCTGAAATGCAAAGCTAAGGAAGCCAGACCAGGAGATGCGGGCATCTATGACTACAAGGATCATTGTGAACCACTGACTCAGATTGGGGATTCCTTTGATCACCCTGAGTCAAAAGCTCCAGAGGGTCCTTAAGGGATGGAGTAAGGAAAAAGTCATTGTGTCCTAATAGCAAGAACATGGGCTTTACAGTCCTTCCCACCTGAACTCTTCCCATCTATACCACTTTATTTCTCTGCTATCTTAGCCAGTATATTCCTTCCAGGTAAGTTTTGGCTTCCATAACTTGAAATTTTGGAGTATGTTAATACTTTTTGGAATATTGGAGGGTAAATAAAGTATTTCATCTTGCATGTGCAGTGCTTGGTTAATGGTAGACATTCAGTAAGAATAAGATGATTTTGTTTAGATGATGATGAGCATGACAATGGAAAGGAATGGAATTACCAAATGCTGCATACCATTAGAGATCTGGAATCCCTGATGTTTATTGGCCTGGCTTTTTCTACCATGTAAATAGAATTCATAAGTTGGGCCAAAATTATATTTCTTGTTTTGTCATCTGCTATTCATCAAACAATTCAGATTCCATTCATATTAGACTTTTTTAAAATTAATGTTCCCATTTCTATGTCGGTCCTATTTTATTGTCCTTTCCCAGTTGGGTGAGGTGCGGAAGAGATCCAAGAGAAACAATGAGACCCACACAGACATGTTGAATAAAGTCATCATGTTTCTCTGAGCGACTCTGCTGGAGGTTAATCTTAGCAGAAGGTGCAGGCCAAGCACAAGTATGGAGCATAGGAATGGAACAGGCTGAAACTCAACAGGCTCTTAAAATGCAGATGGACTGAGAAATCTGAGACTGTTACAGAGGACTAGGAAGTACTTGTCACTGATGGATGAATTAGAGCTGAACACTCACTCAGGGCCTTTAGGGCTTTGTTCTTCTTCTTCTTTTTTTTGGTACCAGGAATCGAACTCATGACCTCACACTTGCCAGGCAGGTGCTGTGCTGCTGAGCTAAATCCCCAGCCCCTTGTCCTTATTTTCTTATTTGGAAATAAGTTACCAGCCCAAAGCAAAGTGGACATTTTGTTTTCACACAGAATAAGGACAGGCACAACTCATCGGCACACCTTTCTGAATTGCCTTTGTGTCTGTCCCTGGGCCTTTCTCTCTTCCTCTTCTCTATTCTTTCATCTGCTTTTAAGAGACAATAAATAGAAAAGGAACAAGCAATTTAAAAATGTAAGAGGAAAAGTGGGAAGTACAGTAAGTGAACTGGGGACAAAGTCTGAATAAATGTAGCCAGTCAAAGAAATGAGTGGGACTAAGGGTGGAGAAAGAAACCAAAGAAAGACTAAGACTCCAAGGCAGGCTTTGTTGGTGAAACTTCAGTTTTAATTTAGCATAGGTATCAGTAATGTGTCACCAAGGGATCTGTAATGGAATTTTTCTTTGAAACAAAAGAGGAAGGAAGGGTAGTGTGTGGGTAAAGCTAGGTGGAACCGTCCATGGGGCCCGAAGAGAACCTTGCTTGTCATAGGTTCTATTAGCTCCCAGCTTTGGCATGTGCTCCATTTGTATCTGTGTTACCTGATGGCTTCTTTCCCATGAGATTCTGAAGACACTGGTTCAAAAGAGTCATTTGGTAAAGAACCGGAGTCTATTTCATTTTCAAGGGCCTCATGATGAGCCTGTTGTTGCCGTGACCAAAATGAGGACTTCAGGAAAAACAAGGGTGAGTATCAATACCGTATTTATCTATATGACCAGGAGAAAATTAAATATCAGTTCAAACACCATTTTAAGGAGAGCCACACAAACACAGCCTGGCAATTTCACTGTTTTGTTGCTCAAGTTGAACATATGGTCAATCCAAGTTAATGCACTTTTTTTTTCATGCTGGGGATTGAGCCCATGTTCACATGCATAGAATATGCTCTACCGCTGAGCCATGCCCCATTCCTAGTGCATGTGTTTTAGAAATATAGCTCATCAGACAAACATATCTATATTATATGAAATGATTTTATAAAAGCACAATGAAACTGATTAAAATTTTTTCAGGAAAAATTTCACTAAATGTTTGAAATTTTCTTTTCCCCAAGAAAGCCAGCTATTGGAATAAAAAATGGAATATATACTTAGCCTGCTGAATTCCAGTTAGGAAACCAGGTGTCATCACATTAACAAAGGAGATGACATTGCAAAATGACTATTGGAACTGTGACATGGATATTCCAAGAAAAAATAGAGTAACACTTAACCAAAATAAATGGCATTTTGGTAAGAAAAAAGAGCAAGGGCCAAAAGAATTTATTTGAACAACGCAGAGTGGAACTTTGAAAAAGCAACTTCATATGTCAGCTTCACTTCATTCCCAAATAATAATTTTCCTCTGAAACAAATTTATGGTCTGTTTTACTAGAAATCAAACATGGTGTATTTGTATACTTTACTATAATTTATGTGTTTCTGACATCCAGAAACCTTCAAAAGGAAAGAATTGTATTTCTTCAATGTTCTACAAATATCCTCCACTATAGGGTTTATTGGTTGGCAAACTTGTGTACATTCTTCACCTGGTTAATTATTCATGCAATAAATACTTCCTGAGATATCTCTGTACGCCTGGCATAGGGTTTGTTCAGTGAGCACTTATCTTTTTCCTGGCTATTATATGATTCTGTCATTTTTCCAGTTAACTTTTCTTTCTGCCATTCATAGTATCTTTAAAAGAGTTTTAAACAGAATTATTTCTGGTTATAAATCAGGCTTTGTGAATGGTGATAATTAGGAGAAAATTGAACAATTTAGTTATTTTGGATTTAAAAACTTTCTAGCCATATTAAGATAAAATGCTTTTGAAACTGGAAAACTTGCACATGTGTGAATAATACCTTTGTAAGTAGAATAAGATAATGAGTAACAAATAAGACACAATTTTCTATTAATCATTTCAAAATAGCTGGAAGAGAAACTTTGGAATGTTCTTACCACAAAGAAGTGATAAATGTATAAAGCAACAACTGTGCCTAAGTATCTTGATTGGTTATTACACAACGTATGCACGTATCAAAACATCACAATGTACAATTATTATGTCAATTAAAACAAAAAAATAAATGAGACTAAAAAGGTGGAGATAAAGTGAACCACCACACTGATCATAAATATTTACTGACGCTATACAGCTCATCAGATACTGGTGTGGATACTCGCACTGCATCTGTGGGCAAAACAGATGCTCTGTTTTCATGAAGCTCATTTTATTGTAAGTGGCGATGAGACAAAAGTTTCTAGGATACCAACATTTGTGTTGTGAAACTCTAGGAATATGTTTTAAAGCCGTAGATGTTTAGCTCCTGCCTCTGATGAATGGTATCAGTGTCTAGAGTGAGTTCTACTTCTCATTCTTTTCAATGTGTCTGTGTGGTTCTGATGTACAGCCAGGGCTCGGCACCACCAAGCTAACTAGTTATACAAAAGCAGCTCTGAATTTTTTCGATGGCCAGACTCATTTTAGGAATAAGCTTTCTAAGCATTTCTTTTAAAATAAACAAACTTCACACTTTGAAAAGGGTGAATTTCAAATAAAGGTTAGCAATTTAACATGCAAAATTGAGGCTTTAGTTCTACACAGTCAGGTTCTTTTTTTTTTTTTTTTTTTTTTTTTTTTTTTTTTGAGACAGGGTCTCGCCATGCAGTTCAGGCTGGCCTTGAGCTCACTTGGTAGCCCAGGCTGGCCACGAACTCACAACAATCCTCCTGCCTCAGCCTCCCAAGTGCTGGGATTAAAGGAGTGCACCACCACACCCAGCTCTAGTTCTAGTTGCAAGGAAGAAATGAATTGATTTGGCTAGTGGCCATGACTTTATCTCCTTCCTGCTGGTTCACAAAGTAGTCCTTAAAATATAAATAATACATGTATAATGAGATTCATTTTAGGAAATAGAATTTTAAACATGTCTGATTTTAATATCACTACTCAGTTGGCAAAACTTTTTCAAAGTATATCATCAATACCAGATAAAGGAAAGTATCAAACGCCAATATGAAGAGTGTTGCTATAATTAGATTTGAACTGTCTGAAGAACCAGGAAACACATTAGAATTCAAATCATAGTCCAAATGTAAAAGCTGAAAATTAAAAAACAATTAAGGGGAATTAGATTTATAATGAATTTTAAATAGTTATGTTTAGCATAGGAATAAAATGGCTACTTATTGCCTTATCCTAGTAACAGAATATTAAGTAACCATCATTTACTTCATGGTTTCCAAATGTATTGGAAAGCATGTGATCAACTATAATGCAATTTAGCCATTGCTGTGATAAAAAAAAATGCCCTAAATGAATTTGGAGCATTAGAAGGAAGCAGGGGAAAATAGTCAAAGTTCTTCAGTTGTTAAGATGGCATTTGACTTGAACTTAGATTTGGTCCTTTGCTAAATAGGACATCAAAAAAATGTGCTCCTTGAAAACGGCTATGTAAAAGGGGAATTTTCCCTCTGGGTGAAAAAAACACCCGTGTGTTGAAAGAGTACCAGTGGGAAGAGTGGGCTGATTTATAATATTTAAATTAATGAGTGCTTTATAATTAACAATCCTTTTGTTAAGCACTAAGAAAACAAATGGTTAATTCATTCAACTGTAGGGAGAGCAAGGTACGTGTAATAAAGATCAAATAAAACAGATGTTTCATGAAAACAAACATTATTAACCAAGTAATATTTTTTTGAAGTGTGTTTCACCTTTAATTGAATGTGGTTTTACTGTCTGGCTTTGACAGTCATGTGTACCTTTCAATTGCTAAGACAAAATATGAGCAGAAATTGACCTCACTGAAGTAGAGAATAGAAGAATGGCTACCAGAGTGGAGAGGACAAAAGGGAAGGGATAGGGAGGCGCTGATCAGCAGGTGTAAAGTTACAGACAGAAAGGAGAAATGTGTGCTGATGTTCTATGGCACATAGGGTGCTTATATTTAATAACACTGTGTTTATAACATCAAATCTATAATTAGTAATTTAAACCAACGCTTTCTATTGTCTCGACAGAATTATATAGTCATCACCCATTTTTTCTCACTCTGTAAGTGACTCCTCCTGATGAGCTAAATACTTTCAAGCTTCTAAAACTTCACCTTTGTGAAGTCAAAAAGGTGTGGGGTTTTAAATCTTACCATGTGGAACATAAAGATGAATGCACATAATTGCATTCCACAGAAGAAAAGACACCATTGGTAAAAATAACATGACTCTTCACCCAAGCCATTCCAAGAGTGAAAGCAAAGGGACCACCAAACTCAAAATACACTCCAAGGACACAGGAAGGTGTCTGTACAGTGCTGTGAATCCCAGACTCCCAAGCAGACAGTGAGAAAGCAGATCACAAGGCCAGTGAGAAAAGGTTTTTTTACCTGCACACTCACTAAGAAAGTCAATGTGTCCTACAATGAGAGAAGTTCCAGCTGGTTTATCTCTAAGAATTAGTAATATCATTATAACAGCAGAGATTTACTATGCACTGTTATTTATATAGAATGAACAAAATTATGTTGTACAAAATCCACGGATTTTCACATGCAAACAGCCCACAGAGAAATAGAGTAAGCACCCTTGATTCTTAAAATAAGAAATGAATAGGGAGAAATGTAATTCAACTCACCATAGACAATCCACATAGAAAAAGAAGTGTGAAGACCGCCGTGAAGTTTGCCAGGAAGAACAACTGGATAAATTATATGACAAGTGCTAACAGCAGGGCTAGAATGAAGATGAAAGCAGCTCACAGCAAACCCCAGGAAAGCCTGGTGTGGAAACAAAGGGCCATTTTAGTATTTCATGCTCAGTTATAAGGAGCGCCTGCCACGGGACAAGTAACTTCTTTATTTGTTCGTTTGTTCATTCCTGTTTTGGTTCAGCAGATATTTACTGAGGATTTCAGGATATACAAATGCAAGGTGAAAATTTTGGGCAAACTTAATTAGAAATCAGTACTATCCTTTGTCCAAAAATGGTTACAGAAATACACACACACACACACCACACACACACACAGAACACACACACACACACACATAGACCTGATTATTAAGAAAAGGAATAACCAAGTTTCCAGTCTGATGGACTTTGGTTGAAACATTTCACTCTTAGCGTTCTCCCCCTGTGACCTGGGCATACTCAGTAGCCTCTCTCATGTCCTTTTATTCCTCTCCACAATTACACTGTCATGGGGAATCAAGGAGGCAAATCTCTCTAGATCCTGATCTTAGTACAGGGCAGCTCCACAGTGAGTCTTAGATCTCTGCTCCCTGGAGGCTTTCTAGGATGAAGTGCTTCACGCACATCCTTGGAGATGAGAAATTCTTCCTTAAGAGTATTTCTCCTGCCTCTCTTCCTAGAAACTCTTTTCATCATTTTCCAGATGTGCACATCAAATAATCTACATATGTGTCTTTGATTCTGTTAATTTTCCATTAGAGGGTTCAAAAATAATCTCACTTCTTTTGTAACAGAATAGTCACTCTCCTTTCCTCATCAATTTCCCATTTGTTAAAGTTTACCATTTTGTTTGTTTGGTTTTTGCTAGTACATGTTTGTAGTATATAATGATTATAGTCTTTGTGGGAAGTTGGTACGTGAATGTAACTGTTATGGCTTGTATCTAGAAGTCCCACCAGAGCCTCATGCACTCACAGGGAGTGCTTTTTGGAGGTAACTGTATATAGAGTGTGTGATATTGGGGGTTAAGTGTGTGCGGCACTGGATTAGTCCACTAATTGGTATATCACAGTTCTGGGTATGGATAATGGGAGGGTTCACCCAGGGTGTGAACCACCACCCAAAAGGCTTGTAGCCTAGATGGGATAAAAGGGAAAGGGAGGCTTGCTGCTGCTGCGTGCTGCTTGCTACCTCCTACTTGCTCTACCATGGACTGTTTCTCTTCTGTGATGCCACTCTGCCGTGCACCTTGCTTTGGATTCAGCTGACTGTGGACTGAGGCCTCTACAAACTGTGAGCCAAAATAAACAATTCCTTTTTAAACTTTGGGTGTAAGGCATTTTGTCTCAGCTACGAGGAAGTAACTAAGATAATAACATATATTAATTCCTTTTTCATCCTCTCTCCTCCCCTTCCCTCCCTCTCCCTCCCTTCCTCTATCTCTCCCTCCATCTCTCAGTCACCTTCCCAGTTGCAAAGGATCTATCTCCATATTTTCTGCTATTTATTTTTCCTTTTGCTCTGTATTTATATTTTGGGTTTCTCTTATAAGATAAACCATGCTATATCTGAGCTGTTGTCTCATTTATTTCATTTAATATTACAATCTCAAAGTGTACCCATTTTTGTACAAATAGCTTGTTCATTTTTCTCTATGAGAGAGTGGTACTCTGTTGGGTATAAATACCACATTTTCTTTATGCACTGATCTGCTGATGGACACTCAGGGTGCTTCCAATATTCAGTTATTATGAATTGTACAACTATAATATACAGCTATAAAGAGAGAGCAGAATAGGAGTCTGAATAGGGGCTGGGTAGTTTGATCTCAAATCAAAGGTTGAGTAATTCCAAGAATGGACAAGGTTCTCAATGCAGGTGATATTTATAGAAAGAAGCAAATTAAGAGACTCTAGGGTGTTAGGTGGATTGTGCATATGGCTTCCTTATCTTGTTTTCCAATATTTTTTGAAAGGTATAATGACATAATAACTTAAAATGGAAAAAAATAGCTTAACATGTGGCAACCACTATGTTTTGGGCCATGATATCAAATCACATTATTCTCACTGTAGCCTTAGCCAAGAATACCATTTGTGGATTTTCCTAATTTTATCATGTGATAAAAGAGTTAAGTAACTGTGTTTGAAGTCCAGGTATTTGGCTCTAGGGCCTAGATTTTAGTGCTCTGCTAGTTTTTACTCCAATAATAACTTAATACAGAGGTCAATACTGATTTTTTGGATTTTAGTCCTGGAAGGAACTCTGTCCAATACTGAATTTGTTGCTGTATGCACAATCCACCTAGCTCCCTACCCTCTCTTATTTTACTTTTTTTTTCCTATAAACATTACCTCTATACAGAGAACCTCATCCATTCTTGGAATTACTCGACCTTGGATTTAAAATCAAATTACCTAGCCCCTATTCCGAATCCTATTCTGCTCTTTCATTTTTCAGATACATCCATCACGTGTGTTAGTCTTCAAGGAACTCCCAGCCCTCAACCTCTTCTGTCCTGGCTAGAATCCCACTTCTTCGCAGAGACACCGAAGTGTGTCTTCGCTACCACCATCTTACCAGTAGACTCAGCAATCACCCCCATTTTTCAGGCTGCAAATCACTGGGCAAACCCAAACTTCTTTTTTCCCCTCAGAGAACCATAGTATCATTCAGCCTGGCAAACATTACTCTAAAGACAATTTACTTCATTTATAAGAAAAATGGAAAAGATTAGAAAATCATTGGGTTTTTTTTTTTTTTTTTGGTTTTTCTCTGGTACCGGGAACCGAATTCACGACCTTGCGCTTACCAGGCAGGCGCTTTCCCGCTGAGCTAAATCCCCAGCCCCTTGGAAAATCATTGGGTTTTAACAGAGATATATGGAAGATGTCCACTATACTTGAGGTTCACGATGTATTTATTTGTGTTACACGGGCCTCACCAAAATGCTGAACCCTGAAGACCCGTCGTTGTCATTAAGCTCGTCATGCTTTTTGTCTCTCTGGTAACACTGATGGACGCATAGTAAGTGAATGGGGAAAAGGAAATAACGCAGAAGAAAATGAAGAAATCAGTCTTAATTCCTCCTTGACTCACAAAGGGATAGATCTCCATATATTTTCCATAATTGACACCAATTCTTCCATCACTGAGTGATTTGTTGTGGTCTAAAGAAAGATGTTAATTAGCAAAATGTACACATTAATAAATGACACACTTTGAGTCTTGTTGTTCACATCATCTATTCTCCTAAGAATGCATATCTGGCACGTCAGATTTTGATGCTAGCTTAAAATTTGACTTCTATATGCTACCACTGGCCCACCTGTGATCTGGAGTCCATAGTTCTTAGAATTTATTCTGTATTTTGCTACTTTCCTGCCTAACATTGTGATTTGCTTGAAATGCCTTCTCTGACCTTATGTATGTTTTTTTTTTTTTTTTTTTTTTTTTTT
>NW_004955478.1:3885198-3897381 GCF_000276665.1 Chinchilla lanigera | reverse complement strand
TTTTTGGTTTTTCTCCGGTACCGGGAACCGAACTCACGACCTTGCGCTTGCCAGGCAGGCGCTTTTGCCGCTGAGCTAAATCCCCAGCCCCCCCTTATGTATTTTTTTAAACCTTTCTTATTCAGCAAGCCTCTAAGCTTAAGCCTAAAGGCGAACTGTTATTTATTTTTTATTTTTTATTTTAAAGAGAATTGAAAAAAAAGACCAATAGCAAAATGCCAACAGCATAGACAAAAACAAAACAAAGCAAAAACAATAAGAATGATACAGGGTTTCAGAACAAAATGATAAAGATTAACAATGGTTGTTATATTACATATTTTTAATCTTCATCAAAGTTTGTCAGATTACCAGATGTAAGAATGCAAGATTAATCAAACCATTAAAGAGAATAAAAAATAAAAACAAAAAAAATGTAAACGATACAGAGTTTCACCAAACAAGATGGTAGGACTTCAACAATGGTTGCTATGTTGTGTATTGTTGTCTTCAAATTAGTTGTTCAGATTACCAGATAGATGCATGCAAAATTGATTAAAATAAATAAATAAATAAATAAAACATTAGCTATTCCTTTCAATAAACCATTAGACATCAGCAGTACAGTTATCCCAGCCAGCCTTCTGTGTATATATATATATGTTTTCCCTTCCTTCTGTCTTTCTTTTTCTCCTTTCCCTAATCCCAGTTTGAACTGTTATTTCAATTAAGAGCTCTTCTTTGGCTCTCTAGGCTGGAAAACTTTTGTTTGTTTACTTATAAAGACTTTATTTATATCTCTCAAGACCTACTTCTTTTCTAATAATATTCTTATTGTATTCCTGGATTCCTGAAGAGGTTGAGCTCATAGAGAATATAAATTTTCTTTTATTTTTATCTACAGTAAAACCTTGGTTTGAGAGCATAATTTCTTCTGGAAATGTGCTTGTAATCCAAAGCACTTTTATATCAAACAAAATTTCCCATAAGCAGTAATAAAAACTCAGATGATTTCTTCATATGAATCAGTCATTCCATAATCCCCAAATATTCATATAAAAATGATTATAGTATGCTAATATAATAAATAAAAAGTAAAATAATAAAGACACTACAAAATATAAAGAACAATAAATTAATCTGCACTTACCTTTGAAAAGCTTCATGACTGGGGTAAAGGAAACAAGAGAGGAGGGTTATTATGTGATGACTTCCACTACTACTTTTGGAATCGCTGCTATCTATTGGTTCTGTGAAATCTCTACTTTAGTGCAACTTTAACAAGAACTATCCAATGACACTTGCCTTTACCTCCTTTCAAGGATTTTGCGGAAATGTGACACTGAATTTCTGTTAAACAGATTTATCATTTGCACTGCCTGTAGCCTTATTGGGGTGATTCTTTTCTACAAAATTTTGCATTTTTCCACATTTTACACGTCTTCCTAATCCCATTTGAAGTGAGATATTCTTCCACCTTTTTCTCCTCCTCCTCTGCAGATGAGAGACCTCCTCCATAACCTCTTCCTGTTGGGAGATGATCACCCATAATTCCCAGCGAGGGAGGAGAGGGAGAAAGAGAGAACTGTTGGCTCAGTTGTGATCATGTGACTCTTGGTGTCACGTACTACTTATATTGCAAGACACGGCTCATTTATCAAGTTAAAATGTCTTAGCCATGTTTGCTCGTCTTGTGGGACACTCGCGGTACAAGTTACTCGCAAGCCAAGGTTTTACTCTACTCATACAACCAGTTTAGTGAACTTCATTACAGAATGTGAGTGAACAAATGAAAGAACAGCAGGGCTACTCACCTACATTTTCATTCCTGAAACTTTTAGTGCCTACAATATCATTCATTTGCATCCAAAAGAGTTTGCATGGAACATCTTGTACTCACTTCTATAACAACAGCATTAATGGCAGCTTGAAGAGCCACAAACCCTCCCTTCCAGAATAGTGAAGCATGACAGTAAATATTTTCATGTGTTTTGTAACAATGACCTTTGTAGAAAAAAGAAGCTATAATTATAATCATGGATCATTTTGTTTCTGATAATAGGCTATAGTGGACTTTACAGTAGCACCAAATTCTGAATGTTATTTTGACTTAAAAATCTACAAAAACATGAATTATAGTAGTGATTCTCAAAATAGATTAGACAGCTATCCTTAAGGAGTATTTAGCTTTGAATTATCACCCTCATTTTAAGCTTTCTCTCACCATCTTTTGTGCTTCTCTGTCAATGAAGAATTTTATGGAGCTCTTCTCTGATTTCATATTGTCAAAGCAATATCTTTTTAATGTTTTTCAGAAATTAGAGCGTTCTAGCATGTACAAGAAATTGAACTACAGCTTATTTTAACATTAGATACAACACAGGTATAATGGACAAATAAAAGTGTGAATAATTTAACTATGCTTAAATCATGTCTATCAGAATGTCTTTGGAGGATAAAGCTTTACTTATTAAAAAAGTAACCAACCAATCTATTGAATTTAAACTGAGGTATTCTTTAACAAGGTGAATTAAAACTAAGTATAACAATTAAATGTATATTTCATTAAGATTTTAAATATTTTCAAAAATAAGTTTTGAATTAGTTCAGATATATAAATGTAATAAAAATGAAGTAGACAAATATGTACCTACTGCCAGATTTTAAAAATAAATCATTACAAGTAGAGCTGTAGTTCCCTATATACTATGAGTTTCCATAGCACCAAGCATGGAATTAGCTAATAGCTTTATTGAACTTTGTGGGTATATGATGACTTGACTTCTACTATGTGTACTTAAATTGCATAAGTAATTTTTAAAAACTTAAACTCCAGCCCATGTGTGGTAGTGCATACCCTTAATCTTAGTACTCAAGAGGCTGAGAATCACTGTAAATTCAAGGCCAAACTGAACTACATGGTGAAACCGTGTCTCAAAAAAAATTTAAACTCTTATCTATAGATCCATCATAAATTACTCTTAACTTTGTTTGATTTGATATATTTTACGATTTTGAGTTTAAATAAAAGACACTATTTGAGTTTTCTTCTTCTTATGATTATAGAATCTCACTATAAGATTGTGAATCGGTGACTTTAAATACTGTTGTATTAAAATTTTAATCAGTTACATTTTTCTTTTCACTAGTATCATCCCCCAGACAAACAAAAAACCAAAACTCTTTTGCTATGAAAATCCTTATGAAGTGTGTATTGTGTCATGAACACATGTCAGAGACATCATAACAGAGTCTACAATAGTAACAATTAACCTCCAAATCTCAGGGAACTGTCAAACAAAAGTTTCTCTCTTAAGCTGCAAACTTAGAAAAGTTCCTTGCTAGGAGGATGGTATGCTCTATTCCAAATCAAATCAAATACTCTAAGAGGAAAGAATTTTTTTTTTCAATTTGCATGTGCACTGCCTGTTTTATGCCTAGCTAGAAAAAGCAGGTGGAGAAAGGAGAGGAATTCATGCCTGCTTGGAAATGCCGTGGGTGCAGCTATCTGACTATAGCTTTCTGTGCTCTCAGAGAGGAGCAGAGAGGAGGTAGCAAATCTTTAACACTGGGATGAGAGTTTCACTCATTTGATTGTTATGATGCTATGTTATAGGTTATGCTCATCTTGAGCTTTAAGATAAAATTTCTCAATTTTTGTTAAATTTATAAAATTATATAATGTAAGATAGGCATTGTCTTTGCTATACATTCTTGTCAATACTTCATATTGTTCTATTTGCTTATTTTTGCTAATGTGGTGAACTATTTTCTCTGAGGTCGTCTCTTTTATGTCATTGGTTTAGCTACATGTGGCAAATGTGTAGTGTCTTCATTTCTCATAGCTTCAGTTTTTAAAAAGATATATCTGCAGTTTATGGCCTTTTTAAAGATAAATTTAAATTATGTCCAGTTGTCAAATTATATAAAATTGGATTATGATTTTGATTAGAATCACAAAATGGTCCTGAAATAACCTGGGCATCTGTGACAGGCAGAATTCTAAAAACCACACTTCATCAGGATTGTTGGTCTTATAAAACGCCCTCCCTAGGACTGTTGGTGGGGCTTGTGAATATGATCTATCACTCCATGATTCTCAGACACAATATGTCTTAGATCAGGAGATACTCCAATGGGCTGAGTCTACTCATTTGTATTCTTTTAAAAGCAGGAGTGTTCTTCAGGCAGCAGCAGAGGGGGAATCAGGGGATTTTGAAGCAAGAAAAGAGTTTCCCGTGCTGTTACTGGATTTAGGGATGGACCAGTTCATGGTCAAGAACTGGGAAATGATCTTTTGATAAGTACTGAGAGTAACCCTGTCTGACAGTCAGCAAAAGAGAAAAGTACTGCTATGCACCTGATTCTACAGAACATGAACGAGCTTGGAAGCAGGTTCTTTTCAGGAGCTTCAAGAGAAGAGCCTAATTTTTGCCTTGGGTTACTGTAAGCTGAAAAGTAACTGAGCTTGCTTAGACTTCTCTCCTGCAGGACTGTGAGGTGACAAATAGGTATTGTTCTAAGTCCCTAAGTGTGGGATAATTTGTTACATGGCAACAGAAGAAATTGTATGACCTCCTTACAATGAAAAGCCTTAGAAATGCTGTACCCTTTCACGTATCCTGGTCTTCTAAAGTGAAGTTTTATATTTTTTCCATAAAATTTGTTTGATATTTCTTAGACATTTTTTCCTCAAGAAAATTTTTTGTTATTATTTATTATTATTATTATTTTTGTTATTATTACTTGGCTAATTAGTTGATGTTACCTTTTAATTACATTCCCAGCTAATTGCTACTGCTTCCTATATTTTGTAGTGTCATTTTCCTTTTCTGTATTTTTTATTTCATCTCTTATTTAATATTTTATGCTCTCAGTTTTATAATTCCATTAGGAAGAATATATTCAGCCTGTTTGATTCTCCTAACTCTCACTTAGAGTGTTTTATCTTTGCATGTTGGACAGTAAAGTTATAAAATATCAGAGATATTTTATGTTTTCAGTCTGAGTTAAGGTTGCACTTCTCTAGAGAAGATTTTTATCATCTTCTGCCATACACTTCAGTGCCTGACACGCTAAGGTCCCTGTGTATTTCTGCTTGAGATTTCTTAAACCAGGCAGCCAAAGTAAGAAAGAACTCAATCCTAGTAGGAGGTAGATTCAGAGCTCTGATTTCTCATAGGAGAGCTCTCTTTGCTTCATGCATAGCTAAAGGGAAGATAAAGTTCTTTCAATTCTTCATCTGCCAGCAGGTGACTTTTTTTCTTTTCTATTGTTTTGGTGAGAATATAGCCCCTAGGGATTTCAAATCACTGCAGGAAACTTCATTTTACACAAATCTCAGTTCCCCTGTCCCCACAGAGTTACTAAAACTAATGCCTTTTGGTTGCAGAGACTGGCAAAAATCATGTAATATCAATAATAGATTTGATGCTGTCTTCATTTTGGAATTTTGAGAATTTCTTTTATTTTCATGTGGCTTACTTAGACATTTAAAGGGCAATTTCTTTTTTTTATGCATAAACAATTTAACTTAACTTTAACAATAATCTAGGACAGCTATATTTTATAAATAATACATTGTAACACCTGCCTGGCAAGCGCAAGGTCCTGAGTTCATTTCCCAGTACCAAAAAAAAAAATATTGTGTATATATGTGTGAAGGTTGTGATACCTGTATATGATTATACATTGTCATCATATGTTGAATATGTTAGTATGCTCAAAAATGATGTACTCTTTAAATTTGTAGAATGACACATGGATGTCACCATAGCAGGTGGTGATTGTCTAATCTGACATATTAGCATTGCTTCCCACAAATGCCTGAGACAAAACTGAAATAGAGAACAGTGCAAAATTACCTATATGGTTAATGTTTTCCTTCCTTACTAGGATTCTTCATTCTGAAAAGAATTTAAGATGATATGAATATGTATCAGTAAATGTTACTCTTGCTATTTCTCCAGGATAATGTTTTGTGAATTCTTTAATGTGTTCTTCATCTGAGGGTCCCATGACTTCTTTATCTAGCATTATAAGAAAGGAAAATTAGTGTAAGTTACTGGGAAGCACAATTGCAAGATGTGACATTCAATTGCTTTGGTTATACTTTGTTATGAAAACAAAGTGAAATGAAGTTATCTGAAAAGTGGGAGGAGATATTTCCAGAGCTTCATCTAGACACAATTGAAAGGAATACTTGAAAATTATTTCTTCTTTATGTGTTATAATTATTGAGCCAATTGCCATACGTAAAATATCATACTCTATCAATTCAATTCATCACAGAATTAGAGTTCTAGTAAATCTAAAATTCTAATAAATCTAAAATGGTTATAAAGCATTGTCTTATACAGATTGGAAATAACTATATAACATTATTTTGCTTTATAAACTTTGACAGTAAGGCAATAAGGTAAAAAAAAATGAAAAGTTTCAAAAAATGCAGAGTACTTATGTTGTCCTCGCTGAAGAATCCTTTTTGGCCGTGTAGATATTTTATTAAGACTGAAAAATTTAAAAAGGAATATAAGAAAAGTCCTGAGTTAGGATGGAAATACTGAAGATAAAGGTGGATGGAACAGAAACATGTATTTTGATAGAATTAGATTTTATTGTGAAGTCTAATCATTAAAGTTGGGTGATGATGAATAAGTTACCCATTTTGATCCAATTTCCAGATTTATAAAATCAATTTATAAAATATACCATGATTACAGGAGAATAATAGAGTAGTAATAGAGTAGTACAGTATAACTGTTATAGTATAAAATATTATTACAAAATAACATGCTATTACTACATTTGCAAAGGTCTAGCATGCTATTACTGCAAAATGAAGTATTTGTGGAAATCTAGCATGCAGTAGCACCTAATGAATAATTGTTATTATTATAACTTGTGCCTTTGAATAAAGGTGTTGTGTGAAACAGGTTCGTGATCTTGGGATGCTCAGGAGGATATGGACTAAATGCAGAGTGAAAGCAAATGTGTCTCAGGACAGGCTGGAAGGTGGACCTCAGTACTGCTGAGACAAGGATATATTCTTTTTTTTTTTTTTTCCTGGTACCGGGAATCGAACTCATGACCTTGTGCTTGTCAGGCAGGCGCTGTGCTGCTGAGCTAAATCCCCAGCCCCTTATATATGTATTTATATATTTTCCTTCTTTCTATTTTAACATTTTCTATTTTGGTTGATTAGTTCATTAGATTTTGTATTAATAATCCTTAGAGAAACAGCGGTGTTCGTATTTAATCATTAGGTTGTTATGTTTTCTATTTTACTAATTTCTCTTCTTATTTTATTACGCTTATTTTACTGTTTTTTGGAAATTTGCTTTGCTGTGTTTTTCCTTCACTTCTTGGCTTGAGTAGTTTACTAATGTTAGCACACTGGTTAAGGAGGTGGACTCTGGAACCGGGTGAGAGATTTGCATGAACGATTGTGTCAGTGGCCCTCGTTTTCCACCTCTGTTTTCCTCTACACCCCTTATCTGGCAACTTTGGAACTCCTCCCTTAAAGGCAGACTACTACTCCGACCCATACAGCGAGGTAGTATCACGTCCAAACCAGGCTGCTGTCTCTCTGAATGGAAGAACGAAATTGCAGACAAGGGGGCAGTTAAGGGGAGTGCTTATTGGAAGCATTAGCACACAGAAAGCCCCCTGTTGGGAGGGTCTGGAATTAGGTGGCCAAGGGGGAGTGTCTGTCTATGGTCTTTTATGGATAAGCATAAAATACCTTCTAGAAGAAGATGCTTTAGTGCGTAATAATAATAATAACAATAACCACATCTTTCTGAAGAGCCAGTCAGCCAAATCTACTTGAATATGATATGTTGAGCCTCTCTTGAAAGCTAGGGGTGTAAATGCTCTCAAAAGATCTTCCCAGTGGGACAAAATAGGATAGCTATAAGGATAGCTAGGATAGCTATAGGATAGCTAATCCACTAAGGTGGATTATGGATGGTAAAGAGATTCTGGGATACTCATCCATTTGCGGGAATGGGACTCAGAATGTGGTCAGGACTTTTGACCACAATGCCAGTGCCTGCAGGGTGAAGGGTCGCTCATCTCTTAAGTAATGCCTTATGAAAAAAGTGCTCTCCTCCATCTATGCAAATACCATGTTGGCCATGGGTGGACGCCACACGGTTGCTGTGGACCCATCCATTGTAATGGAGAATGAGGGTATCCTCTCATGGAATGGGATCACACATAGGGCAGCACTGCTTCCTAGGGTCAAAGCTCAGGTGAGGAATCCAGAGAAGAGTCCCCAGGAGAGGCATGTTAGGTTCAGCAGGTTCAGAGAGTGTTGCTAGAGCAGCAGGTTCAGAGTGTTGCTAGAGCACAAACCTGCACACGGCTGGTTAGAGAGTCTGTGAGGCGAATCTAACAGGTAGAGAAAGAAAAGAGGAAATCCTATGGGAAAACAGAGGCAGGAAAGACAATTCAAAGAATGAGATAGCATGAGGTCAGGTTTTTCCGTGAAAGGGGGCTGAGGGACCCCAGTGCAGCTCTTAGGGCAGAGCATTCAGAATAACACTTTTAAGAGGTCTGTGCAGGGCTGCAGAAAAGGGTAAGCTGGCCCAGAGCATGACCTCCTCATGAGAGACTCAGTCTCCGCCCTATGGAGTAGAGAAAAACATCCCTGAACTCTCAGATTTTGCATTGTAATTAGTATTACTTAGTGCATGTTCTGTAGTTTACAGAGACCAATAACATGACTTGTTTACTAGACATAGGGCAATTATGGCAAGTGTTCAATTTGAATGACTGATTTTTCTCCTCTCCTGCTATTGGTCAATTCAGAGCAAAATATACTCTAGGAGCATGAATAAGCTGTGATAAGGAAAACCTGTGCATTTCAGATTCTTACTTAACTCACAGTATCCAAGAATGGAGGATTCTGAAAAGCACCTCAGATTTTTAAAATTATTGCTTGAGAGTGAAAGGAACAGACCATAAAATATTTCTCTAAATGCTCTTGGTAAGCAGTCTCAAAGTCAGAAAACCAGCTATCCCAAATTTCTCCAAATTATTTGACAATAAAAGGTGATAATTATATCTTCAGAAGGAACTCAGGGTTAAAAACCAATTCTTTATGGTGGTTTCATCAGTCTGCATTCCCACCAGCAGTGAAGAAGGGTTCCTATTTCTCCACAACCTCACCAGCATTTGTTATTGGTTGATTTCTTAATGCTAGCCATTCTTACTGGGGTAAGGTGGAATCTCAGTGTTGTTTTAATTTGCATTTCTCGAATGACTTCTATTTCTTTGCTGAAAGAAACTGTCAATGAGTCTTTGGTTGATCAATATTGCATGTCTCTGTTTTCATGAGAAACCACTTTGAAGATATCAATATGTAATATAGCAAGCATTGTTAATTTCCTACCACTTTGTTTGTAACTCTGTTTTGTCTGTACTGTTCTTTTGCTATTTTGTAAAATGTTGTCTGTCTGTTAATGTTTTCCTCCTTTTATTTTTAAAAAAAAAAAAAAAAACAAAAAAAACCCCCAATTCTCTAGATTCTAAGTTCTTCACAATTTTTAAAAGCCAATTTCAGTTTATTTCCACATGTAGTTTCTGGCTTAAAACAATATCATAGTTGTATGTTTTAAAAAAACACGTTTTAATTCAATGATTTTTGTCTATCTTCTATGGGACATCAGATATCAAAACACTGCAAAATAACTTTTAATTTTCAAAATAATTCCTCCATAGAACCTCAGCATTCAGCTCATAAAACTAATTTTATGATTGGAAAAAAAGCAAAGAAAGTCTCCAAAAGCAAAAGACAACCAACCACAAAACAAAGCAGAAAAATAGTGACCTTACTTTTGAGAAATTTGTTCTTTGTGTTTAGAAGGAAATGATTCACATGCTTCCTCTTCCTGGCCCCTACCACGTCGCTGGAATCTGGTTAAGTGTTGGATGTCCATGAAAAGTCTCACGAAGACTGCTTTCAGATGGGCAGCCATAATCTCAATTCTGTTAGCCTGGTGAACACATGAGACTACTATTAAACTGCTTGTTTTTTCTCTGATATTTGGCCAGTCCCTGTCCGCAGAGCAGTAGAATTTGCCCTTGGTCGTCTGGTTGTATCATATGAAAAACTGCAATCTGACAAGGAAATCCAACGTTCCTAAACTCTCAGTAGTTGTAAGCTTGTCTCTATTATGCCTAAGGTGATTGGGCCTGGTGTCAAGGTTTGAAGCACAATTTCGATATCATGAGTAAGTGAACAGTTTAATCAGAGAGCCCTAGACTATTTAAATGACGCCTTCACTTACTTCTATTTCTCAACATCATTTGCATTCAATTGACTATCTTCCAATTTCCCTTAAGACTAATTCTTTGGTCTCTGGATTATTTGTCAGGATGTTGCTTAATTTCCAAATGTCTACCAATTTTCTTGTTATCTTTTGGTGATTGTTTTATTTATGGTCAGAAAACATTCTTGGTGTTAAATTTTTTAAAGTCTTGTTTTATTGCACCAGATATGATCTATCTGAGTGAATATTCCATGTAGACTTAGAATTTTTATAGACTTGTGTCGGTGTAGACTTGTGTATCTTTATAGTTAATAGTATTACTATAGTATAGTAATAAAGCCAACATCCAACACTGGCAGAATGAAAGGTGTGATGATTTTAAAATTCAATGTCTGTATGTTTATCAGTTTGTTCTGTTACTGAGGATATTGATAACAAAAGTATGATCAGTTAGAGTTCTGCCATTTTAAATTAGGTGAGCTGCTGATTTAAGAAAATACCGCAAATGTATAAAATCTGTAACGTTTTTCAAGATTATTTTAAAGAAATTTATTCCAAAGTTTTCCCTACCTGGTCTTTTGATCTACTTCATTTATAAACTCTTGGGAATATAGCTCAGTGGCACAAGCACCTGCCTGGCAAGTGCAAGGTCCTGAGCTCAATTCCCTGTACAAAAAAATCCAACATTTATAAACTCTCTTAAACAAAGTGGCAGGTGTCATGATAGATTTAGGAAAAGAACAGAAAAAGGAATCTGCAAATTTATCTGTCAGATATTAGCTCTCTTCATACATGGTGTTTCTGTAGAATATGTTATTTTTTTATTTTAAAGAGAAAAGAAAACAAAATAGCAACAACAAAGATAAAAATAAAACAACATAAAAACAATAAAAACGATACAGAATTTCAGAACAAGATGATAATAAGTTAATAACGGCTGTTATATTGCATATTCTTATCTTCCATGAATTTACTCAGAATACCAGACATTAGAGTGCAAGACTGATCAGTTAAAGACAATGAAAAATAATAAAAAATTAGAAGTAATACAGAGTGTTACCAGATATAAGCACGCAAAATGATAAAAAAGACTTAAGCATTAACTGTTCCTTTCAATAAATGAATAGACATCAGCAGTTTAGTTATCCCAGCGATCTTTGTATATACACATATATTTTTCCCTTCCTTCTTTCTTTCTTTTCTCCTTTCCTTCATCCCAGTTGTTGCTTTCCTTTGAGCAATTTCTTTTCCTTCCACAATGTTGGATATGTTATTATTTCCTGACATCAAGTATACTACGTAATGAAGTTTTGGTGCTTTCCAAATCAACTAAACATAAATTCATGAGACAATTCACTGAAAACTATTTCAAAATTTAGTATTTGTTTAAAATTTTCACTCGGTCATTTGAACTTTTGGTTTCACAAAATAATTTGTATTTATTTTAAACTTTTAATGACACTTCACTTTACAAAGCATCCAACTTCAAGAATAGCAAAAATTCATACTTCTAAATCTGGAGTTAAAAATAATGACCATAGACACAAGTCAGTAAATTAATAACATTTCAGAAAAATTTCAAAAGAAACACTGTGCTGCTTGTTGTATTTTGTGACTGAATTTTCTCACCTTAATCTCTGTGTTTTAGCTTCATTTAAGCTGATATAAGTAAGAAAATAGACTGGGCATAGTTATGCATGCCTGTAATCCCAGCACTCGGGAGGCTGAGGTAGGAGGATTATTATGAGTTTGAGACCAGCCTGGTCTGCAAAGTGAGGTCAAGGCCAGCCTGAACTGCATAGTGAGACCTGTCTCAAAAAGGCAAAATATAAAAACAACTTGAAATAAAATAGAATAAAATAAAAAATAATTTCTATTTAATTTATTTTAAAATAAATTTATTTTATTTTATTTATTTTAAAATAAA
>NW_004955478.1:3818346-3885033 GCF_000276665.1 Chinchilla lanigera | reverse complement strand
AAAATATCTAGTTATTCTTAATATTTTAAACATCTTATTAGAGTAATGTAAAAATATTTAGTAATGTATTTAAAATTGGACTCCTATGCATGCACAAGGGGACAATTTAAGCATAATCTACCTAATGAGTGTGGCATTATACTCTGAAAGAATACAATCTACTTTGATGAATATATAGCTGGGATGAGACTTTTCCCACAATGTCTACAAAACAAACAACAAAAAGCAAAACAAAAACAAGCAAAACCCACAAAGCAAGAGACAAGCCATCCTCAGCAACAAACACAAATAGGTCAAGGACACCTCAGCCTCTTGGTTGCACTGTCCTTAGATTCTGGTTTGAAGTTTTAACAATTCTTGATCTGACATCCCTATTTACTGTGTCACCTAGATAATCTCAATGCTTGAAATGATCTTCTTAACATCCCACATCAAAATTATATTTCTTCATATCTGCAGTTTGAAGAAAACTTGTGTGAAATGTCACACATTCTTCACCCACAATTTATTCACGTCTAGGGGAAGAATACATAAGAAATTAGAGTGAAGTTGGTCTTTGGATTTTGAGGCCACCACCTGTGGCTGATGCAAATTTGAGGAAACTCCTTTACGTGTTGAGGCTGTGTCCGTTTAATGTAGTTCATAAGTGAAAGCTTCCAGGTCACAAGGGACAGTGCCCCAAACAGCTAGCTTAATGTACAAGCTTCTCAGAAGAGGGACAGGCCAGTCTGAGTGGCATTTGGAGTCTTAATTTTTTCAAGAAATGTCATCTACTTTGATTATACTTTTTAAATTTCTCCCAATCTATCATTCCCTAACCTCTACTCCATCAGCCAAAATGTACCCCACCATTCGGTGGGTAAATAGGATCCTCAGAGAAGAAGTGGGCACCCCAGAACCTAAGTGATAGTATACAGCCCTTGAGATTTACTAAGGAGATAGAGAAGGTAGACAGGACCACGGGTTAAAGCGGTTTATTCTCTTGGCCACAATAGTTGTGAGCAGATCTAAATTTTTCAATAGTACGGGATAAAAGTTGATAGACAGGGTAACTGATAAGCTGTACATAGTTATCATCCCGGAGTGAGCTTCACCGCATTACCAATCACCGGCTGCCTTTATAAAGCAGTGATCTCATTTATGCAAATGTTTCTTCACTTCTAGAATAAGCAAATGACAGCAGGATCTCTATCGTCAATTTCAGGCCTGTATACTATGATTATATCGCTAAATGTACTTCTAAGCCTCCACCAAAACAAGATGGTTTATTTCACTACAGATGGATAGTAATTTTTCAATAATTATTTTTCTGGCTATCTACTACACTCAAAAGAGAGCCTTTGAGATCAGTTCATGGAGTATTTGCAGACAATAAGATACTCTACAGTTTTAATAGTCTTCCCTATAATTACACTTTAGAAATTGCATTGAGCCATATATATTATTTCTTTTATTTATTTATTTATTTATTTATTTATTTATTTTTTTCTGGTACCAGGAATTGAACTCATGACCTCGTGCTTGCCAGGCAGGCGCTGTGCTGCTGAGCTAAATCCCCAGCCCAAGCCATATATATTATGATCTATTGGTTTTGAGTCTTTGTGTTCTTATACATTGATGATAAACAAGGGATTGAGTAACTCACCAGTTCCTCTTATGCCCTTTTGCGAATATTCACGCACCCATGAACTTCAAACCTAAGTTTTCTGGATGCTTCTGACTGGACAGGCTGCAGCAGATTTTCTTAGGTCACTGTTTCTATTACAGCAGCTCCATAAAACCAGGTAAATCTCACCAGAAACCATGCAAACAGAAAGCCAGTGGTAAGACCTCCTTAGAGCACACAAAGAAAGGAATTCAGTTTACTTAGATTCGCCACCATGCAACAAAATCTATAAAAATAAAGGCAAAATAAAATGATTTTCTGAAAAATAAAAGTGAGCCAAGAGAATTTGGCGTACAACAATAATGCTGAGGACATATGTCAACTTATTCTACTGATAAAAATAAAATATGTAGATTATTTTAAATCCACAATGTTAAGTGAAATAAATCATATGCCAGCTTCAATATCATATGCTTTCTCTGATATGAAAAGCGCAGAATATAAATGAATTAAAGAGCAAGATAAAGGAAAATAGGAAACAGGAGATAGATCTTTTGCAAAGGAAAGGAAGGCAAGAGATGCTGGGAACAAGTAGCTGATAAAATTACAAGGAGACACAAGAAGAGGTAGTGAGAAGCACAATATTAATGGGACACTTTACCAACCCGCTCAGTGCAGCAGAAGAGAGCTGAACAGGGCGTAAGTAAGAACACAGAAGATCTAAACATAATTTAAAAGATAGCATATAGTTTTGTGGATGTATTTAAAAATCACAACATGTTCCTACCATCTGTGTATATGTCTTATATATAAAAATTAAATGACACACATATACTTTATGTATGTGAAAACATCCTTGCAACTTTTTAAAAGTTTGAGTATATGTTAACCCATTAGGTGTGTGTGTGTGTGTGTGTGTGTCTGTGTAAAACTTTACACCTGAAATTATGCAGTTTGATTTCTGATTGCCATTGAATTAAACTAGAACTCGGTAACAGAAAGGTAAAGAAAATCTACAAACTTTGGAAATGATGTAGTACAATTCTAAATAAGAAATGGATCAAGATTTCAAAATGAGAAATTAGAAAATATTTATAGGTAATAGTGAGCATACAGTATTTCAAACTTGTGAATCATAACTCTTGTGATGACAAGAAGGAAATTCATAATTTAAAATGCATATGTTAGAAAAGAAAGGCAGGGGCTGGGGATTTAGCTCAGCGGCAAAGTGCCTGCCTGGCAAGAGCAAGGTCGTGAGTTCGGTTCCCGGTACCGGAGAAAAACCAAAAAAAGAAAAGAAAAGAAAAGAAAGGCAGGCATAGTGGTGCATGCCTATAATCTCAACACCTGGGAGGCTGAGACAGGAGGACTGTTGTGACTTTGAGGTCAGTCTAGGCTACATAGTGAGACCCTGTGTGAAGAAAAAAAGAAAAAAAAAAAAAAAAAGAAAAAAAACTGCAAACTGTGATGAAATTTCTATAGTAAGGAGCTAGAAACAAAATGCAAATTTAACCCAACAGAGAGATGCAATAACTCCAAACAGAAAACCAACAAAAGAAGAATCTGTAGAAAATAATAAAAATTGATAATCTGCTAGGAGGCCTGAGTAAGAAAATAAGACATAAGAAATTACTTACATTATGAATGATGTGAGAAATATATAAATCCCAGTGACACCAAAAAGTATTGAGGATATGATGAAATACTGTATCTCAAAAGTTTGAAATTTTTTATTAAATTGGAAAATAGAACTTATCAAAAGTGACTCAAGAAGAAATATCTAACTAATTGGATGTGTAAGTCATAAAACTGTTCCCCTATTAAACAATATCTAGTTCTGGAGACCAGATTTTTCTAAGTATTTAAGGGAGACTAATGAAACAAATTAGCATACACATTGAAATATTTTCTGTAACAACAGTGATGTTTTGTACTAACTACTTTGAAGATAATGATACTTTGTGCATTAACTATTTTTTTTTATTATTTTTTTATTTTTAAATTTTTTAAATTTTTTTTTTTTTTTTTTTGGTTTTTCTCCGGTACCAGGAACCGAACTCACGACCTTGCTCATGCCAGGCAGGCGCTTTTGCCACTGAGCTAAATCCCCAGCCCCCCATTAACTATTGTTACTCTTTTATTATTTTGTTGTGAAATTTTGTTTTATTGTTTCACAAAATGAAAAAAATGGAAACACATTTAAGGGAGAAAGTACACTGGTAGGCAGACTTGTCAGAGAACAGAAGGGATACTCCCGAAAAGAAATTACTGCAGGCTAGAAGGCTCCGTGATCATTTTCAGGGGCACCAGAAGTTGGCTATTGATCCTTAGGAAAACCTAGTTTAGCTGCTTGTGCAGCTTGGCTTGCCTGTATGGCCAATGGGGTCTGAAGGACCCTATTATAACTTTTACCTGGGATCACTTGAAACCAGTATTTCATACACATCTCTTAGAAGGCTAGAAATTAAAAAACAAAATGCAACCTATGAGATTAAGAAAGCACTGGAGAGTTACTGCTGGAAGTCTCCCAGGACCCTGATGCTTGATTACAGTTTTTCTCCTACTGCCTCTCACATGAATATAACCCCAAAAGTATGGAGAGTTCTTTCAGTACCTGACTCTGTGAAATGTATGGAATCGGCCTAATGTGAAAATTTTACACTTCCCCCTGACTTTATAGTTTGAATAAAGACCGTGGCTTCGTTAAGACAAAAGAAAAATGCAAAACAGGAGAAAGAAATGCACTGGACAGCCACTGTTGTTGGGTAGCTTTTTGGCCCTCAGTGGGTGACACTGTTAAAGCATTGTGATCACCAGCAAAAGGAAAAGCATCAGTGAGATTTAGAGTTGGCACATCTGTGACAGGAGAACTACAAGTGAATTATGAAAAAGAATTAAGGAGGTCAGCCAAGAGAATGGCTGTGTTGGGTTCTTTTATCAAAAATAAAAGCAGCTGAGAAACAGGCAAGCCGAGGCTGCCCAATTATCTGAGTGATGGCTGGTGATTCAGTCCATATGAGAGACACAACAGCATAGAGGAGTTTGAGGGTCCCTGTCTAATCAGTAATCACCTACAAGATTATGTAGGCAGAAGAGACAGAGAGAAAATCAAGAGATGGATTTGAGGAGATTGGATCAAAGAAGTAATAAGCTACACTGTGAATCAACATTAGAAATTCCCTCCTGAAACTCCATTAAAATGTACTTTAAAGACAAACATCAAGGGGTATTATCAAGATACACCCAAGTGGAACGAATGCTTGATCGTAATGCTTGAACCCTAAGTTAATAGCAGCTTTTGCAGGAATATGTATAAGGGGAAAAATCCCTATTTTCCAATATGTTAAACTGAGTAAATGTGGGATTGCTTACAATATCAAGAAGAAAAAAGCTATTACAGAGTGAGGCAAAGAACATGTTACATGGAGAAACTGCCAAATTAAAACAGCACTTATTATGATTTCAGAAATAAAAGGCAATACATATGCAGGTAAACAAAATAAGAAATACATATGCAGGTAGATAAATCTTACAGCTCTGAGAAATAAAAATATATATACAGTTAAATCTCACAGAAGTGTGTGTGTGTGTGTGTGTGTAGACATGCACATGTACCCTTTATCCTCTAAGTAATTTTTAAAAAGATATTATAATGGTCAACTTTAAAGATTAAGTTTTCATCTGATATTCTTCTGAAGTATTTATTGTTTTCCTAAGTATATACTATTTATCTCTTTGACTTATTCATTCTCTTGGATGTTTTTAGAGGTTATCCAGGCAGGGAAACAATGAGCCTCTTTCTTTCTTTCTTTTTTAGTATTTTAACATATTCCTAGCAAAATAAGCTTAGTAAAATAAAACAAGAGAAAATATGAAAAAGAGTACTACACATCTCCATTCATTTATATTAAGTGAAATAGTTCTTTCAAGGATTTTGAGAAGTTGAGAATGCAACTTTGGATTTGTTGAATGGTAAGAGTAAAGCTTCTCATCCTTCTATTTCTTTAATCCAGTTAAGAATTTATGCATGATTAAAGAGACTCCAGGGCCTGGGGATTTAGCTCAGTGGCACAGTGCCTGCCTGGCAAGCTCAAGGTCATGAGTTCAATTCTCGCTACCTGAAGGGAAAAAAAAAAAAAAAGACTCCAACTTCCTGGGCTTCTTACAGGGTGTTGTGGTTTGGGGACTTTTACAAGGAGAAACAATAAAATACAGGACACATATTTTATAAGATTATTTATAATAGTCACCCACCCAAAGCATCATATACAAAAGAGTACAGGAAATCTGTCCACATACTAAAGACCAAGAATCCAGCTGAGGACCTAGATCCCATGATAATGTCCTGTATGAGTTCAGCTGAGGACCTAGAGCTCATCACAATGCCTCCTCTGAGTCCAACTGGAGGCCTACAGGCCATGACAATGTCTCATGCAGGCCTGTTTCACGGTTCTGCACTGGGAAGGCCCAAAGGTCAGTGGTGGAATTTAGACTGTCTGTGCCAGTGGGATGAAGGATCTGTGCTAGCAGACTGAGGGATCCACACTGGAGCCAGCAAGTGATGTACAAAGTAAAAACCAGAGCTCCCCTGAAAAGTACCACAGCCATCCTCAGCAACAGTGAGGTCTAGAGATCCTCCGATGATGAGGGCAGTCAAGTTCACATAAGGAAAGCCAACACAACAAGTTTCTCCAGGAGGCTGAGCAGTGCACCATCTTCCTCTCACGAGCCAGAAACCAATGCTCAGAATGAGGACCAGAGCTCCCCCAAAATGAACTAAAGCCATTCTCAGTGACAATATGGTCCCAAGCTCTTTGGAGGATGAAAACAGCCAAGTTCATCAGGAAAGCCAGTGTGACGAGCTCTTCCAAGAGAACCAGCAGTTCCTTACAGCTTCTCAACAGCTTCCAACAGGCTCCCAAAGGCTTCTACCTGCTCTCAAGAGCCCTCCTTCTTCTTCTCTGGTTCTGCCTCTTATGCTGCTGGCAACAATCCCCAGGTGAGCCTCCCACACCCAGCACCACACTTACTCAGTTCAGGTGGGTGTTATAAATTGACCACCAGCTGTCAATCCGCCACGGAGGGATTTTATCGTTCTGGGGCAAGCTGGTGTCAGGGAAGTGGCGCCAGACCTCATTCAGCTATTACAAATGCCACTGAACAACAGGTGCAGTGACTAAATTTGTGCAGAACAGGGGCTGAGGATTTAGCTCAGCGGCACAGCACCTGCCTGGCAAGCGTGAGGTCATGAGTTTGATTCCCAATACCAGAAAACAAAAACAAACAAACAAACAAAAATTTAAATTTGTGCAGAAGAAAGAAAACTAAACTGAAAATTTTGGAAAAACTCAGCTAGGTCAAATATTCAGCTGACTAAGAACAAATAGCTTGAAAACAGAGGAATGAGATGGAATGGCCACCAAACTTGTAACAGAGAACTGAAAGTGATTAGGAGATCTAGGCAAAGCAAATTGTGTAAGGACCTTGAAATATTTGCTTCATTTTTCCTAGCACCAATGAAGAACAGGGTTTTGATCCTGAGAAATGGGACGGCCAAGTATCTTGGCTCAGCATCCAGTTTGAGCACCTCTATGTCTAAATAGTTTGCAAGTGGTGCGAAATGATGACAAAATGTTATGGAGACTGGTGAACAGTTGTATACAAAGTACTACTGGCTTGCCAACTCTTAACCTGCAAAATGAATAATGTAATTAAATGAAGGGGTACATTGATTCAATTGTGGGAGGATTAACAAGGAAATGTGGCACACAGCAGTTATTCATAAATAAATGTTTTGTGTGGTTGGAATCATTTAAGTGACATGGCTCTAACATTTGTGGATGAGCAGCTCGAATGAGTCTAATGATGGTTGGTGTGTTTTTCCTGTTCATTGTTAACTCTCTTACGCAGGACTCCTTTTCAGAGGGCCCTTTGTCTTCTTACCATTCTACGTGTTGACTTCTAAACATACACAAAGTAATTTGTTCAAAAACATAAAGACAGATCATTGTGCAAATATTTACCTTGGTGATGATCTGTTGGGAAAATTTCCAGGGTATGATGGACCCAAAACATGTGCTACTGACCTGACTTGGCAGAATATGATTATAGACTGCATTTTTAAATTTTAATTTTATTTTATTTATTTATTTTTTTGTTGCTTTTTCTGCTATCAGGAATTGAACTTAGGACCTTGAGCTTGCCAGGCAGGTGCTATGCTGCTGAGCTAAATCACCAGCCCCATAGACTGCATGTTTTTAGAACAATGGTAATAATTAAGGTAAAAAAGTGGCACGATGAAACCAATTTCAGTTCAAGTGTGACTTGAAAGTGCTGACGACTGTCCACTGTAGATTCTATGAGAAGCTCCATGATAAAGTAGGGTGAATTTACATCTGAGGATGAATTCCACCTCTGTGACACTAGCTTGGGGTGCTCAACATCAAATCTATACTCAAACATCAAATCTATATTCAAACTATATATGCAAGCAATAACAATACTAAGGGTGGACATATTTAATGGCTAACCCAGAAGCTGTCAAAACACTCTAAAAGGCCCTGGGCAGAAATTGATTATTGAACTCAATCATAGATAAATTTACCTTTAATGAAAAGAGACATTGTCACATGATTTTAGAAGGAAGGAAAAGTATAGTAAGATTCTGAACATATAACACAGCTTTTAAAAATGTATAAAACAAGCTAATCAGATAGTGAGGCAGCATAGTAGGGAATAAAGCTGCAATAAGGCTCTGAGCAGAGCGGAAGCAGAGGTAGCTCAGGAACAACAGCTTGAGGTCACAGAAGCAGAAGCAGAATGAATAAACTTAGAGAGCCTTGTGCCTGTGGGAACTTAGACAGGGGAATTATAATTTTCTTTGGCATTCTCTCCTTGTCAAAGTCCTGCACATGAACAAAAACTATTAGTGTAAGTATTTAAAATTGGGAATCTGATAGAAATTTTGCCAATAGGAAGAAATAAGCATAAATAGAGATAAAAGTGACTGCAAACCTATGGCATTACAACATTGTAATATGAAATAAGACATGAGGTTATGTCCAGAGATTTGGATGCATAACCTGTCCATAATCAACTTGTAACCAGATCCATGAAAATATGTGATACACAGACAGAAGACTGGTTTCATTAGTAAGACTGAGAAATTACAGTTTTAATTCTGTTATAGCTTGGATGGAGAATATCTCCTAAAGGCGTGAGGATGTCGAAGGCTCAGTCCCCCTGCTGTGGAATATTGGCAGGAGATGGAAACTTCAGCTGGTGAAATCCCATTGGAGGAAGCAGGTCACTGTGTCCATGCCTGAAAAGTATATTTTGTTCTAGCCCTGTGTAGTCTCTCTCTCCTTATGCTTTCTGGTGATCTTGGGATGAGTAACCTTCTCCATTATGTGCTCCCAACACCTCCTTGCCTCACACTTACCACCATGGAGCCAAGCCCCTAAAACTGACAGCTACAATAAATCTGCCCTCCCTGAAGGTGTTTAGATAATCTATCTTGCCACAGTGATGGAAAGTGGGCTAACACAAATTCTGATTTATTTTGTAATGATTTTAATCTAAATTATAATGTAACCCCTTTGTGGTATATTCTAGCTTACGTGGTAAAAATACTGGGATTAAGGGTTTAGCATAGTTCTGGGTATGGATAATGGAAGCCCCACTCTGGTCTGTGTGCCACTGAATGGTATAAAAGGGAAAGATGGGAGGCAGGCCACAAACTGTTTCTCCTCTGTGATGACCCTCTGCTATGTCACCCTGCCTTGGAGCCAGTGGACCATGGACTGAAATCTCTACAAACTGTGCTGAAATAGGAGCTGGGGATTTAGCTCAGCAGCACAGTGCCTGCCTGGGAAGTGCGAGGTCATGAGTTTGATTCCTGGTACTGGAAAAAAAAAAAAAAAACAACTGTGCTGAAATAAAACTTTCCTCCTTTAACTTGTGGGTGCTGGACATTCTGTTCCAGCAGTGAAAACAACTTTATTCATAATATCCAGAAGTGATGAATAAATTATATTCATGTATTGTTCCTGGTGGAAAAAATTTCTAGGCCACATGATGTTCAAGGTGTAGCACAGGTACTGCTGGCTGCTTTTAGCCAGGTTTACAGTGAAAATCAGGAGAAAATAAATAGAGTAAAAAGATTTAAAACTTGTAATCCAGCCAGAAAAGACATGAACGTTAAATTGCACCCAAGGGCAATGTAGTTGAAGAGATGAGAGTTGTTAAAAGGAAACCAAATGCTTTTCACCAGGACAATGGAAATGATACCTTAAGGGAATCACATGAGTAGGTCAGACGCTTCACATCTCAGAATGAAGAGTAGAAGGGGCAAAGTCTTCTGGAAAACTTTGCTTTGAAAAGAGGGCTCCAGAAAATCCTACTACTACAGGGCTACCTTATTTCTCCAGGAATAATTTCACAATGCTCAATCATCTAGGCCAGTGGTGGTGAAACTTTTAGACCTTCAATGAGATAAATAGCCTACTGTCACACTTATACCATAGGTTTGCCACCACTGAGCTAAGAACTCAGAGGCTGCTACAGCTGTGGTCCAAGGGGACCCAGGTACTGCTTACAATGGTAGTAGACTTCAGTGTCATCTGCATGATGCTGGTTTTGCATGTGCCTAGTGAAAGAGTTGTGGGTCATGGAAGCTTCTACTCAGATTTCAAAGGAAGGCGTGGAAGTCTGGTAATGTTTGACAGAAGCACGGTCTTTAATCTGCACACTAAGAGAGTGACCTATAATGCTTTGGGAGTGAAGCTGAAGCCACACTGGAGACCTAAGGAATCTGGAGACAACATGAACATGGAATTTGTGCTGAGAAAATCCATAAGCAGCTAACAGAGCCCATTAAAGAGAGGGGTCATGTGGGCCACAATGGACATGGCCATAGTGGTAGGGCTGTTGAGCCCTTTGGAACTCATATACGGCCACCATATGCTTTGGATGCTAAATATGGAACCACAGAACATAATGATTGCCCTGCTAACTTTTGGCCTTTTTGTTTTTGTTTTGTTTTTGTTTGTTTTTTTCCGGTACCAGGAATCGAATTCACGACGTCGTGCTTGCCAGGCAGGCGCTGTGCCACTGAGCTAAATCCGCAGCCCCTGTTTGTTTGTTTGATTCCTTTCAATTTCTCTATTCCTCCCTTTTGGAATGGGAATTCCAGCCTATGGCATTGTATCTAGGGAGAATGTCAACTGTTTTTTCAGTTTTATAGGAGTTCATAGCTAAGAGTTAGCCTTGAGCATCATAGAAATATTTAGACTTAGACTTTGGAGCAATGCTGGAAATGTTGAGACTTTGGGGAAGAAAAAGTGCAATTGTGGCTGTCCACAGGATAGTTCCATTATGTTAGGTGGAATCATAATCTTGTTATTGTCCCTATTAGGAGAATAAGTATGCTTTAAGGATATGCGTTTGATTGTCCAGTAGACAAAGGATATACTTGTGAAAGTTAATGTTGCCTGTCAACTTGACTGGCTTGAGACGTACATTTGGGTCTGTGTGTGTGAGGGTCGTTAATGGCATGACTATTGGATGTATCTTGTCCATGGGTTCTCTTCTGGTTCTTTCTTTGTTACTCTATTTCTTGGCTCTCCATTGTCAGCAGCTATCCTTGGTAATTTCCTTGCATTATGCTATTTCCACCTTGGAGCCAGCTGACCATGGACTGAAACCTCTGAAACTATGAGGAAAGTAAATGTTTCTTCCTCTAGGTTGTTTTTCCCTCCAGTATTTTGTCATTGTGAAAAAGGTTGTCTCACCATACTCCATATATTGACGCACTTCCAATTTTTCTATACCTACACTTCACTTCTTTCATCTTCACAAAAATCAAATGTTTTATGCAAATTAAATATTAAATGCCAATAGTAGGTAATAGAGCTGTACTTTTGTTTGGCCCATTTTCTAATTTCTCTATGTCCTTCAGTATACACTTTTTTGAGATATACAGGACACAAGCTTCCAGGAGTCTGACTGATTCCAATGGATTTTTGATGGAATTGAAGTTGATTGCTCTCTAATGCTACTGCCAAAGCATACACTGGATTCTAACGTGCATTGGAGGCATAAGTGGTGTGCTGTGATCAGGAGCTGAGACCTGATCCAACACTATGTTTGATTTTGCTGCCTGCACATGTGCAGAAGACCTTTCTGAGGCATTGATCATGTAGTAATAATCAGTATATTGATTATGTTTCAATACTTCAAGGTGGTAACTCAAGAAAAGCACAGACTTAATAAATGAAAGAAGCAAAGCAGAGACTTTAGAGTATTGTTCTGGATTCAATAGGTATCAGGCCTAGAAACCTGCAAACTACAAATAACAAATCACCTTTCTATTTTAACTTCTAAAATGCTTGGCTTTAGGATGATATCCACTGAACATATACTCAGTACAATCACAATTTAGACAGCAAATGCTACCTAGAGATATCTTATACCTAAATAGCAGGAGTATAAGAAATAATGGGAAATTTTCTCCACAATATTATATACATTTTTCAAAATTTCTCTTTTCTTCACAAACCAAATGCTTTTTTTTTGTTTTGTTTTAAAGGGAAAGATATCCAAAAGTTAAAATTTCTCTTACCTGTTGGTAAATATGTCTGGCATTTCTTCATACTTAGATTAACCTAAGTATTAATGACTGCAAAATGCTGTGTTAAGCTTTTAAGATATTTTTAAAATTCTTGAATGTTGTCCTGCTTTATTATATTTGGCTCCTAAGATTCAGCATCCTGCTTCTGTTTTACAAAACTGTGGTTTATTTACCAGGGATGATAATGAAGTACATTAACCACAGAGGGGAAGTGTACTTTGGAATCACACATATTAAGCAACAGAGACCCTGTGTCATACCAATGAGGTGTCTGTTTTCATTCTTTTTGAAAGCAAGTTCTTGCAAGATAAGAGATTAGAAGAGAGAAAACATGTTAATTTAAAAGAAATTTCTGACAAGCTTTAGCACAATTATCCCCCATTCCCAAGGAATTGCTTAGGTTCTTAGTGACTTCCAAATTAACAACTAGATAACTCTCTATTGGCCCTATTTACCACTTCCTCTCACATCCGATCCTTTCAATGCACATTTTCTCAGACAAATACATGTGTTTTGAGTCCATGGATACAATTTACTACATTTGTATTCTGAGATTTTCTACAATACTTAGCAATTGAAATACATCAACAAATAACAGAACCTTAGAACTTGATATATCTAAAAACAGTTACAGGCATACTTTGTGAATTCCTGCAGAAATCATTTTATTCATAGTAACTGGGTTTGAGGAGATCATACATCTCCATTTTCTCTTGAAGGAAAACTTCATATTCAAATTCTTTCTATGAAGACACGGATTGCTGAAATATAAAACATCAGAATTTTAGACGCACATAATTCTGTTTCTTCTGACAATGTAAAAGGAGGATACTGCAAATATTTTGACTCTATCCATATGTAACAAGATTTCTAAGTGATAAACCTAGTAAAAGATTTCAGTTATTAGTTATAGTAATCACAATCGTCCTTTCTGATGTACAGAAACTTAGTTCTGCCCTCTCTGTTGATAATATTTAAGAGTAGATCTTCTGTGACAATCATGAGTTGAATCAGCTCCATCCTGACCTAAGCCAATTGGCTTTTAGGTCTGATCTATGGTGGAAGTGACCATCTCTACACCATGCTGACCCCAAGTGATCCACAGAGTTGTGATAGAATCTGGTCCTAGGGATCATCCCACTGATGGGAACTAATGAATCCCTTTGCATCCACTCTTCGTACCATACAATATGTTCAACACTGAGAAGCAAGTGTTATCTTTTTAACAAAAGTAATTTATCTTCCCATCTGAACACCTTCCAATGCCTTTCTACTGCACTTAGTGGAAAATGCATGATGACCACCCTTTGTTTCAACAGAGCCTTCTTCATTATGCTGACGTTACTTTTTATGAACACTAGATTCTAACTTAGGCCATTGCATGCATCCTTCTCATAGTCCCTCAATCTCTCTCCAACTTCCAGGTCCCTGCACTCTTGTTGTTAAATCTGCAGTTAGTTATACCCCAAAGAGGTCTTTTCTGATTAACTTTCTTAATGTTGCCTTTGGCCTTCCTGTTACCTAATCACATCATTTTACTTATTTTTAGAATCATGTTTACCTCTACAAGGGTTTCTCAACCTTATAAAAACAAGACAAGGACCAAATCCATGCCATTAGAGATGAAAAGAGCAAAATCAAAATGCATTCTGCCGACATCTAGAAGACCACGGGTAATGACTATGAGGACCTGTACTCCAATGAAATAGAAAGTTCAAAAGAAATGGATTGATTCTTAGATGCATATGAACTACCAAAGCTGAATCAAGAAGATATAAAAATAGTGCACAATCCAGTGTCACTCTGGGAGCTTGAAGAAGTAATTTAAAAAAACCTACCAACTGAGAAAAGCCCTGAACTGATGGGTTCATTGCCAAATTCTACAAGATCTTTAAAGAAGCTCTAAGGCAATACTCCTCAAACTCTTTAATGAAATTGAAAGGGAAGCAATATTCCCGAACTCATTCCTGGAAGCAAGCAGTATTCTGACATCAGAATCAGAAAAGGATCCAATCAAAAAAGAGATCTACACCGATCTCCTTAATGAATATAGTTGAAAATTCTCAGTGAGATACTGCAAAACAGAATTCAGCAAACTGTCAAATAGATCATGCACTATGATCAAGTAGAATTCATTCTGAGGATGCAGAGGTGTCTTCATACATGCAAATCAATAAATGTAATACACCACATAAACAGAAGCAAGGGAAAAAGCCCACATGATCTTCTCAATAGGTGCAGAAAAATCACCTGATAAATCCAACAGCCATTCATGATAAAATCCTGAAGCAAATAGGAAGACTGGGTTGTTATCTCAATCTAATAGGAGCCATTTATGACAAACAAATGGCCAGCATCATACTAAATAGAGAAAAACTAAAAGCTTTTATTCTAAAATCAAGAACAAGTCATCCTATGTCAACTGTCACTAATCTTCTTAAATATAGTTCTCAAAACATTAGCCAGAGCAATTAGTCAAGAAAAATAAATAAAAGAAACATGGATAGGAAAGGAAGAAGCTAATTATCGTTATTTCACAATAACATGACCCTCTACATAGAAGTCTCCAAAAACCCCATGAAAAGGCCCCTAGAATTAATAATCAAATTCAGTAGTACAGCAGGATACAAAGTCATCAATCAAAAATCAATAGCATTCTTGTATACCAACAACCAACTCACTGAGAGAAATTAGAGAAAAAACACCTTTCACAATAGCATCAAGAAAAATGAAATATTTAGAAATTAAACTATTGAAAAAGTGAAAGACTTATACAATGCAAGCTACAGTGCTCTGAAAAAAAGGAAGTTGAAGAGGTTATCAGAAAATGGAAAGATATCCTCTTTTCCTGCCTAGGCAGAACCAATACAGTAAAAATGGCCATACTTTCAAAACTCTTATACAGATTTAATGCAATCCCAATCAAAATACCAATAACATTCTTCAAAGAAGTAGAGAAAAGAATTCTGAAATTCATATGGAATAAGAAGAGACCTAAAGTAACAAGCAATTCTAGGGAATAAAGCTGAGGAAGAGGCACCATGATTTTGGACTTCATTTTATATTACAAAACTACAGTGATAAAAACCAGCATGATATTGGCAAAAACAAAATAAGGAAAAACCAAAACAGACTTATGGATCAATGGGACAGAACAGGGGATGCAGAAACAGCTTGAGACAACTCAATTAGTTACCTTACCTTTGACAAAGGAGCCGAACACCATTGCTGAGGTAAGATAGTCTCTCTAACAAAGGTCCGAAAACTGGCTACGCATATGTCAAAGACTGAATGTTCATCCATATCTCTCACAACACACTAAGCTAAAATCAAAATGGATCAAATGTCTAAATATTAAATCAGAAACACTGAAACTGCTGGAAAACAAAAAGGTTAACTCCTGAAGACATATGTGTAATCCTTGTGAACAGAACCCTACTTACACAAGAATTATTACAAAAAATCAACAAATAAGTTCATATCAAATTAAAAAGGTGCACAGCACAGAAAACCAACAGAGTGAAAAGACAACCACAGAAAGGGAAAAAATTGCCAGCTACTCAGACAAAGGACTAATATCTAGAATATGTACACAACATTAAAAAATAGATACCATGTATTTAGAGTCAATTCAAAAATGAGCACCTGTAATTAAGATGCTTCTCAGATGAAAAGGTACAAATGGCCAAAAAATACACAAAAAATGTTCAACATCATTGGCCACTCAAGAAATGCAAATTAAAACCACACTGAGAGACCATCTCACTCCAGAAAGAATGGGTGAGTTTTCAGGGGAAAAAGAAACACTTCTCCATTGTTGGTGGAGTGTAAAGTAACGCAGCCACAATGGAGATTCTTCAAAAAACTAAATCTAGAGGATTTATTTGACCCAGCTATTCCCCTTTTAGGTATCTTCCTGAAAGAACTGAAGTCGACATACCACAGTGGTACATGCATACCCATGTTTATAACAGTACAGTTTATAGTAGCTAATCTTAGAAACAGTCCATGTGAGCATTAACAGATGAATAGATAAAGAAAATGTATTTATATACAATGGAGTAGTACTCTGCCATAAAGAAAGATAAAATTGATATATTTCTAGGTTAATCGATGCACCTCAAGACTGTAACGCTAAGTAGAAAAAAATCAGACATGTAAGTTTAAATATAACATTGTTTTTCTTGTATGAGAAATCCAAGGTATTAATAAGGATCAAAATAGAGGATATACATTAGGAAGTAGGAAGAACTTTTTCAAGAAAAGGGAACAAGAGAGGAGGGAAAGGGGGAAGGGAGGAAGGGGAAAAGGGGTTTTAAAAAGGAAAAACATGGAAATAGCACTTTTGTAAATAAGGAGCAGAAGAAGAGTTGGAAAGAGGGAAGATTAAGAAAAATATGTTAAGATGTGTTATGTACATGTAGAAATCATTGTGTACTGCAAACATATACTAATGAAAAATTTAAAAATATAAAAACTAAAACTCAAAAGATAATTAGAAATGAGAAATCCAAAGAAATAAGATACCAGAATGTTACCAGGTTCTGGGGTGCCAGAGACCCCTTTTAGAAGTTTTTTTCCTAGGTTCTTCTTGTTTTGAACAAAGAACTGGTCAAATCAAGCACAAAAGATAGTGAGGTTTACATTTATTGTAGGTAAGAAAAGAAATATCCTCTGCAGGGTGAGTGTGGGCCAGTTAAAAGTAGGAAAAGAAGTACACTCTACTGGGTGAGAGAGGACCGCTGTAAAAGCGAGAGCGCAAGAGGTTAATGGTGGCTATCTTTTGTATCTCCCACTTCTTGGACTGACATCGGGTCTAAACTACCCAATCAAAACCTGTTTGATTTCTCAGGAGAAGAATTGAAGTTAGCACTTTGTGACTGGAACTGTTTTTCTGTGTATGTCCTGACATGTCCACTTACTAGGCTGGTTTGCTACACCCTAATCTCCTGCCTCAAGAGTATGAGCTGGAGCTTTGGACCATCTATGTGGTGTTAAAGCATCCAAAACTGATGTCAAGTGTATTGGTGAAGACAGAGCTTGATTTCTGCACATGTACTTACTCCCCCAAAATATTAATTTCACACTGTATCCAGGATGCAAATTATATGCACATACATCCAGTCTTATTGCATTGACAAGCATGAGAAATGCCTTTCTCTGGCAATGTTCAGCCTCACAAGTAAAAGAGTAGATAATTACAGGGTCCCGGTTTGGAAGTTTGGGACAAGAGTGGTGGAAAGTAATAGTCGGGAGGTAAAATCTCACCAATTAGTATAGGTTAAGTGACTAAAACCAAAAAATAAACAGAGAGAAGTTAGTATGGTTTAGAAGGCAGATCGAATTATGCATGTTAGACTCTAAGATCTCTTTCGGTAGTGTAATTGAATGATGCTATGATTTGCTAGGACAGAGTTTAAAAATAAAGAGAAAAGCATCAAATATTGAGCAAGCTGTGTCACTCAAAATGTCAATGCCAAAATGTCATTGTTACAGAACTCATCTCGTTTGACAATAAAGTTTAATTAAAATTACTTATTCATAATAATTGTATTTTTATTTATTAAGACCTCATAAAATTATTCTTACTTTCTACTTGAAATACTCCAAATATGCACACAAATATAGTAAGTTAGCACATATGTTTCTAGGTTTTTATAATACAACAAAGCATGGGCCCATCTGAAGGCATGATTTCTTGGTGTGGGTTGGATCCAAAGAAGGGTTTTGAAGCGACATTAAAATATTTCCTCCAACTTGCAACAAGAGTTCCATTTCTTTCTTTTTTTTGTATTTTTGAGACAGGGTCTCACTATGCAGTTCAGGCTGGACTTGAGCTCACTTTGTAGCCCAGACTGGTCTCGAACTTGCAACGATCCTCTTGCCTCAGCCTCCCAGTGCTGGGATTACCACGCCTGGTTTAAGAATTCCATTTCAAGAGAGCAGTTTTAATTCCTCTTTGTTTTGAGACTGCAGTGATTGTAACTCAAATGAAAACAAGAAAAACATTTACATTAACATCAGTAATAGGTAAGTGACTCACTGGGCTAGACACTTTGGGAAGGATGCAGTGCAGAGAGGCAGCAGTGAAGGATGTCTGACCAGGCAGAGAGATAACATAGACAAACACATCAAAGACAACAGTAATTGGTCATGTCCTCAGTGTTCTGCTACACGCAAGGACAGAGACAAAACACTTGGCTTAGTTCAGAAGTCTTTAGCAATTGCATCAGTGTCTCTGTGTGGGAACGCTTCTTCCAGGTTTTTGCTGTCATACTTTTCCTGGCACAAACTGTATTAGTCAGTGAATGCTGTTATACTGAACAACACCAAAATATCAATAGCATAAGTATCTATCTTAATGTGATAAAGTGTTTAGTGGCAGTTTAGCTTTTCTCCTCTGGTGTAGCCCCTGGGAACTGCTATATACAGGACACACACAGTCTTTCTTCCTGGTCTTCCCATCTCCCAAGATGGACACAGAGCAAAAACTCCTCATGCTTCCAATTTCCACCACTTCCCCTTCTTTCACTGTCTGGAGAAAGCTTTCCTTGTTTATAAAATGTGACATTTAAATCAGATAATCTCACCTGGTCATGCCCACCACCATAATAATCTCATGTTAAAATAATATGTGTCATACAACAAAACAGACACAATGGAACAATAACATATCAGCCACAGGGACCAGAGATTAGGGCAAGAAGCATCTTCAGTTGGCCATTTTAGAAATTCTGCCTCCTACAGTGATACATTTCTGATAATAAATAATTTTATATTATGTATACTTATGTTATTATGAGGCCTGCATGAAATAACCAGTATATGAGCAGAACCTAGCAGATACTGTGTATTCTTTTAATGTTATTGCCATTATCATGCTATGCTTCTGAAATTGTCATAGTTCTAAAATTCTATGTGCCTATGTTTACTGTTTCAGTTTATTGTATAGGTACATTGGATATAATTCCTTTCCTTGAAATACTTGCACTCAGACTATTTTAAGGATTTGTTATGGTTTGTGTCTGCATGTCCCCCCAAATCCTCATGCAGTCACGGGGTGGGCTTCTAGTTGAGATTTTTGCTTGCTCCATAATCCAATGCTGGGATTATGGACGTGAGTGCTACATCCACCCTGGGGCGGGCAGTTTGCATACAATGTAAGGGAGGAAAAGAGGCTGCTTGCCACTGCTCCTCCCTTTTGCTCTTGCTGCTTTTGCTGTCTTTCCTGCTTTGAACGGTTTCCCTCTGCCATGTGCCACTCTGCCTTGAAGCCAGCCAAGTATAGACTGAAACCCCCACAACCTGTAAGCTAAATAAACCTTTCCTTCCTTAATTCTGGGCTTTGGGTATTTTGCCTCAGCAATGAGAGAAAATTAACTAAGACAGGATTCATTTTTTTCCTTTCATTTTTAGCTTTGAGAACACACTCTTGAAATGCTGAGATGATACATGCATCTCTTGACCAGATCCCACAATATAGCATTAATACTATATCATTTAAAAACTCCTGATGTCTTCACTAAAATTTCCTTGTCACTGGGACACAATACCTAACTCCACAATTTAAAGCAGAAAGGTTTATTTTAGCTCATGGTTTCAGTCCATAGCAGGCTGGCTCCAAGGCAGGACAGCAAGACTGAGAGGCTCACGATGGAGAGCTACTTGTGTGGTTGGGCTACAGGGAGCAGAGGGAATCACTGGAAGACCAGAAAGAGAGATAAACCCTTCCTGGCTACATGCAGGCTGATCTGCCTCTTCCCACCAGACCCTGCCTCCTAACAGCTCGTTGACTATTCCACCCCCATGATCAAATCACCATTCAAAAATCCCATCCATGAGCACCTGAGCCTTTAGAGGACATTCTAACTCTAAACCGTATGTTGCAGTCAGGGTTTACAGAGAAAGGATTTAGTACAGGACACATAATTTATAGGATTATTTATAATATTCACCCAAATGCAAAAGAGTGTGGGAGATCTGCCCACACACTGGAGATCCAAAGAATCCAGTTGAGGGCCTTGTCCCATGGCAATTTCTTGCACGAGTCCAGCTGAAGATCTAGAGCCCACTGAAATGTCCTTCACGAGTCCAACTGGAGGCTTAGAGTCCATGACAATGTCTCACACAAGTCTGTGTCAAGGACCTGCAGTGGGAATGTCCAAAGGTTAGTGGTGGAAGCAAGAAAGTCTGCACCACCGGGATGACGGATCTGTGCCAGCAGGCAGAGGGATCTGCACTGGATCCAGGAAGCGATGCTCAAGATAAAGACCAGAGCTCCCCCTAGAAGTGGGAGAAGAAGTTTCCCCAGAAGCTCCCCACCACAGCCATCTTCAGTGACAGTGGGGACCTGAGCTCCTCCTCTGATGAGGATAGCCAAGTTCCTATCAGGAGAGCCAGCATGACAAGCTTTTCCAGGAGAATCAACAGCATACCATCTTCCCCTCCAGTTCTCTTTTTATATTGTTGGCAACAATCCCCAGATGGGCCCTCCACACCCAGAGCCATGCTGATTCAGTTCAGCTGGGTGTTACAAGTTGACCATTAGTTAATTCACCACACCATAATATTCACTAAAATGTTTGCTGAATCTAGTAGTTATGTGTACAATTGAACCAAGTCTTAGAAAGTCATGTGTGATTTAGAGAGTGAGCCTTCTAATACAATGATAGTTACAGTTTTTTGCACTTGACTCATTGCAAGGAATCCTTGTTGCAGTACTAATTTAAGTAATGTGAAACACTGTCTTTTTAGTGCCAACTTGTATCTATTCATTTGTAACTCATAAAAATTAAATAGAGCCACCATTAGTGTTTCTTTAAAAAATAATAATCTGGGTCCCATGGCTCAAGCTTTCATGTGAATTTTCTCTTAGTTTGTAGGCAGTAAATTATTTCATTACAATCAAAGTACAGATTTTTTTTTTTACATAATTGCTTTCAAGTGTTCAGTTAGCTCATACAATAACCGTGGTAATGACAACAAAAACTCACCTAACCTGGGTGCAAATTTATTGTGCTGGTTTTAAGGTGTTTCAGGATTACCAGTTGGAAAGGTCATAATGTAAATTAGAATTATGATATTTAGCACCTCAAAGAGTACCTCCATACAGTGAGAAACATACGAAATCAGAAATATGTCTATTTTAAATATTTTAATAGTATACGTCTGCAATACATAATAAATACATTCATTGTAGGGATTTGGTACACAGACATATTGCATCTTGATCCTTGTCACTCCCCCATCCTTCCGTCCCTCCCATCTCACCGATCCCCAGAACCCTCCTTATCTCTACAAAGTCTATCTCTGTGTTTCTTCTTTTTTTTTTTTTTTTTTTTTTGGTTTTTCTCTGGTACCGGGAACTGAACTCACGACCTTGCGCTTGCCAGGCAGGCACTTTGCCGCTGAGCTAAATCCCCAGCCCCTATCTCTGTGTTTCTTATCATCTATCTTTTATTTTTCTCTTTAAATTACTTATATGATATATGTTGGTTTTCTCATCTTAGGGAAACCATTCAGTATTTTATTTGGATGTAAGATGTATATGGTAAAATACTCATCAATTTGAGCATTGAAATCCTTATCACAAGTATTTGATTTAACATGTTTCAAATTTTCTTTATAGTTACAAAAGAGAGTCAGGAAATTGGGTACAGGTTAGAATAGTGAATTACAAGAAATAAGGACCATGCTGCTAGGTACTCAACCGATTGTCTCTCTTCTAAAATGAATATTGTGTCTTAATTTTACTTAATCAAAAAGATAAAATATTCAAATATTGTGAAGTTCGGGGAAAGAAATTAAATAGTCTCTGTATAATCCTCAGCCATGTAAACAAATCATCATAAATGCTATTTTAATTCAACACTGTGTGAAATGGGGTGTGCTTGCGGGTTACCTAGGCTGCCTGGTCTGGCCTAATTTCAGGCTCTGTCGCTGGTCTTGCTGACTGTACCCACCTGCCCCACTATTAGTAACATTATGGAGAAAAGTTACACTGTGAGTTTCAAAAGTATTTTGTGTTATATCTGAGGTAAGGCATATTATTGCTATAAAAGAGTAACAAGCATAAAGAAAAAAGAGATATTTGGAGCTTCAAGCCTCTTCCTGTGGGAGGAGCTTCCACCTCAATGAAGGATCCAGTTCCTCATCAAAATCACCCAGCTCCTGCTCCTTGGAGAGTTCCAGAAAAACCTGAAAAGGGGGAAGGAGAAAAGAAGAGATATAGATGTCACACTGCCGTCTGTAGCTCCAAGTGAGTGCAAAGCACCCGCATATAAGAGAATCCATGTATATCTCTTGGACGAAATAAAACAACAGAAACTGCCCCACCTGCTCCAGGGTGGACTGCGAGAGGCTGTACTCCTCCACGTCGAAGCTGTGTTTAACTGCACGGAGGTGAAGAGACATCAGGGGTTTATATACTTTAAATGAGCTTGACTAACTAAATCATGGCAAGGCACAAATAGCAAATGAAAGCAACAGTGTTAAGTGATGTCAGAAACCCTCCTAGGCTGGGCACATTACATGGTTTAAATATACAAACAGGTTTGCTTAGGTTGAGGGGGCGGGGGCACAGCTAGTGCCGGGCTGCCTGAGGTTGTGCAGCTTTAGAGATCTGCCTTGTGCGGCAACGCTGAGATTTCCTTCTTTTCTTCTGAGCTGTAATTCAGCAGCCCTGGCACGGAAATGGACTGTGAAAGTCAGAGAGATTTTGAAAATAAAAGCATGAGCATATTAAAGGGAAGACGTCCGTGGTGTTTTAGGAAGCAGACAGCTTTGTCAGTTTTTCCTAGAAGCTACAGTGGTCTGTCCCTACCAGGCTGGACATTCTCTGGTTGACCAAGGTAGACTGGGAAGGACAATTAGGATCTGCATACGAACCCACCAGATGGATTTGTGGTGGAAATATGACCCTCAGTGTTCCAGGCTAATAATGATACAAATTTCATTCTAGGGACCACTGCGAATGATCACACAGCCTGGACAGCTGATATCCTCTGCTGAGGAACGGAAAGAAGAGGAACCAGGATGACCTTGGATGCAGTCAGCAGAGGTCAGAGATGCTTTTAGAGCCAGCTGATCAGAATTCCTTCCTTAAGTCAGGTAGCAAGCAGGCAAAGATATCACTGAGACATTGAAAAATGAAGCAAAACAGTCTGTGGGACCTAAACCAGTATAGTGAAGCTGTAAGTGAAGTCACCAATGGAGAATGGGTTATTAGTGACTAAGCAGTAGGCCTGCTTCCTGATCTATGACCAGAGTCCATAATATGCACTGTAAGAGTATATACCTTAAATATGGTGTCTGCAGTATCTATGCTCCAAAAACGTAACCACCATCACTATATAGTGAACTTTGTCTAACCTTGTATTAAATTCTGAGTCAAAAATACAACAAATACTAAGTAAAAGTGAGAAACGCCCGTCATGCCATTTCATATACAACTGTACTTAGAGAACCCATTCACCTCACTTGGTTTCCTGCTTCTAGAATTTAAGTTCAAATTTTAACATCAAGATCTAGCACATTTATACCCCAGTTCAACTGGTCATTTCCATAGGTATTTTGTGTGGGAATTATCTGCTTCTCAGGATCTCACTCCAACTGGCCCCTCTTACCTGTCTCTAATTTGAAGAAGGCTTGTGATAAAGGTTGAACATCCTCCACTGGCAATTTATACACCATCAGAGAAGAGTACCTAGTGTGGGGGGAGAGGAAAGTAAGTTGGTTTCTGAGTGTGCAGGCTGTCACCTCTGACTAAGCCAAATCTATGAAAAATATTCTGTAGTTTTCATCAAAATGAGTGTTTGTCATGGTAGGAACTCCTAGAGTGAGATTATCATTTAAAAGGCAGCTGACAGGGAAGCCACATTAAGTTTGGGAGTGCCTGTCTCAGGCTTCTTGTTGGGAATAATGTAGGGCCGGTCTAAGTGACATTTTAAGTCTTGCCTTTGCCACCCACCCCCAAGTGGAAACTTAGGGTTCTCACATCATCAGATAATTTCCTAAAGTTTCTAAATATGATAGATTCATTCTGTACAAAGCCACCCATTCATTTGCTCCCTTCTCTCACTCAAGTCAAGCTGTGTTCCTAATGTGGGAGCAAGCAAAAGGGTCTCTGAGATCAAAGCAAACATCGCTAGGAATTTGACACCAACTGTTGTTCAGGAGGGTGTGTGTTCAACAATGGCTACTCAGGTATATATTAGTCTACTTACTGCCCAGAAACAACCAGAATGGGATTCCATTTCAAAGGATTGATTTTCTTACATTTATGGAACAGTCAACCCTATCCACAGAGCTTATTAATTATTATACACTTGGGAAGCATATTTAGCAATACATTGCACAGGTTTTGGATAATCCATTGAAGACCAGCCAGCTCTTGCTGTTCTGATTTCTTTCTTTCATCGTTCTGATTTCTCCCCTGTAATTCATAATTTATATGACTTATATGAAAAATTCCAGTGGAAAATAGCTGTATAACTTTTCCAAGGAGGGTGTCGCCCCTAAACTTTTATATCAAATCAAGGTAATTACGAAAATGGAATAAAATTAAAGGTTACAGTCTAGTTCTGTCATCAGCCACCTCCAACCTATGACCTCATGTGTTTTAGTGTGGACCTTTTACTGATACTGATATTCATTAAATCTGCTTACTGGGCAATGATCATGGCCAGCTTGGTGGCAGCATCGAGGGAGACTCTGATCCAGGCACAAGAGAAAAGCAGGAGGACAATAGAAAAAAACAAATTCAGGAAAATAATCAAAAAGAGAAACTCAACCAGAATCCAGCATTAGGAAAGCTTAGAAATGGAACCCCATTGCTCCTGGATTGTGACCTCCCTTGTACACCAGGAATGACATAGGCATCACCTTTGGAGAGGATCTGGCTCCAGAAGGAGTCAGCATTTCAGTGGTGGCCCAGCTGATGGAGTTGTCTCCTGATTATTCTCCCCTTCCCAAGGAAATATTCTCAAACTGGAGCATCAGAGAACTTGAGAGCCACAGTGGTGTGTGAGAGAACACATCAGCAAGCCCTTGGGGATGTGAAAACAATGGTGTCACTCTGATAAGAGGTCAGAATTTGAGTAAGGAAAAACTGTGGCCCTGGGGCTGCAGAAATGAGCAGGGTCTGAGAGTGGTAGGACTCTAAGGAAAGAAGTGACCAGATTGACCTGGAAATAATTACTCGCCCATTCCTTCCCATGCAGTGGCAGTATTGTGCTTATGGACATCTTGTGAGCTGCTCAAGCTCACCAGCGAACACCCACAGGGACGCACCCAGCACCCTCTATCAGGGGCTGCTGAAAGCAAGGAGCCCTGGGGCTTCTCCAAGTTCACAGCTTGGAGAGTGACACTCTCAGGAAAGGGACTGAAAAAGGATTTCAGGTAGAAACACAGAGTGGTGGCTGTGTCAGGGGGTGCCTGATATGCAGATGGAAGGTCCTGGAGGAAAAGCAGAGGTGAACATGGGATTCTGTGCAGAAAAGGGGGCGGGGAGAAAAAGGCTCTGTCAGAAGTTTGGAGAAGGGGAAGCAACTTGGATACCTACAGCTGAACTCAAACTGCAGTGGGAATGGATTTGTGAAGATGCTTTATGCTTTGACTTGGTGCTTTTGCAAATGCATGAGCTTTTATATTTTATTTCTTTGTACACTTTCTTTTATATTACTATTTTTATTTTCTTCCTTTCTCTTATTTTTCTCCTGTCCTCTCTTCCCTATCCCTTTATCTTCCCTCCGTTTCCTCCTCCTATCTGAGATAGATATAGATATATAAATCCATGTAGGTGTATATATATGGTATCTGTAAAAATTAACTGGTGCTCCAATTTAAACAGTACATGCCATGGTCATGTCAGGATAACCCTCACCAAAACTGTACACAGAGGATCCAATCATAAACTAACTAACTCCTAACAAATAAACAGGTTCTGACAATCTCACAGCTTCCCTCAGCCTGTAGGTACACTTCCCTGTCTTTGAAACACTTCTCTTGATCTCACAAAGGTTCTCTCTTATAACCCTTTACTCAAGCTATAAAAATAATTCTAACAGGGTCTGATCTATGTTTCACTTATTGATATTTCTCTTCTTTCCTTCTTACTGACTTACTCCTTTCATTTCCTCTTTCTTTTTCTTTTCCCTACTTTCCACATCTTAGTCTGTTTGTACTAGTCTAATTCATTCAGTAAGAGGCATTAACAAAAGAATGAAGTTGTTAAAATAAGTTTTAATGTACACAATTGATGTATGTTTGGATATCTGTTGTTATAACCAGTAGATATCCTCTGTTTGTAAAACAGTGATGGGGTCTGATTTCTTTTTTTTTGTTTGTTTTTTCTCCTGTACTGGGAACCAAACTCACGACATTGCACTTGCCAGGTAGGCGCTTTGCCACTGAGCTAAATCCCCAGCCCCCAATGGGGTCTGATTTCAATAAGTGGAGTAAGTCAAAGAGGTAAATAAACATCCAAGCAAAACAGAGCCAAGAACACATCACTGTCAAGTTGACACTAACTAGAGTGACCTACATAGTAGCAACAAAGTCTTTCCATTCTAACTGGTGCTTAACCCTCAACACACACACACACACACACACACACACACACAATCATGAATAAACAAGCTGATAAAATGCTTTCCACCTCTCTTAAAAGAAATCCAAGGGGCATGAATGTGGAGGAAATAAAAAACCAAAGATGATATAATTAAAGAGATAATAGGCAATTAAAAAATGGTCGGTGAGTTTAGAGAAGATACTATTAAAAAACTATCAGAGCTAACTGAAATGATTCAAAACATGAAAGACCAACTCAATAAAGAATTACAGTCCATAAAATGTGGCAAACAGGAGCATGAGAGGTAAAAATTTCTAAAGTATGTATAGGAAACAGAAGCGAGCAATGCGAGAAGAAAGTTTCAGAGTTAGAAGGTGGAACTAGTGTGTTTGACCATATACTCAGATATACCTTTAAAAAGCACTAAACAGATGATGGGAAATGGATCCAGCAGCTACTAAGTGACTCAAAAAAGATTCACCTGATTAATTGGAATTACAGAAAGAATTCCTAGGACAACCTAGGAATGTCCTAGGTTGGAGGACAGCATAAATAGCTTAAAGAATATTTACAGAAAGTCAGCATGAAACTTTACGTGTAAGGAGAAAGAATTCAACTTAGAGATAAACAAGGCACAGAGAACCCAAAATAGCCATGACCAGAAAAAAGTGTTCCATGATGCTTCATATCAAAATTCCAGAAGTCCATCACAAAGATAGAATCTTAAAGGCTATTAGAGGAAAATAATGAATCACTTATAAAGTGATCACTTACAAAGTTAAAGTCTTTAGAATTACAGCAGACTTTTCAACACAAGCCTCAAAGGCCAGCAGAGTTTGAAGTGAAGTGTTTCAAACACTAAAAGAAAACAAGTTTTGGACCAGACAAACATATCCTGCAAAATTGTGTTCCAAAATTAATGGAGAAATTAGCACTTTCCATGACAAAGTATACCTTAAGAAATTCCTGACCTCCAAACCAGTACCCCATAAAATTCTCAAGGATACCCTAGACAGAATATGAAGTTAACAATGCCAAAATGTCTGATAGAATGAAAAAAATCAAGCAGACTGAGTGAGAAGTTAGGTAAAGGGGAAAAATAAAGGAGTCAGCAACAGGAGAAAAAGAAAAACAAAATGTCAGGAATAAGTCAATACCTTCCAATAATTATTCTCAGTGTCAATGATCACAACTACCAATCTGAAGACACAGATTGGCATATTTCATTTAAAAAGAACAGTGGTAATGATATGTATAAGAGACATATATAATCCAAAAAATAATTCATACTGTAAAAATTAAAGGATGAAAAAGAATACTCCATGCAGCAGGAACCCAAAAGCAAGCAGGAAATCAAATTACAAATGCTGGCAAGGCTGCAGGGAAAAAATACCCACCTAAATCATTCCTTGGAATATAAAGTAGTTAATCACTATGGATGTCATAGGGTGATTCTTCAATACACTTAAAGCAGAGATTGTATTTGAAACAGCTATTCTCCTTTAGGCATCTTCCCCAAAGAGTTAAAGACCTCAGGTATATAGGAGCATCAATACATATATCCATTATGTAGGAGCATAATATTTAGCACAATCGCTAAATCTTGGAAATGACGTATGTATCCATTAACTGATGGGTATTAATTTTAAAAAAGGAGATCAACAGAACACAAAATGTATCCTTGTATTTTGGCTCTTGAGGAGTTTAAATATAAAGCACAGTGGTCATTCAGATGGGAAATTTTTTTCCTAATTTTATTTGGAAACCTTCTTATCTAATATTATTGATCATGTTAAACTTCTAGGGCATAAAACTATCTTGATTATGTAAAATGTCCTCATTTTTAGGAGATATATGTTACCACATTGAAAAATAAAGTGTCGAGGCATGTGTAATTTATCATCAAATAGTTGAAAAATTCTTTTAAAATATTCTAAATGCAATGTGTTATCCCAGATAGGATTCCATAAATGTAAAAAGACATTAGTAGGAAAAGTGGTGAAATCTGAATGAATCTATAATTTAGTTAACAGTAATGTATCACTGTTAATTACTCAGCTTTTAAACTTGATCCAAGGTTATGCAAGATGTTAATAGGGGAAATTGGGTGAAATTTGTAGATGAAGTCTACATTATAGATGCAACTTTTCTGTATAACTATTCCAACATGAAAAGTTTGTTTGAAAAAAAGTAAAATTTGCTTAGTGAATTCCCTGTAAACATCAGTTCGTTACCCAAGTTATTCACTGGAATAACAGCATCTACGTTTAAAGATCTGGACGATGATTAGGTAACAGACCATGTGCAGTACCTAGCACATAGTAAGGCCACAATATATGTGACATGGTCTTCTCAATCAGCCATCTACGTATTCTATTTCTTGCAGTGTCCCACAAATAGAGTACTTTTTTGTTTTGTTTGTTTGTTTGTTTTCTTTTGGGTTAAACATGGCCTTGGTGGTGGCAGAGCAAAACAACTCCCAGGAGAAAAAGAATATTTGGTACCAGATCAAAAAGAGGAACTAGCTTTACCTTTCCTGCCGAGCAGCCCGGGGGAAGAGCCTCAGGATTTCTGCGTGGAGGGGTTCTACATGTGCTGGGGTCTTTACCTTCATCTCCAACAGATAATCTTTGCCGAATTTGCTTTTCAGGTGCTGGATGGAGCCGATACATCTGGAGTAGAAGCAGGAGTTGAAAATGGACAAGTGAGGGAAGCATGTTTAAAAACATGCCCAAAATTGCTCAATTAATCACTGTCCTGTCATTTCAAATGGGGAGTGGAATAAGTGTTGCCAGCTTTCATAACACGGAAGAGTCAGGTGTAGGCTGAAGACGGACACTCACCTCAGTCTTCCGGACACCATGATGGCCACACGGTCACACACAGCCTCGGCCTCTGCCATATAGTGGGTGGTCAGGAGAGCGCCCCTCTCTGTGTTTCTAAAGGTAGCCTGGATGGCTTTCCTATATGGTCATGAGGACACGTACAATTAATGGAAGTCTTCTGATTCATTTGGAAACAGTGGAATGGAAATTTCATAGAGCAGAAAGCACAAATAATAAATCTAGAGGCCAGAGGGAATCAGGCAGGATGAGCACAAGCAAATCAGTCTAGACAGGAGTATGGGGATGTTCTTTCTTTTATTTTGCTTGCAGGGGTAGAGATCAAACCCAGGGCCTAGCACATGTCAGGCAAGTGTTCTGTCATTGCATCACATGCCCAGCATGAAACTGGGGACTTGAGCTGAAGGACAGATGTGGAGAAAACCTTGATGGCAGGGTACATGAGTAGGAAGTTTGAGCATAAAGATAAGTGTGCATGAGAAGACAGACAAAAGTGAGCTGCACTCCAGAAGTGTCAGGACCTTCACGGCTGAGAAAGACAGGACAGAAAATGTCTAAATGAAAGCATGTAGGAACCTCAAACCCCACAGGCCAACTAGATCCCCAGCTCTAAGTGAGCCACTAATTATTACACAAACAGAAAACTTCAGTACAAAACAAGGTCGAACAAGCAAATTAAACACCAAAAAAGAACTGAATTCTGAAAAGCTTATTTTTTCTCTCCGTGAGAAATGGATATCAAGTACCATAAAAAGATTTTTTTGGCCAAATATTAATTCCTAATTACACGGATAATATTTGCTGCTCTTAAAAACAATCTGAAGGGAACTTTTTGTTTGTTTGCTTGTTTTCTTGCTTTTTGGTGTGTGTTTAACAATATTAACAAAATCGAAACATCTCCCGCAGGAATCAGCGCTGGCCCTGAGGGCAGCATGGCTGCTCACCATATCTGCTGCTGGCCCTCGGGGTCCATCCCGGTGGACGGCTCATCCAGAAGCACCACCGACGGGCCCCCCAAGATGCTCAGCACAAAACACAACTGCAAGGAGAGGGACAGCGCGTTGGTGCTGGTCGTTGAGCACAGGGGGACGCGCCAAGCCCTCGCTTACCTTTCTCTTTATCCCCTCTGACAAGGTCTTCACGGGTGCTTGCAGCTGGTCGTGCAGCTTGAGCGCCTCCACCAACCTGAACGGGAGACAGCAGAGCTCCATAGTCTGTTCCACAAAGGGGTGGCGGGGGAGGACAGTCCAGGGAGGAGAGATTTAGGGAACAAAGTCTAGAATGCAGTTTCGGAAACACATTGGGAGAGTGGGTGCTCTGAAAATGACAAATGATTTGATTCCCCAGGGAGACATATTTTGCATTTTGTAAAACTGTAAATACGTCTTATGGTGTCCAAATAATTCTTGTGCACTGTAGCTCATACCTAAATTTTAAAAGCATGCAACCATTTTTTATCATTGAATATATACTTTTATCTTTTCATGCTTCAAATGAGAGAGAGAGATAGATAAGAAAAAAAAAACTGCATTAAGTCAGCTGAACTACAAATGGGTCAGCATTCGGAGTTGCCCATCTTAAGTTTCAGAGGACATCATTACTCTCAGCCTGGTCGCTGGCCCCTGGGTGCAGAGCAGGACAGGCGTGGCTCCCTGTGTACCGTGTGATGGCCCCCGGAGCGTCGGCCTTGCTCAGCCCCTTCACGGCCGCAAACACCTCCAGGTGTTCCCTCACGGTCAGGCTGGGCCACAGCACGTTCTCCTGAGGACAGTACCCCAGGAACCCGAGGGGCTTGGCCTCGCTGCTGCCACTCAGTAGCACCTGCGAACAGATTGACAGAAGGTCACTGTAGGAACCTGCATCTGCAGCTCTCCTCTTTGTGTTGCTATGCTATCTCTTTATTATTTCTGGCCATCATCGAGCAAGCGAAAAGGAATTCATTCAGAGAATGAACACACAGACCCAAGAGTACGCAAAGGTACCACATTGACCTATGTTGAAAAATGCAGTGAGATGCAAATTAAAACCACAATATAATATCACCTCATACCCGTTAGCAATAGCTGCTATTAAAAAAACAAGAGGCAAGTATGGGTGAGCAGGTAGGGAAGGTAAAGTCATGTTCATTGTGGGTAGGGTATATATTTCAGTGTAGTCATTGTGGAAAATAGCATGAATTCTCCTCTAACATGTGATCCAGTAATCCTACTTCAAGGTATATATAGCCTAAGGATTTAAAATCAGTATGCCCAAGAGATATCACATTCTTCTCTTTCTTATAGCACTATTCACAGTAGGCAAGATAGGAAATCTATTTAAGCGACCAGCAATGGATGAATGGAGAAAAAAATGGGGTAGAATTTTGCACAATAGAACACAAGTCAGCCTTTGAAAAGGGAAATCCCATCATTTGTGACAGCAGGGATGAGCATGGAGGACATTTTGCTGAATAAGACAGATACTGAGGACAAATACTGCATAATTTCACTTACGTGGGGAATCTAAGGAGCTGAATTCATATAATTAGAAAGGAGGATGTTTACCAGAGTCCAGAAGAGGCAGTTGGAAGAGAAAAGGGAGCTGTTGATCCAAGCTTACATGGATTCTTTTAGAAAAGAGGAATAAGCTTTCATGATCTTGCACAAAATGGTGACTATATAAATAATAATTCATTTTGTTTTTTGGATTGCTAAAAGAATAGATTTTAAATGTTTCACTACCGAAAAACAATACATGTGTGAGGTGGTAGATTTGTTAATTAGCCTGATTTAACCATTCCATATTTTAATCATCTAAAAAAGTTCACATGGGACCCCATAAAGATGTCCAAGTATTAAATACCAATAAACTACATTTTAGAAAATATTTTTAAAAAGAAAAAAAATGAAACATGTTAGACTTGTTGGATCTTGAAATTATGGCTCACCTAAAAAATTCCTTCAATGGTATCAGATTCAAGCACCTTAAGTTAGCTGTTTGACACTTCATTTTAGTTATAAACTTTATTTTTTAGTTCCTTTTATGTTCTAGATGTCACACAAGAGCTGTATCCAGAAAGAAGAAACTGTTCAGTGTCTGCCCATACAACACCTCTACTCTATGATGAGACAAGCAAATAACAAACTGGATACGCTTTTTATTAGTATTTTGACATACGTATTTGGGAAGCTGAGGTGGAGAAGAGCAGGGCAGAGGGTATTAGTTTGGGTGCCAGGGATCCTACCTGTGGGCGGAGTGGCCACTTCAGCAGAGGAGGAGCAGGTGTCAGTCATGGAAAGGTCTGAGGCAAGGTATTTGGGGCAGAGCAAAGAGCAAGAGCAAAGCCCCGTACAGGGTGAAGCTTGATGTGTTCTTCGCTGCGAGGTGGGGGTGGGTGGCAGAGAGTGAGTGAGGAAGGAAGAGAAGCAGCAGAAATACATGGAAGTCATCAACTGCAGCCACCCACAGGTCAAGGAGAGGTGATCTGCCAGAATGGAGAGATTGCTGAAAGCATTTAAGACACTAACATGGTTGAAAAACTTCATACTGGCTGATGGGATTAAACTCATTTCATAATATCTAAGTGGTTGGTTTTATCACTTGGAGCTTTCATTCTGAAATATTTTATTCCAATGGGCCAATGAACAGCTATGCCTTTGCTCTAATGTTTCAGGAGAATTGCAAAACTGCACTGCTTTGGATCCTGGTGCTTTCTGAATGGGAGAGTTGGCACAGCTGAAGTAAGCAGTTCAGTTAGGGTCAGCTGAGCTGGGGACATTGCAAAGGGACCTCTTCCCACTGCCTGCTGACTTCATGCCTTCAGAGGAACTGCGAACATGGGACTTCTCTTCCTTCTTTCCTGGGATATTTGTAAATAGTGTTCATGGCTACGTTCCCCACCCCCCACCCAATTGACCACTGACACTTTCCTTGGTACAGTGCCACAGACCTTGGCCTTCTCTTGGACACACTTTCCAAAGGAGTTCTGGAAAGGTTTGTGCTTGCATCACTTGATCAATTTTTCATGCCTATATCTTGTAATCTGAGCAACTACTTTAAAGATAACCATAAGTAATCCACTCACCATTGTTACTCTCTTACTATCTTGTTTTGAAATTTTGCATCGTTTTTATTTTTTGTTAATAAAACAAGATTTTTTTTTCTTTCTGTCATAGAAATTGGTAGACAGTATCTTGTTTCTGTATTGTGATTCCTCTGTTTGATAACTCTGAGCTCTCTGACTCTCTGCTTGGCCTCTGCTTCGGATACAGACAATACAGGGGCAAAGTTTATTCACCTCCACTGCCATGTGCCTCACTTTCTCACCATTCTTAGACATACTTTATCTCATTTGTACTGGGGAAGACTCGTGTCAGATCGAGTTTGCCCAATGACTTTTCATTTGGCAGTAGCACTTTATGAAGGTCAGTAAACGAAAGACTTTGTTTTATATTTTACACAGTTCTACTCAATATTAAACATTAGAATATTGAAGTAACAATGTCCATTAAGTATAAGCCATAAACTCTGAGGCTTTAAAACAGAATTTGTCAGGATTTTATGATTATTATCCAATTATGCTGGCCAACATTCTCTCTTAATTCACTTAAAAGAAATAAAAAGATAGTGAACACAGTTCGCAGGCATCCACATTCAATGACTAGCATTTGTGTGCTTTAAAGTAATAATCTGTCAATTTGTTCTTCAGTATATTGTTTAAGTCACTTTAAGGAAAACCAGTGAATAACCTGTTTCAGGTTGCCCCCAGGATATTGTTGGATAAAATACTGTTCATCTCATGCACCCACCTGTCCTGCACTTGGCTTTGCTTCTCCAGTTATCATCCTAATGGCTGTGCTTTTACCAGCCCCATTGTGCCCTAATAATCCTAGAACTTCACCTGCAAAGAAAGAACATACATCAATAATAATAATGTTATTGTCAGTGTGGCATATGTGCTTTATTTATAAAATTCCCTTTGACTGTCATGATGGCCCTAGAGGGGTTAACACTTTGAAGAGTTTCAGTTACTTGCCGAAAGCCACATGTATGAGGACCAACAGGGATGCACTTGCAAACCAGCTGTGCCAAAAGGAGGAGGAGGAAGTCAGCAGGTTGGTTCTTTTTACCCTGTACTCCCAACATGTTCAACATTTCAGAATCTACTCCTCATGCAGCCTGGGTCAGTTCTCTGGGCAGAGCAGTGATCATTAGGAAAGCAGTTATGTTAGAAAATGAAAAGTCTGTTCTTTCAACGGTTTATTCGAACACAAAGCTTGTTATTTTAATGCAGACCCCACTGTGTTCCCGTTCAAGGAGAAATTAATTTTTGTTAAGTTCTTCAGACAAAAACAGAAGAGGTACTGGGTCCAAACCTTTTCTAACACAGAAAGAGACATTTCTTGTTGCTATTTTCTTCTTTTTCTTAAAAAAGAGGCATTTGTTCTCTGTATACTCCTTGCGAAGACAGCTAGCAATAATGGCAGGTGTCTGTAAATGACAAGTTATACAAGGGAATGATATATATATATATATATCTATCTATATATATATATATATGGTGGTTTTTTAACAGGGACTAAATATAGAAATATTTGTATCAATGGTACAAAAGCCATAAAGAGGAAAACTGCTGGTACCTGATCACAAATCGAGCCAGTAACCCATCAGTGAATGCTCTCCTACCATGAATTAGTGTGAAAAAAAGTGCCTATTTCTTTTGAAAATGTCCTGGATGAAAGACTAAAAGGGGATCATTTTTTTAAAAGCTCAGTTTTGGGTACTGATGATTTTCATATTCCCAGGGACAAAGCAAGAAGGACGCAAAGACTTTTTTGCTGTATGGTTTCCAGACAAAGCAATTGCATAGCTGAGTTCTGAGCTGAAGTAGGTACTTTGTAAATGGAATTCTGTTTTTATTTCAGAGAGAAATTGACAAACAGTCAGTCTGGAATGTGGCAGATCTTTTAAAAACCAAGTGAAGCGAGCTATCATTTCACAGAATGCAATAGATATTATCTGTTGCTGAAGATAAAATTAGGAATACAAGCAAACTTCAAAATTTTAGAATTCTTAAGACTTATAACCATCATCATAACTTTGACAGCTTTTTTGTTTGTTTGCTTGTTTTTTGTTTTTCTCCGGTATCGGGAACCAAACTCACGACCTTGCGCTTGCCAGGCAGGAGCTTTTGCCGCTGAGCTAAATCCCCAATCCCTTGACAGCTTTCAATATAAATATTTTTCTACAACGTGATTGCAAATTTACCACAGGTGCTTTTATGCTATTGAATGAAATACACTCACATTTAGAAAAACCACAGTAATTCTGTGAATGAATAGGAGCCAAATGGCCAATGCATGGTGTTAAAAGTCAGGTCTGGCTAAAGGGCAAGACGAATGGATGCATTTTAGTGTAACCAAGCCCAAAACAGCTTAAAATAGGATTTTAGATTTTACATTTAACTAAGCTTAAAGAAAATATCAATTATCTAATTTTAAAATTATCTGATTTTATTATTTTAATATCATTGAAAAAATCTATGATAATCTAAAAAGAAAGATAATGGACACATTGCTAATTTTCTGAACTATTGTCTGCAAGGCTGAATTTTCTTCATATACTTTAAATCAGGATAACACATTGTAATAAACAATATAGAAGAGACAAGAATATACTTTTCATCTGTCAGCCAGATATAACAGACATTTGCAAACATAAAAGTCTTTCTTCCCACTGGAAATTACAGTTACTTTTATGAAAAATGCTAGTTATGTTAGCATATATTGAGTTTAATAATGTTAAGTGTGGAAGTGTATTAAACATTAAAATATTTCTCAGTTTGATTTCTAATACAGTAAACCTTCATGAATTTAGCCCTCCTAAACCACAGGTACTTGGGCTTTTCAATAATTTTTAACAGAGTGAAGGAGTTAAGAGACCAAAAGATTTTAGAACTACACTGAAGTAGGGTAACACCGTGTCAGAACTGGGTTCATTTAACTGACAATAATTTTCTTGGTAAAAACACTGCTTGGCACATTTTACCTGCTCGAAGTTTGGAGATGTCAAAGCATTTGCTGTTCTTACTCTTTCTAGCTGGACATCCTCATCCTCCCTTTCTGGGTCTTCTGGGTTGTGAGATACACTACTCCTTCTTGGAGAAATTCTAGAGTTAAAGAATTTCGTTAATAATTGGATGCTGTTTGCCAGTGTCATAGCAAGATCATTTCATCCTCTAAATTTTATATTTGAGTACAGTGGATGATGCATAGCACTGCATGATTTGTGTCTTCTTAGGAAAACTTTCCTCTTTATGACCACCTTGATTTAATCCGTAGTGTCAGCAAAGGAAGGAAATATTGCTTCTTATCTCTCTTTCATTATCTTTACTATGGAGCTATATTTTTTAGTCTCAACAGGCAATTTGATGCACATACTCTAGCAAGAAAATTATATACTGAATTACAGTAAATACTCTGGAAACCATAGTTATGAGGCCAAAACACGGACCTTGTCAAAACGTTTTTGATAGTGATGGGCCAGGATATTTAAAAGTTAGGTGTGCTACAAAAAATTCTAGCTATGTGATTCAGCACAAGCATTCCTTTGCAAGATATGTCAGCTTAGTGTTTTCTTTTTCATTCCAGCTCAAACCTTAATACCAAGATCATTACTGTGGGCGCTGGTCCCTCTACCCTTTCTTTTCCCATGGGATCCCAGATGATGCACTCAAGGTCTGCTGTCGTGTTAGCACTCGACTTTCTGTCACAGTTAAAGATGACATTGCATGGTGGCAGGATGGCCAAGTGGCTTAGTTTTCTTGGAATCAAGGGACATGGGACACCCAGTATTAAGGTTGTGAAAATTCTAGGCAAGCGGGGATTTCTAAGTGCAGATTCCAATGATGAATGAGGTCTTAAATGTAAGAGGCTGCTGGTTTTGTTCTTGAGCCCTGAATACAAACTGTCCACCTTCAAGGTCATTTGATATCTGACCTCATTTCCTTTTCTACTGCAGTGTGAAGGGAACTGTTCATTATCTACTTGCTGGGCTTCTCACCCTTCCAGGAAAAGAGTGGTTGTTGCTATTTTTGGTCTGTTAGTCACTCTGTGTTCTTTTCTGGATTCACTGTATTCCTACAGCTGTAGGCTAGACTGAGTAGTTATTACACAAACTGATTCTATCTCATCTAATGTGCCACAGGCCCCCACTGAAAACAGTTCGGAGGAAGCCCTTGGTTTTCAGTGTTGCATGGGAGCTAGCACTGTTCCAACTGCTACGAGATCACAACTGATTTAAGATCCAACGTCCTGGTTTCCAATTGTGTGTACTGTCTTACAGCTAATATTTCAATATATCCTAGCACATCCTTGATAATTGACTAGGTTTTTTTCCCCCCGTATGCAATATCTTTAAGAAATTATCATTAAAAAACACTAAAATATTTTTGCAAACCTAAAGACAGGATCCTTTCTCATTGTTTTATTTCCAAGCTTCCATTCCAGACATCGAAGAATAACAAGAAAGATGATAATGTGGACATAGGACTGAGGAGAAAGAAAGACATTCGGAATTAGAAATACTAAAAGGGAGTGTCAGAAGTGAGCTAGAACGTCTCATTCTTTCACAAGCATATATTTGGCAAAATATTGAGAATTTGAAGGGCAGATTATCTGGATAGTCACAAAATGTCAAGTTCGATTACACTTCTTTGGAGAGAAAAACTAGTAGTGTTTTACATTATGTCAAAATATATCCATATTTCATTGCACACAGAATTTTATTGATGCTTAGGTTATATCTATCTTTATCCCCAGAATTAAGGATTATTCTTGGGATCTTTGTAAAGATTCACTCTAATTTTAGAGATATTGTATGTTGTAGGACTTATGTTGTAGGAGACGTCTTAAGTAAATTTTCAAAACATAAACAAGAAAGCACAATTGCAGAATGTAATCAGAATCGTCTCTCCAAATGCAGGAATAGTTCAATGAGAGTCAGACTTACTACTAGGAATGCCAGGAAGTCATGTTTCTTCTCTTGTTCTGCGGAAATGATGCCATAATATGCATTTAAACAGTGCTGCAAAAGGAAGGGCGGTGGTTAAACGTAAAGCTTTGTGATGCCCGAGTTTTACTCAAATAAATGTGATTGGTCCATTGAGCAGATCTGCTAAAGTTTCCCCAGGATTCCCAAGGGCAGAAGGGAATGTACCAACTCCTAGATGCATGTGGGGGTGCACTGCTTTTATCTGAATGAGTTTCTGTGACTCTGGGTCAGGTGCTCAGAGAACCTGGGGGTCTGTGGTAGCAACACTCCCTACGGTGTGGGAAACAGAGTTCACTCTCAGCACATTTCCCTTCCCTGTGCCACTGGTCATTGGTGGCATCCCTCTGCCATTGCTCTTTTCCTTAGATGCTTAGAACCACCATGCTGCAGTCCTCTCTCAGTCAGTTCTCAGATAAGGAGGGCACAGACAAGTTCGCCTAAAGAAGATGCTATTAACCACAGCCATGGAAATTTGTTCCACAGGTGCATCTTTCTGATAATCCATTATCAAGGACGTGCTAGGATATATTGAAGTATTAGCTGTAAGACAGTACACATAATTGGTAATCAGGACATTGGATCTTAAATCAATAGTGACCTCGTAGCAGTTGGAGAGGGCTCAGTGCTTTTGTTAGATTCCCCGAGACTGACATCCCCAGAAACCCTCCTATGACTAGTAAGTGAATAATGATTATTTTGAGTACTATCTCATCCTTCTTTTTTTATGTGTATAGAAATTAGTCATTGAGAAATGGAAATTTATTCCTTTTGTATCAAATAAAAATACAGTACCAAATCAAATGTAACTATATTGTACCAAATAAAAAATATAGTATCTTAGGGTGTATCAAAATCCCCATATATTAGGGGGGGTGGTTTTCTCTGCTATTAAGACTGAATATGTTCAATGACTTTATCAGTGTACACATTTCTCCCCCTCATCCTGACTCTACCAAAAGACAGTGATCAAGACCAATTTCTATCTTTAGGCCAACAGGACTAGAGACTCTTCTGGGTGGTGGACTTTATATTTTAATTTTTAAAATTTAGCTATTCATCTTTCAAAGTGCATATTTCTGCCCTAAGGAGAATGCTTTCCTAAATGATCATGTATTTCAAGACACTTGAACACATATTGGCATTCCTTACATCAAAATGTAGCAGTGTGCAACCAACCAAGGTGGCAGGTGGAATTAAGATACTGGTCCAAAACTGAGATGTCTCCATAAAGAAATCAACCATGAAAACTGTGGAAACCAGTGTGACCTACAAGAAAAATAAACATCTATGTTGTTACTCTCTGAGACAGTATATTTTCAAATTTGGGATCATGAGCAGATTTTCTGATTTTGACATCTATTTCATAAACCAAGGTAAAATCAATATTACCATGAACAGTTCCTCCTAAGCTTCAGTTTCTTTGGCTTGGCTATGACAAATGTACCAAAGGCAACACACTTTAGGATCTGGTGTATAGATTTAAAAATTTACATTCTGTTTTATTCATGGAAAATCAAAACTAAAGTTGGGATCAATGTCTTTAGAGAGAAAAATTAAGTAAGATACAGGCAATCATTAAAGGGAAATAGTTTTGAAACTGAATAAAAACAGAAATGAAAAACTAGAGGACACTATTTTCTTAGGTATATCAGCATACAATATAGCTTTACCTGTAATATAAGAACATAACATACCTTTAAATGACATAGTTAGAGACATTATAGTGCAGAGTTCAAAGATGAGATGTAGGCACATCACAGACTCATGCTTCCTCTTCTAAGCTACTGTAACAACTGCTGAGAACTTCTATGCTACCTTTTCCTTTAAAAGGTCATTTTCATGGTCACATGACAGTTTCTAAGCCTACATCTCCGATTGTATTTGTATTATAAAAGCTTTCACATTTTCCCAGCATGAAAGACATATCTTTCACCTTTTCCCAACATGAAAAACCTGTAGAATAAATTGGTGAGCACATCACTGAAGATTAGACTTGGATCAACCTAAACTTCCCTTTTAGTTAGGACAGTTGGATTTTGCTTTGTTCCCTATTCATAGGCCACCAGGTTCTTAGCATTTCTTAGGATCAGCCTGACTTTCTTTCCGTCTAGTTTTTGCTCATCCATTATTTTCTATTTGCGTTATCCTTCTCAACCAATTGAAATATCTCTCTTCTTTAAGAAGTCTTCTTGGCACACAATTCGTTTTCAGAAATTAGCCTTGAACCCATCTCTAGATTTCACTGTTTATTTTTTTTTTAATCACTCAATGTATAGATGCTCTACCTCAGTAGATAATCTTGTCTTTAATATCTTGCAATATAAATACCTATGTGTTTATCTATTTCCCCTTAAGGGCATCTTCATAGTAGATACTATGGACTTTTATAGCTCTTTTTACTCATTAGTCTCAAAGCCTGGCACACAGGGAAAATCAACAAGTACTTGTTAAGTGATAATTTAATTGTGATTTTAAAAAACACAAGTTAGATAGAAAAAATATGTAATTTATAAATATTTGCACTCCTAATTTTATGGAGAGAATTGTGATTTTTATCAAAGGATTCTGAATGGGAAATTTGGAGAGTTAGTTTTCAGTTTTAGCTCTTCTACTATTTATAATCTTCTGCATCTTCCCATGGTCTTTTGGACCTCAGTTACTTTTTCCCTAAGGAGAATATTAAAACAATTCCAAATTTTGTGGTCCTATAAGCAATTTGGAAGCTTTCAAAAAAACCAGCAAGATGGATATGGAGAAAAAAAGCATACTTAAAAATGTAAATCCCCACAATTATATCATGCAACCCCTAAAAATTTACTCCCAAAATACAGTAAAGGTATTTTAAGTGTAATACTATTTTATCTCACACATACCAAAATTGATAAAATGTTAGTTCTTAACTTCATAATAAAAATAAACACATTTATAGAAAGATACTTACAAAATAGAAGCAAAATGACCAGATGCCACTATTTTTTTTCCCATTACGAAAAATGAACGAAATCACATATGTCATGAAGATCATTGATATGGAATAACCAACAATGTAGAGAATCTGAAATTAAAGACAACATTAAGAATACTGAGGATAAATCCAGCCCAGAAGCCATTTAAATCCATATCTTATCATACAGCAGGATTTTAAAAAATATTTCTAGAATACTTTAAATATCATTGAAATTGTTTAAAAGAGTGATAACAGCAGAATAGTAGAGTAGACAGCTCCAAATTCCCTTCTCTTAACAGAAATATCAGTAAACCATAGGGAGAACTGGCAGGACCAACTTTGTTAGAACTCAGGGTATGAGTTAAAGTTTCATGGAAAATTCTGAATCAATAGAAAGTCCATTTTAAGACAATAGGAGTGCTTTAGCATGTTCTGATTCTGCCTCCCCGAGTCCAGCTTAGTATAACCTTAAGGATGGCAACCTGTATTTTCAGCGTAGGATCCCGGTCCAGATAGAACACAGCTAATTTTATTCTCCAATTTCTGTAAAAGTCTGACCCAACTTGTTTGAGAACTGTCTGAAGGACAGGTTCAGGTATCCGCTCCTGCCTCAGCTCATGTAAATTCACTCAGGGTGGAAAAGTGGGACATATTGCTCCAAGAGAATATAAAGCTAAGAAACCTTCTGCAGCAGCCTGAAGCAAAATAGAACAATTGAACCATAAAATAGATCATCCTGAGCCTATGGAAAAATTCTAAGGAGAATTTCATTTGGAAATAAGAGCACTGAAAAATATCCATATGTGTCAGGATTTTTAGGAAGTCATGCACGTACTCAGGCAGAATATGGACCCGTGAAAAAACATAAGAAGAGTCTAGGTTTTGACAGCTAGCTAATCTTCAGGTGCCACGCAAGCCTGCCTAGGTGCTGAAGGACTACCCACACAGAACCTATCTGTATAGGATAGAAAAGAGTTTTTCTGGGCTGGGGATATAGCTCAGTGGCACAGCGCTTGCCTGGCAAGCATGAGGCGGTGAGTTCGATTCCCAGTACTGGAAAAAAAAAAAACAAAAACAGAAAAAAAAAAAAAAAGGAAAGAGTTTTTTGAGTCTATGTTCTCGAGGAAATGTCTTGCAAATAATTGTTGAACTAGAAAAAGGACAGAGATTGAGTATATGACTGAGTATAGAGTCTGTAACAATGTTTTAGAAAATACTCTAACCAAAGGTGAATATAGCTTGTAATAACTAAAATAGTAAATTCTAAACAAAGTGGGGAACCTGTGACCTACAGTCACCATGTTAGATATTCAAATGTCCACGTTTTCCCCCCAAAATCTAAGACATAAATAGACAAATGTGTCCTATACTCAAAGGAACAAAAAATTAATGGAAAAATCTCTGAAAAGTCTAGATATTGAACTTACAAAATGACAACTTTAACACAATTATATTACATATGTTAAAAAATACTAAAGGAAACCATGGAGAAAGAACTAAAGGAAATAAAACAAAGTATATATAAAAAGAAAATATCAATAAAGAAATATAAATTATAAAAATGAACAGAAGCAGAAATTCTAGAATTTAAACATATACGGAAATAAAAGTTTCACTGAAGACGTCATCAGTATGTTTGAGCGGGAAATAAAAAAATCAACCAACTTGAACAAAGGCCCATTAAAATTATTCAGTCTGAAGAGTAGAAGAAAAAGAAAATAAAGAAAAGTACATGGAGCACAAGAGACTTGTAAAATAACATGACGTGAACCAATATGTACACCTAGGAAGTTCCAGAAAAAGTAGAACGATGAAGACAGAAAAAATACACGAAGAAGCAATAGCTGAACATTGTCTGTATTTCATGAAGCGCGTGAATGTACACATCTAAGAGGATTACCAAACTCCAAACAGGAAAAAGAAACCTGTCTCATCCCAAAACAGTTTGATCTCGACCCTATATTCCAACAGTTGATGTATAAAGACAGAATGAGAATTTTGAAAGTAGCAGAGGTAAATGATTCATTATATATGGAAGATCACTAATACAACTGCAATGCTAATACAATCACACAATAATTATGAATTTATGCAGTTGGTCTCACTATGCAGAAAGATGTCGCTGGTGACCACAACAGCATGGAAGAGGCTGAAAACCAAGATTGAAACAGACAATGGTACATCGATGTTCGCTTTAGCATTACTCGTAGCAGCCTACAAATGGAAACAATTCTAGTGCCTATGAACAAATAAAGCATGCACAGAGAGTGGAATATTATCTAGCCATAAAAAGGAATGAAGTTCTGTCACATGCAACTTTAAAAACTGTATGCTATGCAAAATAAACCAGCCCCCAAAGGATAAACATTATGTGAAACATCTAGAATAGGTAAATTCACAGAGATTGAAAGAGGATTATAGATAACCGCAGATGGGAATAGTAGGAAATGGGAATAGCAGGAAACACTTAATGCTTAATGAGCACAAAGTCTTTGGGGGTGATAAGAAAAAGTCATTAAATTATATTTTGCACATAAAAATGGTTAAAATGGCAAATTTTATGTTATATATTGTACAATAATTTATAAGCCTCAAAAACTAAACAAAGTATTAAAAGAATGCATTATATTATATTAATGTCAATATTTGTGATTAGATCATCTAATTTTGTTATGAGTACTGCCACTTACCTGAATAAATATATCAACAGTTGTATATATATCCCCTTGGAGCTTTGAGGCATAGAATACTAAGTACATAAATAAAATGAATAATAAGTAGATGGGAACTTCAACCAGAGCCTGTCCAAACCAGTAAGCAGAAGGGTTCAGGCCTGAAATCCACAGCTGGAATTGGGCTTTGTTCTGAATAAAGTCAGAGAGATATAAATGAATGCTAAAATTTGCTTTCAGAGCATATCAGGAAACAATGAAATGAATTCCTCATTATTGATAAAAATGAACACTTTGCCTATACATGCGTTCCAGACTAAAGAGGGTGGGTAACTTCAAAACTGATACACCCAAATTTGCTTGTACTTAATGAAATGATCACTCAAAATCTTCTTGACAGAGACAGGGAGAAGGCCTCAGAATAGTAAAGTAATCCATACTACAGTGGATAAAATAGTGCTTGAAGACATAAGGGAAAAATTTATCCACATAAGTGCTAAATTTCATGAAACCACCCAACTTTGACTCACATGTAGGACAATGGATTCTTTATCTTTGTAAGTTTCTCATCTTTTCATTCTGAATCAATAGCAATGGTTGAACACTACAAATACATAAATATTGCCTAAAACTTTGAAACAGCCTCACAGCTGCTCTTCTTCAAATATTTAACAATCTGCATGATAATTATAACATACATCACTGTTAGTTACTTCTCTTTTCTAAATAAGCTAAATTTTATATTTAAAATTCTACCAAGCAGTCCAAATCATGGAACGCGTCACTCATCTCATAACTCTATAATAATTTCAAAATATCAGTGTTATGTAATTTACTTGATTTTAGTTGGTTTTGTTTAGTTGATTATGATCCTTTTTGTACCATAACTTTCCCATTAAACTCTTCTCTGAATCGATCTACATTGTCTCTACATCACTAAGGACCCTTAGTGTGAACAGAGATGGGAGAGAGGAGATACATGGGACTGGCCTCACTTCACACTTCCTGTCCCCAGTGCTACTCAGGTCTTGGTTGTTTTCCTGCTATTCGCTAGAGAACAGGAACCAGAGCATGAGGAGAGATGCTTGGCTTGTTTTTTCTAGCTTCTGAAAGTAAAACTAGAAGTCTCAGATTTTAGACTTTCTTTGCGATTACAGTCAATGAAAGCTATATAGTTTTATCTAAAAACAGCCTTAGCAACCTCCAAAACTTTTAATATATAGTTTTCACTATCAGTCAGTTAAACATATTTTCTAATTTTCATTGTGATTTCTTTGTTAATCCATCATTATTGGCAGTGTAGTCTTTAGTTTTCAGATAGTTCATAATTTTCTAAGCATGTGATTATTTCCTAATTTAATCACATTTCAGATAGAGACTATATTCTGTACAATGTAAATCTTTTAGATGTTATTGTTTTAATCACATTTTAAATTTTAGCATTTGCCACATACTAATTAATAACTAATAGAGGTAACTAATGGACATAGTTAATAACTAACAGAATAAGTAATAGAAGTGTATTTTAAACAACATTTAAAGAGGAAAAGATCACTTTCTACATTTACCCACATACTTACTATTTTTTCTGTTTGTGATATATGGATTTGAACCCTAATTCTCATGTACGTCAGCAAGCACTTTACCAGTGAGCTACATCTATAGTCTTTTATTTTTTACTTCCTAATTTTTCTTTCTAGCTTTTAGATAGTATCTCTTAAAGTTGTCCAGGCTGGGCTGAAACTTGTGATAGTCCTGCCTCAGTCTCCTGGGTAGCTGGGATTATAAGGTTGTTCCTCTGTATCCATCTGTATTTGCCATTTCTGGTGTTCTTCCTTACTTTATATACATCTCAATTTTGACCTGGTATTATTGTCCTTCCATCTGAAAGACTTCCTTTAGTAATTTGTAAGTGTGGGTATATTGTCAACAATGATTTCTCTTAATTTTCATTTTCATTCAATTTATTAGTTCTTTTATTTTTGAAATATGTTTTACTGAAGATTGTGTGTGTGTGTGTGTGTATATTCAGTTTGACAATTTTATTCTTTATCTAACAATGTTTTTTTCTTTTTTTTTTTTTTCCGGTACTGGGAATTGAACTCACGACCTTGCACTTGCCAGGAGGGTGCTGTGCCGCTGAGCTAAATCCCCAGCCCCAATAATTTTATTCTTTTAACATTTTAAGGATATTGTTCCCTTATCTTCTACCTTATGTTTTTTTAAAAACTGTCTTGTCACTGCCATTTGTATTTCTTTGTAATATGTCACTGTACTTTGTAGATGTGTAAGTTTTTCTAATCACTAGTTTCAGCAATTTAATTCTGATATAACATCTAATGATTTTTTTGTGTGTGTTCTGTTTGAGATTCCATGAATTTCAATTTCTGTGACTTAACTCCTCTCTTTTAGGGAATTCAATTGGTAGACTTTTTTTCAGGCTCTGTTTAATTTCTCAGAAGTTTTTTTCTCTCTTTTTCCATTTATATACTATAGAAATATAGCTATAAACAATATTAATTTAATTTTTCATCAAGCATGATAGTCTGTAGCTCTGAAAGTCCCATCTGATTTGTTTTCATAAATTTCTTTTGCTTCACTTCTCATCACATTGTTTTTTTCTTATTTTAAAAAGTAAAAGAAGGAAGACATATTAACAGACAGACATCCATTTACAAAATAGCATAATGATCACATTAATTCTTAAGAGGGTTAATATTTGTTTTTTCAATGTTATTTCTGTTTCTGTTTGAAACATTATGTGTTTATCTTTGTCATTTCTGGGTCTCTTCTCAATTGACTTTCCATCCAGTTTCTGTTTATATTTTTTTACTCCTTTGAATGTCTGGTAACTTTTCTTGGGTTGGCCCATGTGAATTTTACACCACTGGCTACTGGGTTTTAGATTCTTCTTCCAGTAGGTTCAGTTCTATCCTGGCAATCCACTTGTGTGCTCTACTTTAAGTCTTGTTTTTAAGTTTTTTTTTGAGACACAATAACAGTAAGCTTTACTATAGGGTTAATTAGCCCTAAAATTAAGCTCAACCCTTCTAGGCTCAATCCCTTCATAAATCCTCTAATAACTGATTGGGAATCAAATATTTTTTAGCTCTTTGTGGGCTGTTTGAATTATATATAACTACTTGTTCATTCTTGCTTACATGGAGTTTTACTACACGTAATTAGCTTAGTGATAGCAATAAATTCAAAGTAACCCTACTGCAGAGTCCTGGGGCTCTTTCTCTCTGTAGCTCAATCTTTCCTGTGACTCTGCTGTGCAAATTCCAGCCACTTCGATGTCCTTGAACTACAAATTTCTATCTCTTTGGTTCAGTAACAACTCTGTACCTTGCTTAGTGTCTATTCCACAAGATAGTTCCAGGAAGAAAACTGTGATGAATGTGAGCAAATATTGCTTGTTTTCTTCTTGGATGTATCCCAGTCTGCTACTTTGAGACATTTTCCTAGGTCTGAAAACAGATATTCTGTTTTTTAACTGAAATATTCTTGGTAAGAGGACAAATCTCATTCTAGTTTCTCTATCAGCCAGAAATGAAATATTCTAAACTTTAACTTATCTTTGTTCTTCATTCTTCTCTTCCTTCCTTTCATTCTTTCTTTGTATTGCTATTACTTACAAGTGTTAAGAAATTGTTCCAGAGGCTAGGGATTTAGCTCAGCGGCACAGTGCCTGCCTGGCAAGCTCAAGGTCGTGAGTTCGATTCCCAGTACCAAAAGAAAACACACACACACACACACACACAAAGAAATTTTTCCATATGCAAACATGCATACCCTCCTAAAGAAAACCTTACAATCTGCTATACTAAATTACTAGTTAATTAAAGCAACTAAAATTTCCATTATTTTTTATTACCTTATAGTCATCAATGCTGGTCATGGAGAGATAAGGCGAAAGAGAGGACATCAAGATGATCCATGAGATGAGATAGGCTAGATTATAAAACTGATAGCGGATGTCATCCTGAAAATGTGAGAAGGGCAAAGAACTTAAAGCACAAAGCTGAAATTCATTTTCTGGTTGCATGTCTCAAAATATAATTAGCCTGACAACCTGAAATCCTACTTTGGTTTCCTTTCATTCATTCTCAGTGTGTATTAATATGTTTAGTACAGATTTTTCAAATATTTTTGAATCTGCAAAAGCAGAGCCCATGAGATAGCATGGCTGACAGTATAAAGTTAGTTGTGCAGGTTGGTATCAGACTCATTGTGCTGATACAGAATGACCTTGTGGAAAAAGCCTCTATTCTTGCTTAATGACTTCAGAAGGCAGGAAATTAAACCAACAAGATTGTACATTAAAAAAAAATCCATTATATATGAGGAAATTAACACTTACCATGACTCTTAGTAGTATTTATCATGAAAAATGAATTCATCCTACCATTTTATACTATGAAAGGAGTTCATATTTTTGAACATACAATGTTCTGATGTAAAAAAAAGAAATTTAAGACTATGCTACAGAAAATGAAAATAGTTTTGGACACATGGGTTATTTTATATGTAGATGTATCAATGGCATTTGTTCTTCTAGTGAAATCTAGATTTGAATGAGGCATGAGATAAACTGCTGGTCTGTTTTATTTACTAATGTAGCAAGTATGTTTTTAATATTTCCCCTATTTCTCTTCTTATCCCGAGAACAGGGCATAATATGTCAATATAAAATACACAGTACCTTTTTCAGAGATCATACCAGTGGATAAAAATGTATTTATCAGAGACTAACATAAATAATAATTACAAAAGATTAATACATTTTTGGCTTTCTGTAACACAATATTCAGATCATATGGGATCTAAGTTGTATAAAAATAAAAGTTCTTGTTCTCATGTGTGAAGACTGCTTCAGTGGGTCTGGGTGGACATAGGGATTGGTCTATTTGGAAGACCTCAAGTAACCATGATGCCCTAGTAAGTCTGTGTTGCTCTCTCAAGCAATTTTGTTCTACTAGGTTGGGGATATAGCTCAGTGGTACAAGCTCCTGCCTGGCAAGTGCAAGGTCCTGAGTTTGATTCCTTGTAACTCCCTCTCCAGAAAATTACAATTTAAATTCTGTTCTACTGAGTTATGAATCATGATAATCAAGAAATGATGATCACAATTGCATGCATTGATTCAGGTGGAAAGAAGACTAATTTTTTCTCTCTCTCTTTTTTTTTTTGCTTAATTTCCCCCTATTAAAACATATGCTTTTTCATGTTAATTGGCATTGCAAAATGGAATTTAAAGTTTGGACTTTTTGCTTTCAGAGATAAGGAACTTCCTCCTGCTGAGCACATAACCTCCTCTCCTTAGCCCCCCAAAAGTGACAGAATACACAGGTGCCAGCACCAGGAGGCCAGAAGCCAACAAGGATGAGTCAAAGGTGGCTGGACAGGACAAAGCAAGAGTGGAGATCTGAATTGTACTCCTGTTTTGCTCCTCCCCTCTGATCCTTACTATAAAAGACCTTTGCCCACCTATAAATGAGAAGATGATTTAGAGAAAACGGCCCCTCCATCTCTGTGGAGTCAGCTTTGAATTAATTCTTTTCCCTGTTTACCCAAATGTATGGGCTCCTTTGATTTGGCCAGCAGTGTGCAGGTGAATCTGAGCATATGAGCCTAAGGGATGGAATGTTCTGCCTCTTGTACTCAGTGGTTTCATGTTCTTTGCCTTATTCACTCCTCTAAAAATGTCCCAGACATCTTTTCAGCTGTTTTGCATTTAGGAAATTAAAGGTCTGTGAGTGCACTTATTTTTTTTTTTTTTCAGAGCCAGGAACCAGGAGACATTCAAATGCTGCTCTATTCTCCGGAGCTCTACTCAGTCACATTTAGATCCATTAAGACTGCTCTGAACTGAATGAGCTGGGAAATCCTGACAGAGTAGAACAGTGAGATGATACACCTACCACACCGGGATATGTGCTCCTGTCAGTTTGAATGCTCACTGATGGTGTGAACATTCCAAGCAGTCCATTACTAACAATATCCACAAGAACTGGGAAGCAATTCAGTCTCTTGGTATTACATGCCAATGAAAAGCCGTAACTCTGAAATAGAGTAAAAGGGTTATAAAATCTGAAAGCTGAAATGTAACATTAGGATGTGAGATGTGTAAATAGCCTTCTCCACTACAACAATATCGTAAATGCTGAAACTGGGTAATATATTACTAGGTCTTCAATTTTGTTTTCATTGAAGAAGCAAATTTTAACGTGGTAATTTAACAATGCCCTGCTATTTCAATGTTGGCATATTATTAAAATTATGAACAAACTCATAGGAGGACACACTCATCATAAATATATAATATATTTGATTTGAAGATAACCTTTGAGTCCTCTGACCTAAGACTTCACAAAGTCAGAAATAAAGAGCATTATTTTTCAGTAAAATAAAGCTTTTCGCCTGTGTGTTCTGTACAGCCTCTATGAGGAGTATAAGAGTTCCACAGACTTAATTCTGATCTTTGCAATGCATTTTAGATGCTATGAACTTTGCTGGGAAAGATAACTTATGTTAATACCATCTGAGACCACTACTATTACAGCCACCAATATAATTTATTGAATAACGTATGAAACAGTAGTTCTTGCATCCTTGTAAGTAAATCCAGAGGCTTAAGTGATATAATCATAGCCAAAATTCTCTCCCAAGATGTGAATTATTTGCTTCTATGCATGTAAATAATTTTTAACCAGAAAAAGTATGTGCAGTGGCACAGATTGCTTTTCTGAGTCACACTGAGATTATGGTAGAGCCATGCTGTGGAGTAAAATCACTAACTGGGTGTCCACATACCTTTCTGTCACCTGACACGGTGATGGCTCCATTGTAAGATGGATCCTCTGTGCCATTTCTAGTTCCAAAGGCGTCCACCTCCAAAGCTATGTTCTGTTTCTCCAGTGAATGTATAAAGTCATCAATGCTTGCTCCTTATTGGCAGTGAAATGGACGAGGCAACCAAAAACCAAGCAGACACGTTCAGTTATGTATCCAAATGAAACTGTACTACAAACACCCCTAGTCTGCAGTAGCACAGACTGTAAAACTGTGTATATCTTTCTTGTGTGTGCAAAAATATTTTACAGGTTGTATAAGTGTGTTTTAATGATTTCTCATTTACTTGTGATTTCTGGTTAAAATTTTTGTTCACATTCTATATTTTTGGATTGGAAGTTTCTAGATTCATATGATAAGTTGCCTTACCAGTGGATACCAAAATGTCCGTATTCTCAAGATGGTTTTAAACACACAAATTAATGAATTATTTGATTTGGTAAATAGCCTTATATTATTATTATTGCTATGAAAATAAATTTTAAAACATTTTTATATAAACCTCATTTTTAAATATGTATCAATATAATACATTTGTTCTTTGCTAATCGCTTTCAGCTTTTTTAGTTCAATTTAGGATTATTTTCTTTATCTCTTAGCTTCATGATATATTTGGTTGTTGGATTTTTTCTTTTTGTTTGTTTGTTTTTTTGTCTTTTTGAGACAGGGTCTCACTATGCAGTTCAGGTTGGCCTTGAGCTCACTTTGTAGCCCAGGCTGGTCTCGAACTCACAGTGATCCTCCTGCCTCAGCCTCCTGAGTGCTGGGATTATACGCTTGTGCCACCATACTCAGCTTCATGATATATTTGTAAAAGTCGTTCACTTTTTTCTTCATGCCTGTTTTCTGAGGAACGTTTTAAGAGCATGTATACTTGGAAACTGATAGCAACAAAGTTTTCACCTGTCTTGTTGATGATCAGTAAGTTAGAGAGAGGGTCCTGGGGCTGTTGGTCAGGAGTGAGGAAGTACATCTGTGGAGACAGTTCCCAACAGTAGTCATCTTGATGAAATATCTTGCGAGCATTTGCTGCCAAAATATGCAGAAGTCCAACTCCAAAGATCAGTATCCTACACAGAATAAAATTAACAGTATGGATCCATAACCATTTTCCAGTCTTTCAGAAATGTTTTTACAGCCATGATTATAATACAAGCAATAAATTGTTAAAAATAAACATAATCTATATGTGGTTCTCTCACTTCTTGAATTTTTTTCTATGACTAAAATGAAGTGATAACCACGGGCTTATCCTTGGTCCATTTCTCCTGTTATTCTTTGATTGTGATTTCACCCTTGCAGTTGTGGGGTATGGCTTCTTTATCCTAATCCCAGTTCTAGGCTCATTTTCTGTACTTCTGTCCTATATTGTCTTTTTTCTGCATTATCCTGTAATACTCCAGACTCAACTTGCTCTCTTACCTATTGTCCCTTATTCTATTATGGAAATGCACTTTCCAAGCCTCCCAAACTGAAAAAACATTTAGATTAGGTTTTGCTTTTTCTTGTCTTCTTGTCCTTAATCTCATTTGGAAATAAAGCTAGTCTTGTGTTAGTATTATCTGGGTAATCTTGAAATCTCACTCATTTCTACTTTCCAAATTTGGGGTATTTCACTTCTCCTTGTTTTGCTACACAGTTGGCCTCCCCCTATTCTTTAGTCTCCCCAGTCTGTCCCACAATGCTTTCCTGAATTAATTTTAAAGGTTTCTTTGGACCTTGATTTTACCAATTTCCTCAAAAGCCCTAGAAATTCAAATTTCCCATTTAATCAACAAGTATTGGCTGAAATACTACTATGTGCCATGCCTCACATCTGCATATTGATGGATCTGACAAGAACTAACCTTACACTCCATTTTACCTTAATTATAATGTATTTCCATAATAAAATGTCCTCCCAGAGGAAGAATGTAACACATTTTAAGCACATGTTGAGCTGCATGCAAAGTCACCCCACACATTAACTATACACTACCCTGCCTGGACATCTTTCCTCATTTTGAGGAAAAACTTAATAAATAATTGAAAACATTTCTTCGAGACCTCATGAAATGAAATCCATTCTTTATTGTCCTCTCAACTCCCCGCCTTTCTCTAAAGTAGCCAGCTTCTCTGTATGTTTCCTGGGGTTGCCAGAGGACAGCCAGCTTTGATTTTTTCTTTTATAGTAAACTTCCAGTTTATTTTCCTGTACAATGACTCCAGCTTTGATTTCCAGCTAACATGGCCATAGTCCTTTGTTCTTTCTCTTCATTCTAAACTCCTTTCCCATTTTCTTTCCAGTTAAAGCATTTTGTGGTAATTTGTGCCATTGCCTCAGTTTCAATTTCCAAATTTGTATTATCACTGAAGAAAGGAGCCACATTAGCCAGTGACACTCACAGTGTGAAGAGAACTTTCCTTTCACGCTTTATCTTCAAGAAGCGAACCCTGGCGACTGCACGCACCTGCTGCCCCAAGAGAGCCATCCCAGCTTTTGCCTTACTCATCCCATCAGGCCAGGAGACAATTTCCTCCAGCTCCAAAAGCCTCCCTGTGTCTCTTGTCCCTTCAGCTTGGACATCTTCCAAAGTCCCAATATCTGTAAAACAAATTGTCAGCAATGCTTAGCAAATGCCATCTCATGGGCTCTTGTTTACACTTTCTCAAGAGCATTCTTTGAGTCAGAAGCTCAGCACAATCTATGTAAATAGGAGCAGAAATTCCAAGAAAAGTGAAAATTTGTGTAAATAAAAACTGTGTACAGATATTTATAACTTAATTCTTAATACGCTAAAAATAGAAACACTTTCAAAGTGTGTTTCCTGAAAAGGAAATAAATTGAAACACATAATGACACAGCTGAGTAACAAAACATGAAGTAGGAGAACTTGACACTATTTTTCTACTTGTATTAGGTTCCAAATCAGGGAAATAGAAACTCTGGAATAGCTGGCTTACAGAGACTCACTTGGGGGAAAGCTTAGGAAGGGTCCAAAGAAGGGGATGAAGAAAATGTTCTACATCTTATTTTATGTGATTATTCAAAGAAGTCAAATTATTCCATATGAAAAATTAGTTGATGGGCATTTTATGTTATGTAAATTATAACTCATTAATTAAGTAGTATAACTGACTCATGGTGAATCTCAGCAAACTGTGAACATAAAGTATCACTGGAGCTTTTATTAAGTTAGTGTATCTACAGCAATAAACTATAACAGTAGTAGAGGATCTAATCCATAGGTTTATTAGTTATTAGTTCAATTTATACAAATTAAATAGGATTTTACATACTGAATATTAGAAATGGATTTTTAAAAAAGATTTCAATTAAAAGAGCCAAAACACAGCAACAAAAGAAAAAAATATACAAAGTACTGTATGATACTTAGGAGTTAATTTAACAAAACATGTGTAGGAACTTTTCTGAAGTCATCAAATTTTGCTGAAGGATGCAAAGAAAATAAAAAATATGGGCAAACCAATCCACATTCACGAATAGGAAGGCACTCTTGTCAAAATGTTCATGTTTTTCAGATAGAACCATAAGTTCAGTGCCTACACAGGACAGACAAGTCTCATCCTGTTCGCTTCCTGGGACTGTTGCATCCCAGCTGTTGTCAGGTGGAGAAAGTCCTTGAGCAGGTGGGATGTTGAGGACAGGCTTAGTGCCTCCTGGGGGACACCCAGCCATCTGCTGGATGAGCTTCTGAGACTGGACAGCATTTCAGTGCACAGAAAAAGATCAGGGGTGAGTGCCTAAGGTTAGCCCATCACCACCACAACTGGGTGTGTGAGACCAATAGCTGCGGGAAAGGCAACAGGTAAATTCCTACAAGCTACTTCATTTTTCTAGTCCATTTCAGAAAACTCCGGAATAAAAGGGGCAAGGAGGTTTGGAGCAATCCATTCAAATCCCCATAAAGGTGTTTTGAGCAGATTTGGAATGATGAAGTCACGGAGTGATTTTAAATAAGAAAATAACAAGAACCCTTAAAACATTATATGTCTTATAAAATTACTAATTTTGCTTTTGAGTGTCTAAAATACCGCTATTAGAAATACATTCCAGTATATCAAAAAACAAATGTCCATGCTTCAAATGTGAGGATCATTCTTTTGCAGGTCTTCTAAACAATTCACAATGTCATAGAAGCTCACAAAAATGTTATGACATTGTTGGAACAAAGTGTTTTCAAAATTTGCACCGCCTGGGACTCTAAATACTGTTTGCATGATAGCTTTCTTTAATTTTATTTACCTGGTTGGTCAATATCAGATTTCCCTTCTAATTTCAGGAACACCTCATTCAATGTTGTCATGGAAACACCATAATTCTCAATTCCTAGGTCAGGACAGCTTTCAAGATCCCTACAAAGATCTAAAGAATGAGCAAATAAAAATCACGTGTGAGTTGGATAATATGCAAAACTTTTCTAATTCTATAGGGGAAGGTCTGAAAATGTTCTTATGAAATGTGAAACATACCCATTACATACTAAAATTTTAGGCAGGTGTGGTGGCACATGCCTATAATCTCAATACTCTGGGAAACTGAAGCAGTAAGATTTGAGATCTGAGTACAAATTGGGCAACTCAGCCACACCTTGTCCCAAAATTAAAAAAAAAAAAGAAGTACTCAGGATGTAGTTCAGTGTAAAGGTCCAAAGTTCAATCCCTGGTGCTGGAAGAAAAACCACTAAAATTTCATAATAAATAAACTTACTTCTTATGTAATATGAGTAACTTCTCATTTTGATTTTATATGTTATAGCCGGAACTTATTTTCCTAAGACAATTATTTATCTGTTTCAATCACTAACCTGGGCTGTCATCATCTCCAGGGACCAGAGGCAGATGCCTTGAATGACGAGCACAATGAATCTCTTTTTATATATTGGCCTGATAATCAAAGCTACTTCTAAAGTCGTGGCAAATGAAACAACCAAGCAGTGAGGCTTTTAAGAAACTAGTTAAGCCAGAGGTTTTCAAATCATCATGTTCATTACAGACTTTGAACACTAGAATATTTGGCTTTGCGTGTTAAGGGGATTGAAAGAGTGCAAAAAGAAACAGAAGACTAATTTAAAAACTCATTGTAATTCAATCACTATAGTGTGACAATGTTTTTGAGTATTTATAAAACTTGCATTAAACATTAAATCAACTTTAAACTCTGTGTCTGTCGGGCAGCATGAATTACTGGTGTTTTTTCTTATGTACTCGATGATGCATTTCTAGAATATTTTCATAAATCTGTAATTTTTTATTTTACTGGTTTGATTTTTATTTGTTTTGGTTTGTTTGCTTTTATTTTGTGGAAAACAGGTAAAACAAAATTTCATAATATGATGCTAGGAGAAGAGCAGTAGTTAATACATTGCATATTATTATCTGTAAAGTAGTTACTCAGAGTAAAAGATATGGGCACAAGAAAAGGAAAAAGGAAGTAGGATGGGGGAAGAGGGAAAAGAAGAATGGGCAAAGAGAAAAAATGAAAGTTAGTTATACTATTAGTGTCTCTTAGTTCATAGAAAAGGAAGGTTTGCACTTATATTGATTGGAGAAGTTTTTGTGTTTTTTTTTTTCTTACTTCAGATGTGTTATAGTTTGTTCTTTTCTATCTGGCAAATTTCGTTTTCCAGAGGAAAGATACAATGGAGTAAGTTTATCCACAAGAAGCAAGACTCTTATTTCACACATGGATCAAGATCTGACAGCACGCTAGGGAGAAGTTCATGGACTATCAAAGCTATGGCTTTTGAGCGATCGCCCACAAGACTTCCCTGCTCTCCTTCCACACATCACGGGGGCAATGACTTTAGCAAGTAACTTGCTGTCCATGTGCCTCTATTTCCTCACATCTAAAGTGGGCACAGGGGCTGGGGATTTAGCTCAGTGGCAAAAGCGCCTGCTTGGCAAGCGCAAGGTCGTGAGTTCAGTTCCTGGTACGGGAGAAAAAAAACAAAAAAACCCCCCAAAAATAAAAAAAAATAAAGTGGGCACAGCTATCATACCAATCTTTCACAGTACTTTTACTTTGAGAATTTGGTACGTTGCTTCATCCCAGAAGTTCAGTATCATACTTGGTATGTATTAATCTGATGCTGCATATCATTTCTTATCATTGCTGCTGATTTCATGCTGTGGTTTTTGCATCATGAATTACCTGGAAACTTATTTGTTCTTTCCAAAGGCAACGTATACATCAGTTTTCCTTCACTCTCTGCTGACAATTTGGCATCAGGGATGTGCTGTTTAACAAGTGACGTAATTCTTTCATGAACACATGTTTCACTGAGCTGCAAACTGGTGTTCAAAAAATAGACACAGAAAGATAGAGACACACAGAGACAGAGACACTTTCAATTCTTCAACGCTGGCCTCAATATCAAAGGTGTGCATTATTTGAAATATACTCCAGTGTCATTCAAAAAGATTGCTGGAAAAAGATTACTCATAAGTCCATGTGTAGCCCAAGTCAATTATATAAATATGGTAAAAACTACTTGAGTACTAGCTCAGAAACTATCTTGGTACTCTAGATGAGACCAAATACAAGCTTGTCAAGACTGAAAAAGTTGGGGGCTGGGGATTTAGCTCAGTGGTACAGCGCCTGCCTGGCAAGCGCGAGGTCGTGAGTTTGAGTTCTAGTACCGGAAAACGTCCCCCACCAAAAAAAAGACTGAAAAAGTTATAGGAATACTGGGCTGGGATATAATCAACTAGTATAAATATTGATCTAAATCTATATTAAATTTCCTCATGTCTGTGTGTCTCTTCAATATGCAAAACATCCAATATTCCAACCTCACCCACCCTTTTCCTCTCTGTACACAAACACCTTATACATATGCGTTTTTTTTTTGTGTGTTCTAATGTTTATTTCAAGCCTCACGCCTTACTTTTGCTTAGTCTCATTTACTGCCAGTTCCTCAATGGCCCTACCTCAAGTGATAGCCAATCCCCCATTTCTTCTTCAGAAACAAAGAAGAGCCCACACACTTCAGCTTCCCTTTGGAGAGAAACACTTTCCTATCTGAAAAAAAAAAAAAAAAAAAAAAAGAGATACAAAGAACAAGTTGGCCCTTCGCTTCAGAGAAACATCTGGTAATAAACTGTACTGTGAACTATTCAGAAATTTATGCAACTTTAAACGTAGACTGTAATAATGGCAAAGAGACAACTCACTATTAGATAAGTACCACTGGGTATTTCTGTGTCATCCAACTCCACAGGAAGACCTAACTCTGTGGGCATACTTTTGACATAGGTAAATACCAAATTACAAATGCTAATTGGTCATGCATCGGTGATCTGTGGTTTTCCAAGTTTATTTCATTCAATTAAGAATACATTCCTATCTTTTTCAATATTGAATGCTATTCATTTGCAACCAGTGAACTTGCTAGGGTATCATATCCTGTGTGGTCACAGGGACCAGAGTAGGAAAGGTTGTGGACTTTCAGTCATTTTGTAAGCAAGACCACCTGGTCCTTGTACACAGGCTCCATCCATGTAAATATAGCAGTGAGGAATGATAGTCAACATTGTCAAGGTTCCTAAAGTTTTCAAAGTGATACTAAAGAAACCAGCAGTTACCAGCCAGAATGTCAGCCTCATCCATGAACTGAGTACTGAAGACGATCACACGGTCTGCTTTACGCTCCTTCAGGAAGTTCCACACACGGTGCCTTGAGAAGGGATCCAGCCCAGCAGTGGGTTCATCCAGGAGGAAAATCTGTTGAAGCGTGCAAGTATCATCTACTTACAACAAAAGCAGGCTACATAGACAGTAGCTACAATTTGCAAAGATAGGGATGAGGATATTACTTTTATATCTAATACTCTATTATATAATTTTCACCACTAAAGTTCTTTGCAAATGAAGAATTTTTACATCTGAATTTATGTAAAAATTTAATGTGACTTACCTGAGGATCTCCCAAAATGGCAATCCCAAAAGTTAGTTTTCTCTTCTGTCCACCACTTAAGTTTTGAGCAAGAGTATTCTGAATATTCTTCATCTCCAATTCCTGCAAAACTCTTTGCACCTAGACAAAGATAACATTCACCATAACTAGACTATTTTTTACAGTGAACTGCAGTAACTGCTATATTAACAAAAATAGCTTTAAGGAGTCCTTGATATAATTAGACTTTTAAAAATTGCTAGCTTTATATTGTAAAGTGTAATGGTTACATTCATGGGTAGTGCCTGGATTTGCATACTATCCCATTTTTATATACTATCATTTTATGTAAATTATTTGTCCTCTTTATATCTCAATCTCATATATAAAATGGAGATAATATTTTCTCAGAGTTGTTAAGATTAAAAGATCTAGTATAGTGAAAGCTAACTATTATGAGTTATATATGTGTTTCATACCATTATTTTTAGGTTTTCTTTCCAACTTTAATATATTCTCTGCACAGAGATAATTTAATGAATGAAACCTATTAGGGTAAATTGGACTAACCATTTGACTAGTACTTTTATTGATTTTTGTATGACTTCTACCATATTATGTACCTCATTATCAACTTTATGTAGCTGAATCCCCTTTATTTTTGCAAACAGCCTGAGATTTTCTTTCACAGTGAGGAAATCAAATTGCACATTACTTTGTGGACAGACTCCAGTGAGCTTGCTGATATTTTCTAAATCAGGCATTTCAGAAAGTTTGTTGTTGTACATAGTGACCCAACCTATAACCAGAAGATAAAAAGTTATCAGGATAATATAGCATCCTTAATTTAAGATACTTTTATATTTTTTAAAAGTTACTACAATTGGGTGTATGATTTTATCTTCAGTTGTCATATAAGTGATACATTGTGAATATTTCATGCTAGAGATCTATTTCACCTGTGTGATGTTTGAAAATATGGCCACATTTCTCCTTCTCCCATCAAGAAGGGAAGTCAGTTTTTCTACCCCTTGCATTTAGTATCAGCCATGTGATTGGCTTTGTGAAATGAGACCTTAGCAAACATGTCCCAATTAAGGGATGACAGTGCTCCTCAACAGAGTTCTCTGTAGTGCTGCTTAAAATCCTGAGGTAGTCAATTCTAAAAATTCAAACTCATTTCTTATAGAAAGGGAAAAAGAAAGAAAAAGAGGAGGGAGAGCCGAGCTGAACTTCAGACAGCATCAGCGGCCTTGGTGACTGCATTCTCATCCCACCCCCGCTGGCATGGGAATTGGGTGGGTCCCAAGCAGATTCTCAAGTCTCAGGGATCATGACCCAACCCCCCCAACCCTGGCAGAAGCTGGGCAAAACCCAGGACATCTTTAGGAACCCTGGTGAGCTGCCTCCATGCCTCCCCCACCAGTGTGCAAGGCAGGCAGAGCCCTGGACACCTTCTGGGGCCTCAGTGGTAACTCCTTGGACTACCCCCCTCACACCCCACAGAAGCTGAGCTGAACTCCAGACAGCATCAATGGCCTCAGTGACTGCGCCCTTGCCCTACCCTTATTGGTGTGGGAACCAGGTTGGGTGCCTCCTCCACCCCTGAGGAAGCCAGGCTGAACCCTGAACAGCTTCAGGAATGTCAGTGAGCCTCCTCCTAACAGCTTTGGCACCAACTGAATGCAAGAAAGCTTCAGGAGCATCTGGAACTGCACCTTGCCCCCACACACCAGTGCAGGAGCCACACTGAGCACTAGGAACCTTCAGATCCTTGCCTCACCACTCCCCCACCATTGTGGGAGTGAAGCTGAGCTCCAGGGAACTTCTGGATCTTCACCAATGACAAAACAAAGGAGGAAAAAAAAAAAAAAACAAAGGAGGAAAATGCAATCTCAGACCTCTATCTCACCCAGAACAGGTCCAGGAAGCATCAACACAGATGAGCCTGGAAGTCATACACATGAAATTTCTGAAATGATAGCAACTGAAGTAAAGAAACAACTCCATGAGGCCATAGAAGACATCAGATCAGAAATAATCTCTCAGGTAAAAAGAGAAATGACAACAGTAGTGAAAGAATTGCTCAGCACATCCAAAGAAGACATTGATGAGAAAATAGAGAAACATAAAAAACTCATGGAAACCTTGAATGAACAGTATAAGAAAGAGCTAGGATGTGTGAAACAGATTCAAACAAATATCCAGGAAATTAAAAATTCCACTGAAAGCTGGCAAAAGCACTTGAATGAAGCTGAAGATAGACTTTCAGACCTTGAAGACAGCATTGTTACTAATTAACAAGCAAGGAAGGATCCCTTAAAAATAACAAGGAACCAGGAAATAACAATTCAGCAACTGCAAGCCAAACCGAAGAAAACAATGTAAGAGTAATAGGTGTCAAAAAACAGCAGGTGTGTCAACACAAACGACATAAAAGACTATTTGCAGAAATAATAGCAGAAAATTTCCCAAGCATGCAAAAAGAATCAGACATATAGTAAGTAAAGCAGAGAGAACTCCAATTAGCCATAACCAAAATAAATCTATACCCAGACATATAGTGATCAAGATCCCAGAAATTCAACAAAAGATCAGAATATTAAAAGTTGTTAGAGAAAAGAAACAGATCACCTATAAAGGAAAGCCCATCAGAATCATGGCAGATTGCTCAACATAAACCATCAAGTCAAGAAGAGCTTGAAGTGAAGTATTTCAGGTACTAAAAAAAACCAAAAAACAAAAAACTTTCAAACCAGATTGATGTACCCTACAAAATTATCCTTCAAATTTAATGGAGAAATAAAATATGACCATGATAAAGAACTGAAGAAATTCATGAGCACTAAACCAATCCTACAAAGAGTTCTAAAACATATTCTAGAAAGAGACAAAAAAGAGCACAACTTCAAGAACAACAGAAAGGAATCACGAAGCAGACAAGCAATTAAATAGAGGGCAATAGGAGGAACCAGCATCAGGAAAATAACAAGACAAGGATAAGCCAATACATATCATTTATAACCGTCAACGTAAAAGGTCTCATTTCACCAATCAAAGAAGTAGACTGGCAGAGTGGATCAAGAAACAAAATGCAACAATGTGCTGCATGCAAGAAACACATTTAGTTCAAAAGGAAATTCAGAGACTGAAAATTAGTGGATAGAAAATAATACTTCATGCAACAGGAGCCCAGAAAAAAGTGGGTGTAGGTATTCTGTTTGCAGACAATGTGAACCTCAATCCAAGAACAATCAAAAGAGTTAAAGAAGGTCACTACATACTTGTGAGGGGAAAACTTCAAGAGGAAGAGGTAACAACCATAAACATCTGTGCACCAAATACAGGAGAACCTAACTATATAAGACAAATTTTAACAAACATGAAGAATGAAATAAACAGCAACACAATCATAACCGGGGACTTTAGTACCCCATTGTCACAAAGACCTAAATCAAATAGCCAAACGATCATCTAAGAAATAACAGAACTAAACCAAACTTGTGAGCAAATGGACTTAGTCGACCTTTACAGAGTGTTCCACCCAAGAGCATCAGAATACACATTCTAGGCATGGGGATTTGGCTCAGCGGCACACCGCCTGCCTGGCAAGCGCAAGGTCGGGTTCGATTCCCAGCACTGGAAAAAAACAAAACAAAACAAAACAAACAAACAAACAGAATACACATTCTTCTCATTCTCTAAAATAGACCATATACTATCACACAGAATATGCTTAAGTAAATTCAAAGGAATTGAAATTATTGCATGCATACTATTGGACCATATTGCAATGAAATTGGAAATTAATGACAAAAGAGATAACAAAAACTCCATAAACTCATGGAAATTAAATAACACCCTCCTGAACAACCAATAGGTCACAGATGAAGTCAAAGAAGAAATTAAACAATATTTACAATCAAACAAAAATGTATATACAACTTCCAGGAACCTATAGGATGCAATGAAAACAGTACCGCCCTTAGTGGGAAATTTATAGCAGTGAATTCTCATCTCAGGAAAACAGAATGAGCACAAATAAACAATCTTACACTGAACCTCAAGCTTTTAGAAAAAGAAGAACAAGTCAAACCCAAAGCCCAAATAAAACAGGAAATTATAAAGATCAGGGCAGAAATTAATACAATGGAGACTAAAATAACAATGTAAATAATTTATGAATCAAAGAGTTGGTTCTTTGAAAGAATAAATAAAATAGATAATCCCTTACCAAACATTATCAAAAAAGGGAAAGAAAAAAACTGAAATATATGCAATAAGGAATGAAAGGGGTAAAATCACTACATATCCTGTAGAAATTCAGATGATCATCTATACCTACTTTGAAAATCTTCACTCTGATAGGATAGAAAACACAGAGGAAATGGACAGATTTCTAGATACATATGAATTACCAAATCTAAATGAGGAAGATATAAAAATCCTGGCTAACTCAATATCAGCTGGCAAAACTGAAATGTAATAAAAAACTTGCCAATCAAGAAAAGCCCAGGTCCTGATGGATTCACAACTGAATCCTACAAGAAATTTAGAGAAGATTTAACACCAATTCTTCTCAAACTCTTTAATGACATTGAAAGGGAAGCAATTTTCCCTATCTCATTCCTCGAGGCAAGTTTTAATGTGATACCAAAACCAGAGAAAGACCCAACCAAAAAAAAGAGAACTACAGGCCAATCTTCCTAATGAATATAGATGCAAAAATTCTCAATAAAATACTAGCAAATAGAATGTAGCAAGTCATCAAAAATATTATACCCCATGACCAAGTGGGATTCATCCCAGAAATGCAGGGATGTTTCAATATTCACAAATCCATTTATGTAATACACCATATCAGTAGAGACAAAGACAAAAATCATATGATCATCTTGATGTATAAAAAGCTTTTGATAAGGTCCAATACTCACTCATGATAAAAACCCTATAGAAACAAGGAATAGATGGTCTTTACCTCAATCTGATCAAAACCATCTTTGACAAACCTATGGCTAACATCATACTAAATGGTCAAAATTGAAAGCTTTCACTTTAAAATCAGAAACAAGACAAAGATGTCCACTGTCACCACTCCTATTCAATATTGTTCTGGAAATATTAGCCACAGCAATTAGACAAGAAAGAGAAATAAAAGGAATAATGATAGGAAAGGAAGAAGTAAAATATCATTACTCCCAGATGACATGATACTCTACATAGAAGACCCCAAACACTCCACCAAAAGGCTAATAGATTTAATAACCAAATTTAGTAGCATAGCTGGATACGTAGTCAACACTCAAAAATCAAGCATTCTTGTACACAAACAACAAACTGACTGAAAGAGAAATTAGGGAAACTACACCTTTCATGATAGCATTTAAGAAATGAAATACTTAGGAATCAATCTAACAAATGAAATAAAAGATTTATACAGTGAAAATTACAGTACTATGAAAAAGGAGATTGAAGAGGATTTCAGAAAATGGGAAGATATTCCTTGCTCTTGGATATGAAGAACTATCATTGTGAAAATGGCCATACTCCCAAAATTGTTATACAGATTCAATGCAATACCAATTAAAATACCATTAGTATACCTCACAGATCTAGGGAAAACATTCCTAAAATTCATCTGGAACCAGAAGAGGCCTAGAATAGCAAAAGCAATCCTGGGCAAAGAAAACAAGGCAGGAGGCATCACAATTCTTGATTTGAAAATATACTACAAAACTACTGTGATAAAATCAGTATGGTACTGACAAAAAAAAAAAAAACAGACCTGAAGATCAGTGGAACAGATTAGATGATACAGACACAACTAGAAGCACACTCAGTCACATTATCTTTGACAAAGGGGCCAAACATGTTCACTGGAAGAAAGATAGTTTCTTTAATAAATAGTGATGGAAAAACTGGCTTTCCACATGCCAAAGACTAAAACGAGACCCATGTCTATCATTATACATTAAACTAAAGTCAAATTGATCAAGGATCTAAATACTAAAACAGAAACACTAAATCTACTGGAGGAGAAAGCAGGTAGAAATTTTGAAGACATAGAGGTAGGCAGAGAGTTCATTAACAAAAACAAAACTGCACAAGAAATACTTCAAAGGATCAACAACTGGGATCTGATCTTATTGAAATGTTTTTGCACATCAAAAGAAATCACCAATAGAGTAAAAAGAATACCCACGAATTTGGAAAACGTTTTAGCCAGTTGCCCCTCAGACAAAGGACTTCTATCTAGGATATATAAAGAATTTTTTAAAATCAGGCCCCCAAAATTCAAAGACCCAATCCGAAAATGGGCGTCTGAGATGAATACACACTTCTCAGGTGAAGAAACACTAATGGCAAATAAATATATGAAAAAACACTCAACATCATTAGTCGTTTGAGAAATGCAAATTAAAACAACGCTGAGATTCCTTCTCACCCCAGAAAGAATGGCTATCATCAAGGAATTAACTAATATCAAATGCTGGAGAGGCTGTGGGGGAAAAGGAACCTTTCTGGTGGTAGCAGTGTAGATTGGTGAAACAACTGTGGAAATCAGTTTGGAGCTTCCTCACAAACTAGGATTGGAAGTCCCATTTAACCCAGCTATTTCCCTTCTGGGTATTTTCCCAGAAGAATTAGAAACATAATACAACAGTGATAAATGTGCACCCACATTTACAGCAGTATAATATGTCATAGCTAAATCTTGGAAACAACCCAAACGCCCATCCACTGAGAAATGGATAAAAAAGATGTGGTGTTTTTATACAATGGAGTATTATTCAAATGTAAAACAAAAAGACAAGTCGAGGCTTTTATAGGTAAGTGTATGCAACTAGAAACCATACTTATAAGTGAAGTAAATCGGACCCACATGTGTAGACATTATATTGTTTCCCTAGTGTATGAATCTGAAAAAGTAAATAAAACTCAAAATGTACAATGGATAATATGAAAGGGAAAGAAATTGCTCAAAGGAAGGGACAACTGGGATGAGGGAAAGAAGAAAAAGAAAGAAAGAAGGCAAGAAAAAAGTACATATAGGGATAGCTGGGATAACTGTAAACTGCTGATGCCTGGTGATTTATTGAAAGGAAAAGTTAATGCTTAAGATTATTTATATTTTGACCAACCTTGCATGTTTATATCTAGTAATCTGAGCAAGTGATTTGCATATTGAGCAACAATATGTAATAGAACAACTTTTGGTGAATTCTCACCATCTTGTCTAGTGAAACTCTGTATTGTCTCTAATGTTTTATTTAATTTTTTAATTCTCTTTAATGGTTTGAACAATCTTCCATTCTTACATCTGGTTATCTGAGCAACTTAGTTGAAGATAACAATATGTAATGTAGAAACCACTGTTACCTTCTATCATTTTGTTTTGAAAACCTGTATCACTTTTAATGTTTTTGCTTTGTTTTGTTTATGTCTATGATGTTGGTACTTTGCTATTGTTCTTTTCTTACTACTCTTTTTAAAATGAAAAAAAGAAAAAGAGGGGGGAGAGAGAGAAAAAATAGGCAGATAAGTAGGTAGATGATGACAAAGAGATGAAGAAGAAGAAGAAGAAGAAGAAGAAGAAGAAGAAGAAGGAGGAGGAGGAGGAGGAGGAGGAGGAGGAG
>NW_004955478.1:3799840-3816756 GCF_000276665.1 Chinchilla lanigera | reverse complement strand
AGAAGAAGAAGAAGAAAAAGAGTAGGAGGAGAGGGGATGGAGGGATGGGGAGGGGAGGGAAGGGAAGGGAAGGGAGAGGAGAGGGGAGGGAACAAGAAGGGAGGGTAGGGATGGAAAGTCAATTTTGAGGAAAATCTTACCTTTGGTAGGAACACACAACCCAGTAAGAATGTTTAAGAGTGTTGATTTTCCAGCTCCACTGTGACCAAGTACTGTGGTGATCTGGCCTTCATATATGTCAAATGCTAGGTCTGGGAAGAAAGCAGGGAGGGAAGAATAGGAGAAACAAGGAAGGAAAGCAAAAAATGCCACACATAGACATGGGTTTCATAGGGAGCCTCTATACTTTGTATGTGTTCCAACTGTACAATCATGGTTTCTAACAATCTAAATTTGTTTATTTGTCAAGTCACAATTAATACTACAATATCCCTCTTCTGTAAATTTCAAAAGTATGTGATTTTAAAGAAATGAAATAGGTTTCACATGCCTAGGTTCAACAGTATTGCCAAGCATATTAAAAACACTTCATAATAATCTCATAAATAAAAATAGATCAATAAGTAATAAATTATCATGTAGCTAAAAGCCCTATAGGCCACATATATTTTTGCATCCCCTACAAAGCAAAACACAGACAATTTCAAAAGATGTCTATCAAGCTACATTAGAAACAATATGAGTTGCAGGGCAAAGTCATTGAACAAACCCACTGTTGTATGGCAGTTATTTCATATGCATATAATTCCAAAAGTACTCAAAACAAAGATAATAGTGCAGTTGGATGGAAAAGTAATCATGAGATTCAAACACCCATTTGTAAAGTCTAAAATAAATCTACCAATTGCTCACCAAGGGAAAAGCTAGTTAATTAAAATCAAAACTTTTATGTAAAAATATAAAATGTCTCTTTTACCTTTCAAAGCTTCTACACTTTTAGGCTTTCCTTTATATTCTTTGGTAAGGTTTCTGATTCTGACAAAAAACAGAAAGAAAAATTAAATGTGACAATTTTCTTCGGTGTGTAATTCTGAGTCTGAGTGAGAGGATTGTAATTTCTGTCTTTAAGTACAAGAACATCTGAGAGTCAACTTCACTTAGTCATCATTAGATGTCACTAACACTTTGTTATCGTTTAATCTTGAGACAGGATTTAGCTAAGTCACTAAATTGTTCAAGCTGTGCTCAAACTTATGATCCTACTGTCTCATCTCCCAAAGTGCTAGAATTATAAGGATGGGTGACCAGGTCTGGCTGGTGCTAGAAATATAAGATGGTGCTAAAATTATAAGATGGTGCTAGACTTATAAGGATGGGTGACCAGGTTTTCCACATTAGAATTAATAGAGAATGTTTTAAAATTTACCATTGTGAGACCCCACCAGAACAGACTCTAATTCCTTTGGTATTATGGTTGTGGCTTAGGCACTGGATTCACAACCAGCCTCATCTTTGAGCTGGATCATCTTCACTGATGGGACAGCTAGACAGTGAGATAACATAGACACCTAAGATGACAATGCTGTACGTAAACCACAGCAGGAGGCTGGAGATAAGGTTTCCAATTTAACATGATCCAGAATCTCTTAAGATGGTATAAGGGTGGAGACAAGAATTCAGTCCATAAGTGAGCTACTTGGTATCATCCCATTTATGTCACTTATGTTTCATGTTGCCTACCTAACAGATGATTCACAGTAAACATTCAAAAGTATTGGATGCTATTGATTAGATGACAAACACTATTTTAGCAGAAGTGACGGCAATTATGACTATCAGGACAGAGTACCAACTTGACTGGCTTTAACATTAACCCAGGCAACTGGTGGAGCGTATATCTCAGTATGTTTGAGTGGACCACGCAAATATGACTTTAGGGTCCATTTCTGGTCCCTTGTCCCTTCCTCTGTGGTTGTGCTCTGTTCTGCTTCCCGGCCACCAAGAAGTAAGCAGCTTTGTCTCACCACACTTTTTGTCATGCGTTTCTGCCCTGAAGCCAACTGACCATTGACTAAGTCCCCGGAACCACTAATCAAATTAAACCTCTCCTTCTCTAAGTTGTGAGGATCAATATTTTTTTGCCTCAGTGACAAAAAAACCACAACTGACTGCTATAGTAATTATCTATGGCTCTTAGGATAGCTATGGAATCTAAGGTTCTCTATCTACTAGATTTTATTCTACTAAGAAAATACATGATTCATTAACATCCAATTTGTGTTTGTTGTTTGTCACCTACAATATTTTACCATATAGTTCAGGTTTTATTTTTACTGATAAAATTAATTTCTGCCTCTAGTTTAACCCTATCTTTCATGGGAATCCCAAGGCCCACAGAACTTCTGATTTGCTAAGTTACTGGAAAAAGTATGAAAGAGATGAACAAATCAAAGCCACTTCCCAGTGTAACTTTCACTGCCTGAGATTAAGTCTAGTTCAAAGCACAAGACAAAAAGTGTGATGCTAGCAATGGAATAGGCTATAAAATATAAACTAAGTAGGTCCTATTAGCAGCCAGGAGTAATTTTTAACAGCTCACAGTGGAGTGGACAAGAGCAGGTATGATGGATGAGAAGGGGACCTTAATGCTTTCTCTTCCTTATTTGCCAATAAATGCCACTAACTCCAAACAAAATGGAGACTTTTATTGTCATACACAAAGGAGATGCTCATGACCCTAAAAGGCACATTTTCTTGAAACCTTTGTGTTCATCTCTAGGCCTTTGCGTTCTTCTTTCCTTCTCTTTTATATTCTTTATTGAAACGATAAATAGATGAGGAGAAAAAAGATTGGAAAAGAAAAATAGGTAATATGGATGACATGGGGAAAATGTGAAGCACTGAAGGAAAGTAAAAGATGCCGAAGTGGAGAAGAAGGACAGCAAGTACAAGCAGAGTGGAACTTGAATAGTAACACCCTCTGCATTTTAAAGGAAATGGAGAACAGAGCACAGTGACAGTTACAGACACAGCTAGGTGAGGTTAGACAGGAGCCATGGGAAGGACCTAAAACAAGATTCCCATGGCCTCAGTGTTGTCTGGAGCAGGCTTCAGGCTTCAGGCTGAGTATAACATCCAGCCATCCTCTGCCTACCACATATTCCCTTACCTGATGGCTTTTTTCCCTTGAAATTCTGTAGACACTGGTTCAAAAGCCTCATCAGAAAACTCAGGCTCTGTTTCACTCTCAAGGGCCGTATGATCAGCTGGTTTTTGTTGATGCCAAAATGAGGAATTCAGGAAAAACAAGGGTGAATGTCGATGTCCATATTCATCTAGGTGACGAAGACAGAATTATATGAGATCAGCTATGGTTTTAAGGGTCACTGGATTACTAGTGACATGAGCACATTGTCAACAAAATGAATGCTGTCTTAAAGTGTTTGATATGGACAGTATAAAGAAAAAATTACTAGTTCTTACTATTATATTTATATTAAAATAACTAGCTTTATAAACAATACACATGGGATGAACAATACAGATGATTGAATTTTAAAGTAACATTAACAACTCTTCTAACCTCGCAATAACTGAAAGACAGACCTAGCATGCACTGTGTGTTGTACCGTCAATAAAAATATGAGAAGTGACTATTAAACAGATAAAATGAATAATTTTAGGGAAGGCAGCATAACTTAACAAAACCATTTAACAGCTCTTAAGAATGGAAGAGAACAGACAGTAGAGTCTTTAAAATAATAAGGGAAGAAAGGCACTAACTCTCCACCTATACTATAATCAGAATAAATTTAATGTATTCCTAGGTTCCTCTTATGATGTGCATTTCTTTGGTTGCAGGAAAAATAAAAATCTCAAGTGGTATGAAATGCATGTAACTGGGGTTTCTGAAGGAATAGAGAAAAAAATGAAAATGATTCAAGGAATAACAGCTAAAATCAAATGGCTTAAAATCAACAAAGAGACAAATCTTTAAAGGTACGAGAGCAAAAGAGACACTACGCAGAGAGCAATACAAATAAGAATGGCAGAATTCTTCCAGGCGAGGACAATGTAAGCTGAAAAATGGAGGCTCCTATCAATAAGTGGTTTTTAAAAATTGGCTTAAAATTTTGAAAGAAAACAAAAGACTATGAACTTTAGACTCTATGCTCAGTGAACATGTTTTTTTTTTTTTTTTTTTTTTTTTTTTAAAGAAATGAAGGAAAAATAAACAGCAGGGAAAGATGAGATATACAGGCTGGAATACATCAACACCTAATAACAAGAGTTATGCTAATAGAAAAATTATGCATTAGATTTTCTCAAGTTTTAAATGGAGGCCTGAGAAAAGATGAACTGTAGCACATGCTTCACAAGATTCTGGTTAATATTCAAAGTTATAACTCTACACTGGCTTTGTAGGGAAATCTCTTGCCTCCAGACACTGCTTAGTGAGTAGAATGAGTGGTACGTAAAGGGTCCTGCTTGCTACAGCACTTGGAAAGAAAATCAAACAAAGAATAAAAAAGCTGGGGATGGAGAAAATCAAGCAGTATCTTCCAAGAAGAAAAGGAAAGAAAAAGAATGAAGAATTAGTACTCTTAGTTTGCTTGAAATAAGAGTACACTATGAATAAATACTGAAATTTGAACACAAATACAAATACCTTTGCCATTTAACAATGGAGAGAAAAACACAGCAATAAAACATAGAAAACTACTTTCAACCATTTCTTAAAGAAATCTGTACAAATTAGACAAATATTATTGGACCATTAACATTGGGTGAATAAATATTTTTTTCACCTTATATTGCACCAGCTTTTGTCAGTGGTGGGCAAAATAAAAGGTGAAAATATATCATTTAAACACTATACATACAGACAAAGACAAATTCAAATGTGTATGCCTGAATATATAGTAAGCTACTTATATCATATCATAAATGTATTTCTCATATCCTAAACATGAGAAATCAAGTGAAATGTTGTATTCTAAACATTTGAAGAGAGCAGACACAATCACCCTGTGTACATTATTCTCACAAATCAACATGGCCAGTTAACTAATCAAGAAATCCTTCTGCTTCTCTCCTCTCACTGATGCATCTCTCTCCCTTTCTTTCTGTGTTTACTTGTGGCCTTTTGGGGTAGAGCCCTGGTTACTTCGACTGCATGGGGAAAAAAGGGCAGGGAAGACATAGTGTCCGTCCTTGAGCATGGATGGTAGCCTAGATAAGTGCACAAATATTTACTGAGTACCTACGATGTATCAGACCCTCTGAGTTGTATCAGCCAGTGAGACAAAAAATGGGGAGCTTATATTTTAGAGACACATTAATACATTGCAGGAGAATGAAATTATAAATATTTGATTAAATGCTCTTTTATGGTAGTCTACCTGCACATCCTAAGCATTTTGAGAGATTTTTGAAAATATAGATGGCATGGTGTTACTTCCCAACAATGGGATAAGAATGTCTGGGATTGAACTGATTTTGTTTTTTCCTTAAATACCTTGCAACTACATGAATAAAACTGGAGGGCATTATGTTAAGTGAAACAATTCAGCACCGTAAGAAAAACAGCATATGACCTGGCTTCTTGTTGAACTGAAAAAGGTTGAAATAATAGAAGCCTACAGTACAGTGGAGGTTACCAGGGGCTAGGAGGCCAGAGTAGAGCTGGAGAGATGTTGGTTAAAGATATAAAATCTCAGACAGGAGGAATACATTCAAGACGACTTACCCCAAGGTGACTGTACATAATGGCAATATGTTACAGTGAAAATTGCTAAAAGAATGGATTTTAAATTTTCTTATCACAAAAACAAAAGTGTATGAAATAATACATATGCTTATTAGATTGCTTTAGCTGTTATTCCACAGTCAAAGATATTTCAAAATTTCATGTTATGCAGGACAAATACACAAATTGTTGGTTAAATAAAAAAATAAGCAAAGTTCCTGGGTGGTTCTGGTATGCAAGGAGAAGTTAGAACCACTGATGTTTTTTATTTTAAAAATAAAAGAATGAAAACATGTTAACAAACACACAGACGTTTACAAGACAACACAAAAACAATAAAAGCAATACAAAATTTCAGACAAGGTGATAGGAAATTAACAACGATAGTTGTATTACATTTTGGTATTTTCAAATTGGTTGCTCAGATAAACTAATATAGGCGTATAAGGTTGATCAAACAATTAAACATTAACTGTTCATTTCAATCAAGATCAGTGGTCCTAAACATCAGTGATTTCTAGAGCCACTGATTTTTAACTAGCTATAAATTTCTATGGTTAGGAGCAAAGTCAGAGAGTATTTAGGAATCAAATGTCCTACATATATAGAGCAGAAAAAGACAGAAGAAAAGCTGACCATACACTTACTTAAACTAAATCACTATTGATTGTGTACAACAACATTATATGTCAATTCTGAGCAAAAGTGAATAAAACAAATAATTTTGTTGGGCCAGTGGTTATGTTTATCTCCTTCCCGTTAATGCACAAATTCTTGAAATATAGGTAACACATTTGTAGAAGATTATTTACAAGAAATGCAATTATAAAAATAATGTTCAGTTTCATTGCCCTGCTACTTACTTGGCAAAATTTTTTCAAAATAAAACGTCAATGTCAGATAGAAGAAACTATCAAGGAACAACATGAAAATTGTAACTATAATTAGATTTGAGTCACCCACTGCATCCGCATTAGAATTCATATCAAAATCCAAGTGTAAGAGCTGAAAATTAAAAATAAACCAATAAATGAAAGGCAATTAACTCTTTTAATTCTTTTAAAATTGAGCTATAACATAGACTGTAATTATTACTTTTTGCCACATCCTGAAAATACAAAGTTAAATTATTTAGCTGTTAACTGTATGGTTTTTGTTGGAAAGCAGGGACACGTCTAAAGTATACCTTAATTTAGTAATAGGGACAGTAGATCTATGTTCTACATGTAGAGGGAGGACTTGATAAATATAGGGAAATCAGAGAAGATGCAATATTGAAGCCAGCACTTACACAGAATTTCACTAAATTAGAAATGGGGATGAGGTTTCAGGAAATGGCTGTCTGAGAAAATGTTACAAAATTGCACTGTTAACTTAAGGAAAAGTCAATAGAATAACATTGGCTGATCCATATTTCTCAGGCAAAGGAGTATTATGCAGTTAATTTCTTATAAGCGCAAGAGAGTGGAGATTAATTATTGGTCTTACTGTATAGTTGAGGGGCAGAGATGATCTCTTTAGCATAAGAAAATAGGGAAAGAGAAGAAAAGATATTTTAAGAATGAGAAAATACTTCTTAGACAATACTTGACTAAGAAATATTATTTTTAATTTCTTTTGTTTTATAATTTTCAGAATTTCATCATATAACATTTTTTCTATTATTGAGTGAAATGGCGAATAGAATAAGTTAGAATTCAATTTATAATATGAATTCCATTTGGGGAGCAGATGAAACACATTACTACTGTTTTGTAAAAGATTGTGAGTCTGTTTGTTTTTTTCTTATTACTTACAAAAGAACTTATTTTCTAGAAGAAAATCTCTCGTGGCTTTTAAAATTCATCTTTGTAACGTCATGAGCATGTTTTTCGGCAAAAGCAAAAGGCTTCCAACTCTAAACATGGAACACTGACTATATAGACTGTTATATTTTCAGAGGGGAATGGTATTTGGGAAATGTCACTAGTAAATAAACGCTCACCTGGGCCATTCCAAGTGTGAAGGCAAAAGGGCTAAACAAACTTAAAATCCACTCCAAAGACGCAGGAAGGTATCGGTATAACGCCATGAACCCCAGGCTCCCCCAGATGACAGTGACAAGGAACACAACAAAGCCGGTGAGGAAAGGCTTCTTTAACAAGACGCTCATCAGGAAAGCCAACGTGATCTACAATGAAAGAATATCCAGTTGGTTTATATTTCTTTAATAATTACTAATGCAACAAAAGATTCAAGTAAAAATTATGGTTTACACTAAACCTTTAACTACAAATTGGCACCACGAAGCACTACAAATCGAACAGTGCCCATCCATGGATTGTTCATGCCAACCGAAAAGGAGTATGTGAGGAATGTCTTCACCTGAAACCGTTTGTTTCTTTGAAGGAAAGCTGGACGCAGAGAGATTTTATTCAGCAACTCACCAAAGACAGTCCATAGAAGAAAAAGAGGCCGAAGACCACCGTGAAGCCAGTCAGGATGACAAATTGGACCGATTTTGTAATAAATGCCAGGGAAAGGGCCAAAATGAAGACAAAAGCAGCGTAGAGCAAACCCCAGGAGAGCCTGATGTGGAAACGAAGGGTTATTTCAGTATCTGATGTTCAGACGGACACAAGTACCCAGCATTGAGACTGATATTATCACCCTTCACTCACTCGCTCCCTCACTCCCAGTTCTACTTGGACCTTCTGTGGTATATAAATAGAACTTGATTATTTGGAGCAGAAGGAAGCTGTGAATTTTCTTTGAATTAATACAAAAAAACACACACAGATCTCCGGAAGGTTGGAGAGAAAGAAGTCTTACAGTTTTGATTCATAACGCTCTCCACCATATTCTAGCTCTGTGGCCTCTGACAATCTACAGAACTGTTTTAAACTGCTGTTCTCTGTTGGAAAATGAGAGTAACAGGAGTGTGGATTCTAAGATAAGGGATGCACGGAGCCTTGCCCCTCTGTGGCAATCCTTGCTTAAATGTTAGCTTCTTTTCACCATAGGCAAAGGGTCTTTAATATAAAAATAAATTCATAAATATTTATAAAAACAAGAAATTATTCCTTATCCTTATTCTAATGCTTCTCTGTTTTCCCAGGGTTGCTATAATCAGGTTCTTCTTTCTCCTTATATGGGCACCTAATACTCTGCATATTTTAAAAGTCATGTTATAGTAAATAGAACGACCCTTAGCCTCTTACTACTACTAAATTATCTCCCATTGTCCTTGTAAGATATTTATTTTCCATTCCTCATTAATATTTTCTCTGACAATCTAGTTTTTCTCTACTCTCAAAAATGCTTAATAACCAATTAAATAATACTGTTTCAAATACTAATAAAGTATTATTAAACAATTAAGAAGTTAGTGATACTTTATTATGGTTAATAGGTAACTTATGTAGCCTTTCCTACTTTCCATATAGATATTTACTGCTCTATATAATATTTGTGAATCTTAGTCATTTACTAATTTATATATCACAAGATGCCTACGGAATAAGTTTTACTATTCCTTCCATGTTGCAGAAGAGAAACCTAAAAAATGAAGCGGATTTATTTCATCTGACAGACAGAAGTTAACTTGCAGAAAATTTATAGTAAATCATTCCAACCCATAATTATTTATATAATTTCTGTTTGCACAATGCAAATTATTTTTTTCAGGGAGAGAATGTAAAAGTCTCTAAGTCAAATCCCCCTTTCATCTGATCCTATAATATTACAGGCTCATTTGAAAATGGGCTAGTCTGATTCTATAATCTATGTCTAGTCTTAATATTGTATGATTCCAACTGTATAACACTTGAGAATAAGTAAAATGGTAAAGAAAATAAACAGTCAGTGATTTTTAGGAGTTCAGGGGGCATAGAGAGTACAATAGATAGAACATATAGCAACTTCAGGACAGTGAAAGTGTACTCTGAGACACCATAATGGCACATACATGATATATCTGTTCAAATCCACTGAACTGTATAACACAGAATAAGCTCTTACCTACTATAGTTTTTACTTATAATGATGACCCAGATTAATTTATAAACTGTGATTCATGGATCATAGATTAATGCAAGATAAATATTAACAGCAGACATTGTCGGGAGATAGGAAACATTGTCTTTACTTTCTGCTCAGGAAATAAAGTCCATGGCTTAAATTATAAATTTAAAAATGTTCCCACTATGATTCTGACATATCATATGATCAGGAAACATATTATCTTCTGTTAAATTGGACTCTAAATATGAAGTTTTATATTCTTTCAGAAACACATTACCCAAACTGTCCAAACAAATGTTGACTGTCATTATTTACTGATTACTTGATGCTTCTCAAAGTACAGGTTAGGATTTTGCTTTTTTGTTTTTGGCAGTAGGAATTGAACTCAGGACCTTGCACCTGCCAGCAGGCGCTGTGCCACTGAGCTGCACCCCTGCCCAGGTTAGGATTTTGTAAGAATGGTCTTATTAGGGACCAGCGTGGCTGGATATTATTTCCCCTTTGTGCAGAAAAGGAAACAGAGAATTAATATTTTAGGCAATTTTCTCATGTAAACATAACTAGTGCGGGAAGGTGAGATTTGAATCAATGTCTTTCTGGTAATGTTAATGGTTCTGTTCTCTTTTTCTGATTGGAAGCTGGCACTCAGGAGTGACATGGGCATTTGTCTCAATATATTCATTACAGTGGCACCTTTTTCTTTGATGCCTTCAAAATGGTGTGATGTTAAAGTCACCCAATAACCCTTCTCTTGTTCTAGCAAAAATCACATACCTCCGCAGAAAATGTTTCATTAAATGTCAGAAACTCTAAATCCTCATGAATCTGAAAGCAAGAAATACTGGTTGTTCAATATCTAAAATATCACCTCAAATGACAGTTATACAACCCCTTATTCAACTCAGACCAAAGTGTGGCAAAATATTGGCAAGCATTATAGCAGGAGCAGCTATACTATGCAGAATAAAAAAAGTTAGAATGTGACAGGTTCAAATACTTCGGCTTTCTACCTAGAAACCCAGTTTTTCCGAGCTGCTCCCTTTATTTATTTGGGCTACTTGTGACTCACCAGAATGCCGAATCGCAGAGCCCCATCATTGACATCAAGCCCTTCATCCTCTTCCTCTCTCTTGTGACATTAAGTGAGACATAGTAAGTGAATGGGGAGAAACAAATAATGCAGGTAAAAATGAAGAAATCTGTTATCAGTCCTTCTTGATGAACAAAGGGATCTATCTTCATGTGTTTTCCAGTAACTGACATCAATTCTTCCATCACTGATTGATTTGTTGTGATCTAAACAAAATTGGTGAATTCAGACGATATCCTGTTTTCTTCCCCTGAATGTATAACGGGCTTGTCTGGATTCAGGGCCAAGCTGACTTTCCTCTTGCATATTCTGCCCCTGGAACACCTGCCATACATTCTGGTCGACCCCAAGTTCTCAGGCTTTACAATATGTTTTATCACCTCCATGCCTACCACGGCCTGATCAGCTTTCTTGGAATTTCCCTTCCCACCTGATGAAAGAGACAAGCTTCCCACCTGACTGTTCAAGCATCAATATTATTTCAATAGAACTTGCTCTGTAGTATTCTAGGTTGACACTCTTGCTTGTTTATTCACAGGAACTTATTAACTGTGCTAACACACTCCTGTTCTAATAGTTATCTGATTACATGCCAAGCTTCCTGACAGTACTGAATACCTTTAGTGAAATTACCCGTTCTATATGTTGCTATCTCCATCTTTATATTACACTTGACCTATGGCTCAAAAATACATGAGCAAATGAACAACTAAAAAATGAGTGAAAGAGTAACTTAATGAGTAAACAAATGAAAGACTATGGCTTTTTTTTTTTTTTTTTTTTGTCTTTTTATGACAGGGTCTGGCTTTAGACTTCAGACTGGCCTTGAGCTCACTTTATAGCCCAGGCTGGTCTTGAACTCACAACGATCCTCCTGCCTCAGCCTCCCAAGTGCTGGGATTACAGGCATGCGCCACACCACGCCTGGCCGCTATGGCTTTTTATTTATATTTTCTTTCACAAAAATTTTGACAATTCTAATACCATTAATTGCATTGAATATCAATTTCAGTGGAGCATGAGTTTACATTGAATGTTTTGTACTTACTTCTATAATAGCAGCATTAATAGCAGCTTGAAGAGTCACAAAACCTTTTGTCCAGAACTGTGAAATGCCACAATCAAAACCATCTCCAAATTCATAGCAATGAGCTTTGGGGGAAAAAACAGAAGCATAACTCTGAGGATAGTAGATAAGTAGGGGACTAATTTTATTGGTTTATTGAAAGGAACAGTTAAAGCTTAAATTCTTTTGACCAATTTTGCATGCTTACATCTGGTAATCTGAGCAACTAATTTGAAGGCAACAATATGCAATGTAACATCTATTGCTGAATTCCTATCATCTTGTTTTGTGGAATTCTGTATCGTTTCTAATGATGTTTAAATATTTTTTTATTCTCTGTAAAATAAAACAACTTTTAAAAAGGAAAATATGGGAAATAAGCTCAACAAATATGAGATATACACTGAGCCATACACAGAAAATATATGAGAAAGCTGCAGAGTGAATCTTAGAATGAAAACAGAAATTAAGGAAGTCCTCTGTTCGCCTCTGTTTTGATTGTAAGAAAAATAGATTTTACACTGTCCCCAAACTCCAAAAGTTTGTACATTGGCTCCAAACCCATAAAAGCACAAATTCTGGTAATGATCCTCGAAATGTAGAGAACAGAGCACTCCTGCTTAATTCTGAAAGCTTTCCTTAATTTCTGTCTTTATTCTAAGATTTACTTTGAAGCACTCTCACATTTTCCTCTGTGTATTGCTGCTTCTCATATTTGTTGAGCTTATTTCCTCTACTTTTATTTCAATTTTTTTCATTTTAAAGAGAATAAAAAGTAATTTAAAAAAAAACATTAGAAACGATACAGAATTTCACAAAACAAGATGATCGGAATTCAACAGTGGTTGCTATATTGCATATTGTTGTCTTCAAATTAGTTGTTTGGATTACCAGATATAAGCACGCAAAATTGGTCAGAAGAATTTAAGCATTAACTGTTCCTTTCAATGAACCAATAGACGTCAGTCCCCTACTTTTCTACTATTCTCAAAACAATTTTTATAATTATCAAAAAGTAACACAGCAGTGTAAAATAAGCCAAAAATAAAATAAAGCGTTTGCTAATAAGATCACGCTGCACATAACACAAAAACACGAACATGTGGAGATTCAGAGGTAAAAATAAGAATTTTTTAAAATTTGTTTTTCTCTGAGTTTTTAGCCTTTCAAAAGTAATCTGTACTATACATGATGAACTTGCATGGAAAGAAATCAGGAAAATAATTCATCTAGAGTAAGATAAAAAAATGAATACTAAGGAATAAACTGAATCAAGGGGGTGAAAGTCTTTTGGAATGAAAATTATAAAGTACTGGAAAAAGAAACTGAAGAAGACACCAGAAAGAGAAAATCTTTGAGGGAAAATTATTCTAAGAAATACAAAGGCAAAACTACCCACCTGTTGAAAGTTCAACTACAGTTTATTAAAAATGAATCAGCGTTAGAGTAGGAAATTGTACATGTTAATTTTAAACATTTTTAAATTATGAAGGTATATGTAAGACTAACATATGATGTAAGAATTAGTTGAAGAACATCTTTGTCTTCTCCAACCACTCGAAAAAATAATGAATTACTAGACTGAAACCCTCTTGTGTCTCCCCTGTGAGCTTGTCCTATTGTTACTATCACCATCTCATGATAACTACCTTCCCGAAGTCTGTGGTCTTTATAACTCTTCTTATTTCTTTTGATAATGTTTGTATTTCTAACCAGTACTTACTAAGAAATTTAACATTTTATGTATATCCAACTCTATGCCTTTTTTATTCCTAATAAAATCTTTTAAACATTCAGAGTATTCACCTTTTCTGTTTCATTTGATGCAAATATCACCCCATGTGACCACTCTAATGCTCCTTTTAGATGAATAGAAGTCTTGTGATGCATTTTCACAAAATTTTACATTTTCCATAAAAGGAAGTTTTTTACATGTAGAGTTTCCTCTCTAGATAATTTTATAATTGCTACTGTTGATCAATCTTTCCAAAAATGTTCCTCTGTCATGAGTAGGTACCAGGGCTTCTTGGTTTTTCTGATAGTGTATTTTTTTCTTTCCTATAAACAAAATTATTCTACAGCACATGTTTTACAATCACATTTTTCTCAGCACCTAATTCTTGTGTGCTGCTCCTTGCATATAGTGTATAATCAGCAATTGGACTGGACCATGAGTTCATAATCAGACAGGGTCTGTCTTTATGTCTTTTCTGCAGGATGTCAGCAACCATAGAGAAGTTTAAAGTTTTATAACAGTTTTAAACATGCACTCAGCATATAACTGATCCAGTAGCACTTTAAAATATGTTTGTAATTGAGGTTTCACTACAATGTAAAAATGTGAACTGCAAACCTACATAAAGACAAAGAGATGCTAAAACTTACCCAAACAAGGTTTTCTTTTTCCCCACCCAGAGCCTAGGGTACAGCATAGACCATCTGTTTCTTTTTATTGTTGTAGAGTGACTTTCTTCTCACTCTTCCCTTGAATTTACAATTTAGAAATTAGAAAATTCTAATTTCATGTGGCAGTCTCCAGCTAATGCAGGCACAAGATCGTGTTCAAATTTGCTATTGAAGTACAGGCTTTTTGTTTGCAAAGACTGAGCAATTTATTAAAGAGCATTTATTAAAGAGCAGTATTTTATTAAAGAGCATTATCCCAACACCCTAGTTTTTGATATGCCTTTCATTATTGGGCACTAGAATTTCCTACCTTTCATGTGGCCATAGTTTAAGAAGAATTTTTTCTTCCATAAAATATTTTGTCTAACATTTCTAGCTTATCTAACTTTCCTTACTTCCAGAAATCAAAGTTACCTTGTTGTTGAAGTCGATTATTTTGTACTAATTAATTTCCTTACTTAGGCTGTATTGTATAATAGAAATTGAATGCCCTGTAGTTTTGTAGCTGGAAAATTACCTGAATGGTCTTGATGCTCTTGCATACTTGGGATCCGAAATCCTCTGAGGAACTTCAAATGATAAGAGAGAGGACTGGTAAATATGACTCTCACTACATCTTCATAGTGGGTTGAAATTAGTTCTGTCATATTTTCTTCATCTGGAAAAGCTATTGCTTTTCTTCCTGCCATTACAAGAAAAAACTTATCACTATCGATGAATTACTAAAAACAATGATGTTGGGAAACCATGTTCTATTCCTTTATATAGATTTGTTTTTATAAAAATGAACCCAAGTTACACAATGCCCTTAAATAAATCACTCAAAATAAGGATGCGAATATATTTCTATGATTCTAAATAACATCAGAAGGAATACATGGAAATTAATTTTCTTTCATACTCTCTCCTTAACTACCTAGGTTAGTGACATAAAAGTATCATAAAATTCCAACTAAATTATTAACAGAAAAATGACACATCTAAAAATCCCCAAATTGTATAGAACGGTGAATGTGTATATAGCTCAACCAGCCCTGATTTGCATCAGCAGAAGTAACTATATAACTATATTTTCCTTAAACAGTTATGTATGATTAAAACATCCAAAAGGAGTATCAAGTTTTTAATTAGAATAGCACAGTGGGTATCACCAACATAATTTCTATTTTTCCAGGGGTATTGTGTTCAACTCTATAAATAAATGTATATAAAATTGTATATAAATATATGTTAAAAGCTAAATGAAAAGTGAACACTTGTTTCTCCATTGCAATGTATAATTGCATAAAAGGGAAGGACAAGACATCATGTGTTCTTATAAAAATGGATTTTAATCCTTAATACCTACCCTAAATCTGTAGAGTACTTGGCAAGTTACCAAATCTTGTTCCTCAATCATTTTAAAAATAACACGTGCATTGTGGGATTAAACTCTTAAAACTCTGGCATACAATAACTAACAATTATTATCATTATTGCATGTGCCTTTGGATGTTCAGAAGCACAATGTCAAAGTAATGTGGACCTCAGCAGGACATCTGTGAAAGACAGGACAATCCCAAGCACATCTCAGGACAGGGTGAAGGTGAACCTTACATGGACCTTTGTATCAGGGCTTGAACTTGAATCAAGTGGATTCAGCATTGGTAGGTAAGCGCCACTGTGTAAAGATACAGATTTAGCTGTAAGGGGTGGTCTGATGTTTGATAAGGTGCCACAGGGAAGTAAGCTTGGGATAGGTCGCAAGCACAGCCTGGCAGTGTGCACTGAACTACGGACAGGAAGGAAAGCCTGGCCACCTCCAGGAACTGGCCACAGTCTCTCCATGGTAGGCGCCTGCACTCATGCTGCAGTGAGGGGGAACTTCTGAACACAGGGTCTGCTTTTTGGGGCTCAGAATTCAAGGCAAATTTAGTATTTACATGGGCCAGTGTACAGAAGGTGTCTAAAAAGGGATGAGTGCTTTATAGACTTCCAGCAACTTGTATGGAAGTCTACAAGCCACGTAAGAACAGTTCTCTTGAAGGGGGCTTTTGATACTCTGAGGGAATGTCAGCTTCCTTCTCTGAAACTTTCATAGTCAAATCTAAATCACATTTGTAGAGTCATCTTCATGGATATTTTTAGGTTTTTTTCTCATTTCGTGTTAAAGAGCACTGTCTAGTATACAGAGATGCTTGTAAAAAAGAAAAAAATAACTGTTAGTTGTATCCTCCTGACTACCATTTCTCCTTTCACTAAGGCTCTTGAGATTTAGGAGTCACACCACACTTCTTCTTTTCCTAGCATTATGCAGTTTGAGGGCTCGAATCAGTCAGAGGGGACCTAAGAACTAGAATATTAGGACAGATATGCTTTGCTTCTGTGGCTGTTGTTGATCTAGCTAGAGTTAAAGTTTTGAAACTGTACTAAGAAGTTTAGAATAAGTGCAATTGGTAATTACATTTTTACTTAAAACTAGATGTGTCAGGATTCTCTCACCAATGAAAGGATTCTCTCACTTTCCAATAAATAGCATGTTATTGATTAGATATAACTGAGGATAAAGGCAGCTCAGTGCTATAATTACATTAACCAGGGGCTGGGGATTTAGCTCAGTGGCAAAAAGCACCTGCCTGGCAAGCGCAAGGTCGTGAGTTCGGTTCCTGGTACCGGAGAAAAAC
>NW_004955478.1:3746487-3799740 GCF_000276665.1 Chinchilla lanigera | reverse complement strand
CAAAAAAAAAAAAAAAAAAAAAAAAAAAAAAAAATTACATTAACCAAAAGTTCTTTGATTCCAAGTTCAATGTTACTTTAAAAAGAAAAAACAATGATTGCCAAGCTCTATTTACAGTGATAATGCTCATCTTTTATACTCGTGGAGAGCTGCCCAACTGTAGCAAGGACAGAAGATTTTGTGGTTTTTGCTTTTTGTTTTTTGAGACAGCGTCTTGTTCTGTGATTTCGGCAAGACTTGAACTCACTATGTAGCCCAGGCTGGCCCTCTAGCAATCTTCCTGCCTCAGCCTCCTGAATGATGGCATACAGATATATACTACTACACCAGGCAGGAAGGACAGATTCTGAAACATATACTACACCTAGATAGGACCTTCACATTTGAAGAGCAAAAATCTTTTGGGTGTTAAGAAGTGATTTGATTGGAAAATTCAAGAAAGGGCACTGATAAATACTTGCTGGCCAAGAACACAAACACCCACCTTAAGACTTCTGAATGGTATTTGAAGAGCAGGGGCTTTGTTTTGGTATCAATAAACCCTTAAACACTCCAAAGTTTGAAAGTCCACAGCCTTGTGTTTCTAAAATCTGTATATAGTTTAGTTATTCCCTTTGGTTAGAGAATAAGCAAAATAAACACTCTTCTCCCTTGCTTACTTTCTTTTCAAGATAGTGATTTGAGGCCTTTGATTTAATCAAGGGAAACTACATTAACATTTTGTATGATCTGGAAATTTTGACTGCAACTTTATTAACTACAAATTAACTGTATGTGTTTGTGCCCAAGTGAACTAAATGCAGAAATTCCTCCTTGGTATAAAACTCACCCATCATGAAGGAGGCAGAAGAGACTTTATTCATTATCCTTTCAGTGGTTTCATTGAATGGTGTGTATGCGATCACAAATCTGGAATCATTAAATGAATCTATGCGTCCCAGCTCCACAGAAGGCATTGATGAAAAATCATAAACATTATGAAGCGTGGAAAATGTGTACAAAGTCACTAGTAAAAGTGCCGAGTACAACCATTCCTACATACCCCAAGAGAAAGAATAAAGAAAAGAGTAAGTTCAAATAAGTCAGTCGCAATGTGTTTTGTCATGTAGCTGTGTTCTTGTCTGGCTAAATTTCTAATTCATCTCCTGCAGCATGCTCTTGTTAAAATATGCAAAGCACGGAAGTTGAGCAGTGTCGTTAATTTCAATGAATTCTTCATGGAAGTGAAGTTGATTGTTCTCCGAAGCTGGTGCCAGTACACTGGATTCTAATTCACACCAGAGGCATTGAGTGTTGCTCTGTGATCAGAGGCGTAACTTGACTAACCAGTGTGTTTGGTTTTACTACAAGCATATGTGGCAGAAGACAGTTCTGAGCATTTCTTTAGAAATAATGAATATATTGGTTACATGTCAACACTGGCCTGGTATGGAAGGAAGACTACGAATAAATTGCTTCTCATTTTTTAAATTTCCAAAACACTTTGTCTTATGGATAAATTCCCTGAATATATGCTTAGCACAATCACAATTTTTTTTTTTTATTTTTTATTTTTTTGGTTTTTCTCCGGTACCGGGAACTGAACTCACGACCTTGCGCTTGTGAGGCAGGCGCTTTGCTGCTGAGCTAAATCCCCAGCCCCTGCAATCACAATTTAAACAGCAAACGCTACCTAGATATACCAATATGATGCTGAAATGGCAAGATTATAAGAAATAGAGATGATTTCTTTTCTCCACCATACTGAATCAACTCTCAGAAGTCTCTATGTTCTTAAGAAACCAAATGCTTGTTGAAGAAGAAAAATAGAAGCAAATGTAAGTCCCTGATCCTAGAGATTATATCTATTGGGTCACATGCTCCTCATCCTTCAATTTACTACCATCTTAATCTTAATTCATCACTATCTTAATCTGGGATTAATGAGTATAATATTAGTAAAAGGGGAAAGGTTTATTTGATCTGAAGAGAACTAGAGTAATGAGTATAAAACTAGTTAGTTTTTTAAATGCCTTCCTAAACTTTTATCTTTGTTTTTTGTTTGTTTGTTTGTTACTGGGAATTGAACCCAGGACCTCGAGCTTGCCAGGCAGGCATTTATGCCACTGAGCTATATCCCTGGCCTTCCTAAACTCTTAAAGTATTTATTGAATCTCGATTGCTGCCTTCTTTATTATATTTAACCCTTAATGTAGTGCCTCTGCCTTCACTCCATAGAGGTGTGGTTTACTGCTTAGGGGCAGTCTGTAAAGATATTTGCCGTGCAGGGAGGCACATTTTGACAGCACACATATAAAGCCAGACAACATTGAGTCCTACCATCAAAGTGTCCCTTTTCATTCTCCATTTTTTAAGCAAGTTCTTGCAAAATAGGGCCCATGTTTGTTGACACACACTTATCTTTCTTTTCACCATTTTGCTGTTTAACTGAAGAAGGAGAAATAGAGGTTAAAACCTTCATATGAAGAGAAGATTTTATGAAAATAATTCATACCCTGATTACCCACCTTCCCAAAAAGATGTTTAGATGCTGTGAATTCCACTTAGCCATTAACTAACTCTCTAATGCCTTCTGTCGTGCCTCCTCCCACATCCAGACATTTTAACAGTGTGTTTTCTTAAATGCATACTCATCTATTTGTTCTATAAACACACCTTAGTGCATCTTCATGCTTAGATTCTCTACAATACAAAATCTTTCAAAACTCACATATCTGAAAACAATTCCAGAGGTGCTCTGTGAACTTTTACAGAAGTTGCTTCACTTAGATTACTAGGACCTGAGGGGAGTACACAATATCATTTTCCCTGGGAGGAAAACTTAAGTTTTACATTCCTTCTATGAAAACATTGTACTGTTAAAACAGAGAACATACCACACCAGATTTTTGGACCCGAATTATTCTGTACTTTTTGGCAGTGTAAATGGGACTATATCATAGATACAATGACTCTCTTTCCACAGGTAACAAGGTATCTGGGTGGTGAACCTAGAAAGGGGATTGCAGTTATTAGGTGTGGGATTATCAATCATCAGCAGCATCATCCTTCTTATCACTGTACAGAAATTTAGTACCACCTTCTCTGTCGATAATACACCAGAGTGGATATTTTAGGACAGTCATGAGTTGAATCAATGCATATATTGATTTCACAAGTTACTATGGAAAGACTGTAGTATGTGGTGTGCTGGAGGTGGGTGGAGGAGTTTCCTTGAGATGCATTCACAAAGTCTTGAGCTCTATTAGGAACCCATGAGCTTTGACCTATCTTTTTCAGCTTCCTGTCATTGACTGTCTGGAAGAATCAAAATGACGTGGGTTATAAAGGTTATAGTTGGTTATAGTCTCAGAGGGTTGATATGCTAAATAAAAACAAGGTGAGTGTGCTTTAGTTGGAGAGCTTGGGAATGGAGAGAAGTAGTACTGACTACTTTAGCACCTTAGACTGAGGAAGCAGACATTTGAGTATGAGTCAAACTTGAGCACTCACGCTCTTGCAAACTCTTGTTGGATGAGGGTGCTTATCATCCTGAGTACCACCTCAGCCAGTCTATGTTGGGCATATAGAATAGTACTATGGAAGGCAAGCTTGGTTTTTGGTCAGCAAGGAAATGGTTAAGAGAGTGAAGAGTTTTCTTTAGCAGCTTTTATAGCAATGTAAAATTTCTGTAACATTACAGTACATGTGTAGTATTTGTTCAAATACTGATCGGCAAATTGGAAATAAAGTAATTCTTCACAACATGGTTTGGAGGGCATTACTGTGTAATGTCGTGGGAAAATAGGGTTCTTCTCAAGTTGACTGCTGGAGAGAGGTGAGCTGCAGCCTGCTAGAATAGAATGCCAGGAGCTCTGTGGAAGGCCATATTGTCAATGCTGGTGCACTCAGCGTTTGGTAGATCTAGTCATCATGACCCTGACAGGCAGAGTAAAACAGCTGTAATTTCCAAGAAGTAAACCAATGGCACTTCTGCTCTGTGTGTGTGTGTGTGTGTACATGTCTGTGTGCCTGTGAAAATGTGGTGTGAGTGGGTGACATTGGTGAGAAAGACAGTGTGAAGATGTGCAGATGAAGGAAATTAGGTCTGGAGCATCCTGAAAGGAGCCCTGAGAATGAGTTATTAGGAGGTAGAAGTACAGTGTAGAGCAGTCCCCGCCTATCACAGAAACAGAAAGTCACACTCAGCAATCGCACTTGTTTGAAAGTGATGCTAAGGGGAGGAGGGGTCTTCTTAAAAGTTGGTGCACATGCCAAAGACCTCCAGAGAAATGGACCCAACAGGCCATATCTATACCTAGCTCTCTATTGATATGGATACACACCAAACATGACTGCAAAGAGAGATTAATTGACTTTAAAGAACTGGGTTCATCCAACTGTAGGGGTAGCAATTTTGAAATCCATAGAGAAGGCCATCAGGCTAGAAATTGAGGAAGCAGTTGGTATTGCATTCTTGAGTCCAACTTCGCAGGGCTGCCAGAGGGAAACTCAAGCAGGGCTCCTGGGTTGTAATCTTGAATGCCATATTCTCTGGGGGGAACTTCAGCATGTGTTTTCTGGGCCTTCAATTGATTAAGTAAAATCCACTCACACTTTGGATAGTAATTTACTTTCTTCAAATCTGTTCTTAAATGTTAGCCTAAGACAAATACCATTTGAACCACTGTTGATTTGTACTATTTTGTCTTGAGACCCTGTATCACTTTGAATGTTCTTGCTTTGATTTGTTTATGTTCATGATACTGGTCTGCTGCTACTGTTCTACTTTTTTGTTTGTTTCTCATTTACTTCTCTCTTTAAAAAAAAAAATTTAGACTAGTGTTTGAGCAACCAACTGGTCATAAGTCAGCCAAGTTGATGCACAAAATTAACCATCAAAATGTGGGGCTTTATACAAAGTTTACTGTAGCAGACACTGTATATATCTCCCAAGAGGAAAGGGTCAGTAGATGGTTGAATTTTACATCCTCCACTAAGCCCAATGAACAAATCCTACACAAATACAATGTGCTTGGTATTTCCTTAAAATCTTTGTCTATAAAGAAGAGCAACTGCTCATAATGTGTTTATAAAAGGTTGTAATTGCATGAGAAAATAGATTTCCTAGTCTGAATTACAAAAAATATTATTTTATAAAGAACACTAGTTTTATGTGAAGCATGATGTGATGACTTATATAAATGGAGCAGGACTTGAAGGCACAAAGCCTGCAGCTGACCTGGCCTATGTCAACTTGCATTTAGGCCCTGAAATTTGCTGGAGGTGATCTCTTTTTGTTTTCCATGTTGCTGCAGAATGACAAGCATAATGATCTGCAATATTTTCACAGAGATCAGAATAGTGCATCCCTGCACAAACATCCCATTCATGATCCCATTCATGAGATAGAGTCATATACTGGGGGTGCTCATTCCTGGGGTCAAAGGTCAGGTGAAGAGTGCAGGGGCAGTTTTCAATGGGAAGCACGGGGCCCCTGCACTCTCTGAGGCTACTACCAGACCAGGAACCTGTGCATGGCTGGTTAGCAAGACTGGGAGGCAAATGTAGTGGAAGCAGATGCTGGAGACAACCAGACAGAAAGCCCAGAGAATGACAACTAGGTAGAGAAGGAAAATCCAAGAGAAAAAGCTGCAGGTCAGGGTTCCAGGATTTCTATGAATTGCTTCTGACAGTGCAGATACTCTTGAAGAGATTGCTGGGCAGGATGAGTGCCCCAAAGGGGTGATCTCCTGACTGTAAAATCAGTCACTGCCCAGTGTAGCCTGATAAACAGAGTGGGATTCCCAAGTCTGTCAGTTTCCCATTGTAAATCAGTCTTGGTGTAAACAAGAGCCTTAAACTCTCCCACGTTCATTTTTCTTCCCTGATTCATATATGCTCTTTATTTAGTTCATTCTAAACAAAAAGTAAGGCATGGATTTGTTATGATGAATTTCGTAGTTTACTTCTAACTAGAAAGTTTCTGATTTCTCTCCTGTCATGCTGACGTTAAAAACAGAAGAAACCCTTTTGCTTCACCACAAGAAAGAAGAACTATCACAAACAACGCAGAATGGCAAAGAAGGTGGACTGGAGATTACACAGTTGTAATAAAAAGTGCACACTTCTCAGTCTGATTCAGCACACTTGTATTCTAAGAGTAAAAGATGCAGGAATGTATCTTCCATTTAAAAAATATCAGTCAGAATGAGAAGCAGAAACCATGAAAATATTTCTCTAAATACAAATAGTAAAAAGCCTCCTATTTAAGTACATACAAAATCCTGCAAATTGCTGTGTAGTAAAATCATACACTGTTTATACTTGCAAATGCATTTACATTCAAAGTCATACATCAGATACAGCCAAAAGATTTACATTTCTTATGACCTATCCATTAGCAAATTTCCAGCTAACTGGTATATTTTCTCATATTTTTTACCCCATTGTGATATAATAGTCATGATTTTTAAAAAGATATTTATTTGCAGAGTCCTTTCTGTGCAGTAAGCCAGCTGATATTTGGAAGTATTAAGTTAAATTTTTTAAAAATTTCCCCACAGATATTTGATATATAGTCCATGGAAACATATTTATAATTGTACAGTACAAACACAAAAATTAAGATAAACTTACTTTTGGAGCATCTGAAGAAAATGATCTACAAATTCACTTCATTCTGGGATCTTGTTAGTTCCAAGAAAATGGCTCACATTTCTTACTGGTCTGTATGACTTTCTTTACTGGAACTCTGCCTGCTCTGAAAGCTCCCAGTCAGATTGCTTTGTGGAGAAGGCACGGTTGCAATTTTCTTGGCCTGTTGAACACTGAGTTCATGTGATCACTCTTGAACAACTTCCTTTTACTGACTTCCAGCCAGCTTTTGCAGCAGAGACCAGCCAGCAATGCTTGGTTGTCTGGCTGTTATACAATTCTAAAGAGCTCTGTTGCAGAGGAAATCCAGTATTTGTAATTTTTCTATGCCCCAGAAGAAACTAGCAGATTTCAAAATATAAGACACTAACTTTAAACAGTAAAAAATGAAGAGCTAAGAGAAAAGGCTTTTATCTCTACCCAGGAGTCCTGGATCTTCTGATTGACATGTTGAGTCAAAAAGTTTCATCATTTTGAACCCTAGCCTTCATCTCATTTTTTATACTGTCTTTACCTCTATGAGAATTTTCAACCTGAACATTTTTGGTATTTTGGACTATGTAATTCCTTGGTGTGTCAGAGGGTGGAGGAACCAGTGACAGAGGAGAAATAAAGGAAAAGATCAAAGGAAATGAGAAAGCCAAGGAAATAACACACTGGAGTGTTGGGTGGAAAATTGGGTCATCATGTCAGACACTGAAGTACCCAAAAATGACGTCAGGATTAATGGTGAAGACACACTGTGGGTTTTGCATATGAATTGAGTCCCTAAGAATACTAATTCCACAAGATAACAAGGAATGTGAGTTCTATACATATACATTCAGTTTTATTGCGTTTGGCAACCATGAGCAATATTTTTCTCTGACAACGCCTAACTTAACAAATGAGGGAATATAGGATCTTGGTTAGGTAGTTAAGGATGGGTGGCGTGGAAAATTGGAGTTGGACAGCAAAATGTGGTTAAATACCACAGTCTTACATGATAAAGAAAAGGAATGAAGTTGACTAGAGCTAGAGTCAGAAGGCAGAACACAATATGGCTAGATTTTGAGACAATAAGTTCCCTTTTGATAATGTAAATAAATGACACAAAGAATGGCCAGGAAAGAATTTAAAAATAGTAGAAAAAAAAAAGAAGGGCTAGGGATAAAGTTCAGTGGCACAGCGCCTGCCTGGCAAGCGCAAGGTCCTGAGTTTGATTCCTGGTACCAAAAAAATAAAAAATAGTGAGAAAATGATCAATTGTTGAGCAAGCTGAGGTGGTAAAAGTTCTAGAACAATATGAGTTTCACTGAAGAAGAATGGAAAGGGCAATATCAAATCTGCATTATCTGACACAAATATTTTCGCCTCGATTTTCCATTCTTTTTCAGTTTTATTTATTTTTCACTTTTAATTATCATTACTTTGTAGTTATTGCATTTGTCTTTTGTAATTATTGCACTATTAGTATTATTGCATTTGTTTTTTCTTTCTTTTCTTTTTGCTTTTGTTTTTTGAGACAGGGTCTTGCTCTGCGGTTCAGGAGTCCTTGAACTTAGCGTGTCACCCAGGCTCGTCTCCTGCTTCAGCTTCCTGAGTGCTGGAACAATGGGGCATGCACCACCCTGCCCAGTGGGTACATTCCTGTTTGTATTCTCATGGACAGTCTGTTTCACCCTTTCTATTTCACTTCCTAAACTCAGCACTATTTGTCACAGGGTGTCATCTTAAATATATGCTCAACACAAAAGATCATGCACAAGCCAACGTGGTTCATGACTGGCATGCAGCTATGCAGATAAGAATGAAAATCCAAACTAAGCCAATTGTAAGAGAGACTTTGCTCTTGATCAAACAAATTAAAATTCAATATACATTTATTAGTGCGGAAAGAACTGTCATTATCCAGCCAGTAGCTAGAAACTTATATTACATTTTACATAGCTCAAAGTATTGAAAAGATTCATTTCCATCCACCCGCACACTTTCAAAAATTAAATCTGCAGGGGCTGGGGATTTAGCTCAGTGGCACATCGCCTGCCTGGCAAGCGCAAGGTCGTGAGTTTGATTCCCGGTACCAGAAAAAAACCAAAACAAAACAAAACAAAAAATTAAATATGCAAGTATTAATCATGACCTGAGAGATAGCTATATGTTTGTGAAAAAATAATGTTTCTGTCACATTCTAACTTGTGAAGTACACAAATGGTGATAAGATCTCTGAGGTGCTTTTCTGATCAGAATCCTGAGAGAATTTTGAATGAATGAGCTAAGTATATTCCCAAGTTCCAGGGAAGAAGGGTGGTGCGGAGTAAGGATTATTTTTCCTTCTAAGCTAACACATCCGCATCAACATTAACTTTTTCTGCATGGTTTTTTCTTCTGTAACTGGTGGGGTCCCCCTCCCCCCACAAAGCAGGATTTCACTTTGTTTCCAGTATTAGTTGTTTCACTTGATTTTGGAGATTCCACTCCAGACTTCAGTTAGTTGGGTACTTTATTTCCTCTCACAGAAATAATTTACAGACTACTGCGCAACACATTAGGAGGCCACTGCTCTCTTAAAAATATTCAGGGCCGTGACCTTCAAACAACAGTTATCGCAATGTTTATGTATACCTTTTATGGAATGTTGACCCTTTTCATTGCTAATTTACTAGATTGGTTGCATAAGAACAGTTTTTGGGGGCTGGGGATTTAGCTCAGCGGCACAGCACCTGCCTGGCAAGCACAAAGTCATGAGTTCAAATCCTGGTACCCGGAAAAAAAAAAAAAAGAACAGTTTTTGTACTGTGGTCCAGAAACCAAAACTCCCATGGAAACGAAATCCTCATTTTATACATCGCCTCAATGCAATAAAATTATCAAGTAGTTGATTTAAAAAAACAAATATTTAGAAAGTAGTTGATTTAAAAAAACAGATAAATATTTAGAAGACAGTATAATAAGGGTGATTTGGGGAATGTCTTTAAAGATTCTGCGTTTTCACACTCAGGTGAGAATATGCTGGCATCTAGGGGGTAGAGACCAAGGCTGCCATTAAATGCCCTACAGTGTACAAGACAGCTTCCACCACCATCCAAAAAAGAGCTTTGCAGGACAAAAGTTGTGACCCTGTGGAGGAAGTTGCACCTCATATAAGAATAGATAAATGAAATATCGCTAAAATTGTGTCTTCATAGTCTTTGCAATGTTTTCATTTATGAAGCCCTCAGGCTAAATTATTCATACCTTTTACTTCAACTACTCCAAACATTCACTCAGTCTAACTTTGTATACCAAGGTTTAGATCTCCTATATCATATGAAGCAGAGTGGACCCATCTAAACACATTTTGTCTAGGGTTAAATTGTGTTGCCTCCAGCTAGCTTGGGTTCTTGCTTTTAGTAATAGTGCCAATTAAAACTAAAGCACAGATCTCCAAAGGTGAAAGGATTTAATTGGGAAGCTAGAGGGAAGATAAAGGATTATAGCTTAGGTAGCTGGAAGGGGCATACGCTGATACAGGGCTTCAGACAGACCTACCCATAATGTAAGGTAGTCAGCTTTGGGGGATTAGTTTGTAGGTTGGAGTCCCCCTGAGTATTACCACAGTCCTGGTGTCGTAGTTCTAGAATCCTTTTGACTGAGGGGCGGTCTCATTTTCAGGTGACTTCATGACAATGGCTAGAAACTTCAGTGCAAAATGAAGGCCCTGGAAATCCCTCATTATGGTGTCCTCCATCTTGAACATGGTGAGAATATGTACATTCAGGGCTAATCAGTCTTTCTTTGCCAAGTTGTAGCAGATACTCCCTAAATGACTAGCATATCTATATAGAGAACTGAGAAGAGACTTCAAGATTTACAGTAACAAAGGATACAAAATGAAGGGCAGATTTTATTTTATTTTTAGGTTACCTATTGGCCATCTGCCAGTAGGCCCAAGTGAGGAGTCCTGGTTCGTACAAAAATGGCTTTTAAATTCCTAGCTGTTCCAGAAAAAAAGGCAAATCATTCTTTTAATGAGTAGCAGGTAAGGCCTCAAGATGTTGCCTGTTTCTCTCATTCTTTTTTTAAAAATTTTAATAAGCTTGTATTTTAAAGAGAGAAAAAAACCAATGAAAATGATACAGAATTTCAAAACAAGATGATAGGAAATTAACAGTGGCTGTTATATTGCATATTGTTGTCTTCAAAGTAGTTGCCCAGGGTACCAGACATAGGCATGCACAATTGATTGAACAATATAAGCGCTAACTGTCCCCTTCAATGAACTAATAGAAATTAGTAGTGCAATTATCTTAGCTATTGTGTACACATACATATGTTTTCCCTTCCTTCTTTTTTTTCCCCCCATCCCAGCTGTTCTTTCCTGTTTCCTTTTTCCTCATGGTGGTCTCCAATTATGTCATGAATGTGTCAGTTGTACCCAAAGAGGGATTTTGAGGAGACATTAAAATACACTTTCCAATTTACCGTAATAGTTTTATTTTGAATTTTGTATTTATCTATTTTTTTGTCTTTTTGAGATAGGGTCTCTCTATGCAGTTCAGGCTGGCCTTGAGCTCACTTTGTAGCCCAGGCTGACCTTGAACTCAGAACAATCCTCCCGCCTCAGCCTCCCAAATGCTGGGATTACAGGCGTGCGCCACCATGCCCAGCTAAGCGTTTTATTTCAAGGTAGCAATTTTAATGCAAGATTTTAACTCTCTTGCTTTGAAACTTCCACAGATATAATATAATTCAATAAATCAAAATAAGAGAAAGTTTCTATGAGCACCCTAATAGATAAATTACTATCTCCTGGTTAGACACCTTGGAGATGGTTTAGTATAGCTTGGGAATGAAGAGGGTATCAGCAGGTAGAGTCCACACAGATAAACATGCAGGACAGTAATGGTGGTACTGAGCAATATGATCTTTGAAAATGGGAACAGTGGAAGTAAGATGGGGCCAAATATTGCCAGCACACATACTCTTGCTTTATTGGAGTGAAGGGGGCAGACAACACTTTATTGGAGTAAGGAGGACAGCTTCAGCCGTACAAGGACGTAAGCCAAAGGGAGTTGGTATTAGTCAAGGGAGGGACCAAGCTGTTCACAGATCACAAAAAGCAACAAGCTTTTATGGATTTGCTGTGGTAGAAGAAAGCTAGCTGGAGACACCATTCCAAGAGACATGTCTCGTCACCGTGGTCATAGTGAACTTGTCACAGGGATGGGCAAGTTACTCTGGAAGCTGCTGGGCAAACTCTCTGGCTTTGTGGTTTGGTCTAGGCCTTGTGATAGGACTGAAGAACTTCAGGTTCTTAAGCTATTATAGCTGCTGAAGAGGCACAAGGGTTAGAGAAAAAAAAAAAAAAAAAAAGAGGAGAGAAAAGGAAAAGAAATCACACACTAGCTCCAGTAGGTAATAGGACAAATTCATTGTATATCATAGTCTTTTTTGAAATTTAAATTTATTGTTTATTGGTACATGTTCGCAGCACATATATAATGATTACATTCATCCTCGGGCATTGGTACATGACATGTCTAATTCCTTCTATTTCCCCCTCTCCTCCTTCCCCCTCCCCACTTGTCTAGATCTTCTTTCCATTTGCAAAAGATCTGTCTCCCTCTTTCCTATGATCTATCTTTTATGACGCTCTTTAGATTATTTATACTTCTGGGTTTTTCATAGAAAAGAAACTGTATGATATTTAAAATTGTACATCTGATTTATTTCACTTAACATTAAGGCCTCAAGGTATGTTATAGTCTTGGATGAAACGTTTTTAAGTGATCAATACAGCTACACACAGAGCTGAGTAGAATTTGTCACAAGATGTGATAGTTAACTGATTCATCAGTTTGATTCATCAGTTTGATAGTTAACTGATTCATCAGTAAGGCAGTAAATGCCCTACTAAACTGGATCAGCGGAGGTCTAGATGTGAAATTGTCACTGATATAACTGAATGAAGGATTTACTGAAGACACAAGCCAAACCGAGGACAGGCTTGTTACCTGAACGGAATAAAAGGAAACAAAGGAGGAAGGCTGGCTTCTGTTTCTTTGGAGGAGCTCCAGTCTTCACCATCAGCTTGGACCTTGTGTCCTGGCTTCCACTGCAGACCCTTCAGCCTCCTCATATGGACTTGCTTGCGTGGGACTCTCCAGCAGCTCCCGACATTCAACCTTCTCCTGGATCCTTCGTATCTCCAGCGGGCAGACAGCCCTTGTGCTCTTCCACACCTGCCTCAGTCATTATAAGCCTACCTTGTAAGTCCTTGTATTTATATACCTTGCCTCAAATTCATTTCGCTAGTGAGCACCGACTGATAGACAATGGTTAAGGCAGTAAATGAAGACAGAGATGTCAAACCTTTTATCGCACTGGTAGTCAGCAATGAGATTTCTGTAGGCTCAAGTGAAAAGTCAATGTTTTCAGCAGAAGTATCCTTCAGGTCCCTGAGAAATAATCTAGGCAACTGTCACCAAAACCTACAGGTCAGAGGTATTTTCTACACTAAAGTTAATGACAAACTAGTCATGCATTACCCAACTAAGTGGTCTTTACAATTAGTGATCTTTAAGTCTAGTAAGAGCAATGGAAGCTAGAGGGTTTATTTAAGTTTTTTTGGGTAACAATGTACTCATTCTGTTAAACATTTTGCGCCTGTGGTTCTATCATGGTGTCGTGACAGTTTGTTGAGAAAAGCACAATGGGAGAGCAGGAACGCGTCACGCTAGAAGTAGGGATGGTGTATGGTGTCCAGGGCTTTGTTTTGCTGTCCTCTCCTGCAGTCCCAGCCTGGTGGTCCCTTACTGTCTCTGTGGGAACGGTGACCCTCGTAGAGTTCTGTCCCAGGAGAGGACTGTGGACAGACAGCGTGGCTCAGCGCAAAGGTTCTGACAGTTGCATCAGCACCCTGCAGAGAAACACTTCTTCATCGCACCTTCGCCTTGGCGTCAGTTACTGTATTAGTCAGTGCAGTGCCTCTAATATAAAAACCACAGCAAACAGTCAATAGTTTCAGTAGCTTCATGACACCGGGGAGTTAGTGCCGGTTCCATTTTTCTCGTCCTGTTTGTCACCTCTCAACTACTACACCCACATTCCTTCTCCTGCGCCCCCACTTCATCTTCATGGGCAGACACGGAGCCTCAAGTCCTCCTCTTACTTTGAATTTCCATGACTCCCCCTGCTGTCCAGAGAAGATATTTGCATCTTTAAGGGACCGGGAAACTAAATCACATAATCTAACCTACACATGCCCACCCAGATAACCTTCCATGTGAATACAACCTGTGTCACACATCACAAGGGGCACGGTGTGGACACCATCACTTCATATCCACAAGGTCCAGAGAGTAGGGGGTACATCTGTACTGGACCATTTTAGAAATTCTGCTTCCCAAATAAGTTATAAAGAAAAGCAACTATTTCGATGTTATTATGAGGCATCCATAAAATAGTCAAAATAGACACAAGTTCTAGCACATAACGTATTCTTAGTCTTCTATAAATGATTACAACATTGCTATTATCTTATCATCCTTCCCCAGCTCACTTTTCTGAAATTCTGTGACCTAAATTTAAGATTTCAGTTTCTTTCATAGACTGATAGATACAGATCTTTCCTTGAAACATTCTTACCCAAGTTATTAGCATCTCTTTTCTTCATTTTTTTTAGTCTGGAGAATATGCCCACAGGGTGTTAAAAGGATACACTACACTCTCTTTTGCCCTCTCTCATAATACATCTGTCTACACTTTTTCATAAAGAAAAATGCTTCCTCATTCTAACAGAATTTTAATGGTACAACTGAACCACATCTTAGAAAGTTGTGATTTATTTAGGGGAAAAGACTTTTAATACAATAATTGGACACTTTGCTTTATTGCAAGAAACACTTGTTCTAGTACCAATATAAGTAAAGTGAACTGTAGTTTTCAACAGGTTCACTTGTATCAACTAGTTTGTAATTCACAAAAACCAAGAGAGACATTTTAAAATGTCCTCATTTTAAAATAACAAATCTGGGGCATTTGTTATTTTCAGAAATAACATTTCTGAAATTCTGTGACCTAAATTTAAGATTTTAGTTTCTTTCAAAGACTGATAGATACAGATCTCCTGTGAGTGGACTGATGGGAATGAGCTATTTTCATAAACTAGAAAGATGTAAGAATCACTAGAAGTAAAGATTTTTCACATAACTGCCTTTGAATGTTCAGTTAGCTAGCAACAATAACAGTGGTAATAAAAGAAATGCTACTAAATTAAGTATATAAGTTTATTTATTGATTTTAAGCTGTTACACTGCAACTAGTTGTATATGTCATTTTATATATATATATATATTAAATAAGGCTAATGACATAAGGAAGTTCTATAGCTTTACATAAGAGTACAACCTTCATATATGGGAGATTTCAAGTTTGCACATAAAAATACATCATAGTATGTTCCATTAACTCAAACATTCATATCCATATTGCAAGTATGCATCTTACTAGGTTTCAACTTCATTTATAGTTATAATAGAAAAAAAACAATATTCTACAAGCTACAGTCTGAAAATGATTTTTAAAACTCACCCAATTAATAACTGGTTAAGAGAAGAAAATTACAAAAAGCAAAATCTATGCTATTGGGTAATCTCTTTCCTTTAATGTCAATATTATACCTGATTTTATACTTTATCTAGTCAAAAAGATAAGAAAAAATTCAATATGTTTAGGTTCGTGGGGAGAAAAATAAGTAGTCTTTGTATCATCCTCAGGCACATAAACAAATCTACCACAAATGCGATTTTAAATTAGCCCTGTGAAATAGGATAAGCTTACTGGACCCTTAGCGGGTGGTGTGGTCTAATCTCAGGCTCCATCATTGCTCTCACTGAGTTTATCCACCAGCCTTACTATAGAATTGAAAAAAGTTATGACATGAGTTTCAAAAGTCATTTGTGTCACATCTGAGATAAGTGCTGTTCATGCTATTGAACATTGTCTGAAAAAGCTTCAAGAGAAGCAGAACGTCTGAAGATTTAAGGTTCCTCCTGGGGGAGGAGTTTCCACATCATAGAGGGATCCAGTTCCTCCTTAAAATCATCCAGCTCCTGCTCCTTGGAGAGCTCCAGGAAAACCTGTATTGGGAGAAAATACATGGAAGGAGAGGGATGCCAGGCTGCCTTCTATAGCTCCTACCACATGCAAAAGGCAGCCCGTGTAGGTACTTGTATTTCATGGGGGATAGAAGACCACTGAAAAGGACCCACCTGCTCCAGGGTGGACTGTGAGAGGCTGTACTCCTCCAGGTCAAAGCTCTGTTTAACTGCAGAAGGATGAGTACACATTACACACACAAACACGCACACACATAATTTTACTTGGTGATAGTCAAAAACAACCTTAAATATAAAATACAAGGTAGCAAATATTTCTGTACTAAATATGGAAATGCAAATACACTATCAATATTTCAACAGGGTGGAAATACCGTTCCATTTCCTTAGAGTTTTGATGGAACCACCAGAAGGCTGGAAAACCCTATTAGAAGCTCCAGAACTTTCAAGGAGGTGTAGCTAACGGATGACTTCCCCTGAGCTGGAAAACCACTGTGTCTCTATTCCTGCCCTCCTTCTCCTCCACAGGCTTCCCTCAGAGATGTCTTCTAGTGGATTCTACCAATGGGAAGGCTGGCAGGAGGGACAAGGGACAATGGAGCGCCTGGTATCCTTTCACCTCCTCCCTGATGCCAAATGTATCCCTTCACAGAAGGTCACTATTTGTGCCAAATTCTGCATGAGTCCATTGCCATTCCCATCAGTGCTTCTGTGCTTTGTGTCTTCAAACCTAAGGTGATGAGTCTTGCCATTTCTAGCCTTGGGACACTGCCCTGTTACTGCACTCAGACGCAGGACCCCCTGTCATCACATGACAACTCTGATAATCAACCTTTGTTCCTCGTTTTCTCTTCTCCATTCCCCTTTCATTCCACTCTGAAGAGGCCCAGAGCACAAGCTTATCAACTCCGAGGGGACAAGGATAAAAAGAGAGACACAACTGACCACCTCATCTTTCCAGCTGCAGATCTTCAAAGAGGAGGTAAGTGACACCTGGGAGAGGCGTGTGACACTCAAGTTCTGCTGGAGATTGCGTTACTCACATGTGATCTGATGTGGAAGAAGGATCTATGCACCCAGAAAAGGAAGTGTCACAGGATGTGGTTTTGCTTCCACAGCATGGAGCCTAGTTCATTCTACCAATGTGCATATTGCTACTGAGAATGTAACGATGGCTAATAACAGCTTGAGAAAAAAAATTCTAGCTCATGTTTCTGCATTTTGTACATTGGGCCATATTCATATAACAGGGTGGGGAGTTATAATTAAAAGTTTTTTTCCCTCAAATTCAAACATCAGTTTTAGTAAATTAAGCAGGCCGGCAATTTTTTTTTTTTTTTCAGACCAGCAGTTTGGAATAGGAGAGAACATTTGTGAAAACAGAAGTATAAGAAGCCTTTTGAGGAAAAGCTCAATTATATTCGAGGGAGCAGTCTCTCTCAGTCTCTTTGCTACTATTTCATACAAAATACAAGGGAAACCAATGTGGAAATCCTTCCCACTGGAATGATGCAAATCAGCCATGAAGGGAAAACGACTGATGTGGAAAACCAAGCCTTCCAGGAGAAGCCTCTCCTTAGGAACTGGGAAGCCTGAGGTCTCTACAGTTTTGTAGACAGCTGTGAAGTCAGAAAGCACAGCTGAAGAAGAGCCCTGGTGGAAGTGCATAACTCATTAGGGTTTGTGCACCTGACAGGCCAAAACTAAGCTGAGTGAGATGAGAGCATTATGTGAAGACCAAATACAAACGCCTAAAAAGAGCCGCAGATTAGCTCACACCAGTAGAGAGGAACCATCTCCTCAGTATCAAATGCTACCCAAGAATATCTCAAAACTGAAACAAATTTGTGGGTTTCTGTTGTACAAATTTGTGGACGCTCCAGCTCTGAATGTCAATGGTCTCTTGCGTCCAGAACCTTGTTCAGACTGGGCAAAGTCTTCCAACCTCAGCTCCAATGACAACGTGGTCACACCACTCTTTCCTGTGGGGACCGACCTGTGCCTTGTAGGTTGTCTGACGTCATCCCTGGTCTCTATCCACTTGATGTCTGCTGCGTCCTGTCTCCCTCCCTTTAGCAGTGAACGACTAAGGATCCCCACACTTTGTGAAATCACTCCCTTTTTGAGACCACTGCAGGGAAGTCTTAGGAATTTATTTGCAGTAAATAAAAAATCACAATTCTATGTTTATGTATTTTTTAATGCCGGTTTTGGGCTCTTTTTAATCTCTAAACAATCACTGATCTCTAGACAACCACTTACCTGTCTCTAATTTGGAGAAAGTCTGTGATAAAGGCTGTACATCTTCAATAGGTAGCTTATAGACCATCAGGGAGGAATACCTGCAACGTGAATAATGAGACTGAGCTCCAGACTTCAAGGGCACCACCCTCTGCAGCTGTATATCTTAAAAGGAAAATAAATAATCTCTTTTTTAAAGTCAAAAAGTTATTTATTAATAGGCTAAATCCAGTTACCAATCTCTCTCTTGTACAAATTCCAGTCAGATTTTTGCAGTGAATATTTAATTATTATGCATATCTAGGAAATTCTGCTCTAGTTTTCCTTCTTTAAAAAGTTTACTTGATTTAGAGGCTAAAATGTTCTTCATGCCTTTTATCTGTTCATCACCTACTTCAAGAAGAGTTTACAGAGTAACAGTGAAATAAATCGGACTTGCATGGGTAAACTTGTAGTGAAAGAGTCAATAAAGTCCAAAAGGTGCAACAGATATTGTGGAAGGAAAAGAAACTGCTCAAAATGAAAGAACAACTGGGATGAGGAAAAGGAAAAAAGAAAGAAGGAAGGAAGGGGAAAAAAAATATATATATATATATATACAAGATAGCTAAGATAATTGTACTACTAATTTCTGTTGGTTCATTGAATGGAACAGTTAATGCTTAGGGTTTTTGACCAATTTTGCATGCTTATATCTGGCGATCTGAACAACTTTGAAGACAACAATATGCGATATAACAACTATTATTGAATTCCTATCATCTTTCTTTTTGAAATCCTGTATTGTTCTTAATTTTTTATTATTTTTATTCTCTTTAAAATAAAAAAGAATAAACTAATCTACATCTTAATCTTTTTAATGGAAAAAATAAAACAAATTTCAAGAGAAAATAGGAAAATAACAATAATTAATGCATTATATATTGTAATCTTTAAGGGAGTTACCCAGAGTACAAGAAATGGGCACAAAAATTCTCCAAATGATATTTACACAAACCTTTCTTTTCAAGGAACTAAGAAAAACTAGTAACATAACTATCTTGTCCTTTTCACATTTCCTTTCCTTTCTTCTTTCTCCCATCCTACTTCCTCTTTCCTTTTGAACAATTTCTTCCCATTTCACAAAACCTATGGCATTTTTTTTTTTTTTTGCTGTACCAGGGATTGAACTCATGACCTCGCACTTGCCAGGCAGGAACTTATGCCACTGTGCTATTTACCCAGCCCCTACTGTATGTTTTGGACTTTATTCACTTGTTCAGTTTCTCACATGAGGGAGATAATATGATCTTTACACTTGTGAGTCTGATTTATTTCACTTATGAGTATGGTCGAAAATCGCATCCATTTTCCTATAAAAGTCTCAACTTCATCCTTCTTTATGGCTGAATAGTACTCCATTATATAAAAAGACCACATCTTTTTTATTCATTCCTCATTTGATGGGCATCTGGGTTATTTCCAAGATTTAGCTATTATAAATTGTGCTGCTATAAACATGGGTGCACATATATCACTGTGATATGATGTTTTTAATTCTTTTGGGAAGATACCCAGAAGGGGAGTAGTTGGGTTGAATGGCACCTCTCATCCTAGTTTTCCAAGGAATCTCCACACTTATTTTCACAATGACTGCACCAGTCTACACTCCCACCAACAGTGGAGAAGGGTTCTTTTTTCCCCACAACCCCTCTAGCATTTGTTATTGGTTGATTTCTTGATGATAGCCATTCTTTCTGAGGTGGAATAGAATCTCAGTATTGTTTTAATTTGCATCTCACGAATGACCAGTGATGTTGAACATTTTTTTATATATTTATTTCTTGTTTGTATTTCTTCATCTAAGAAGTGTGTAATTATCTCAGGTGCCACTTTTGAATTGGGTCTTTGAATTTGGGAGTCTGATTTTTTTCAATTCTTTATATGTTCTAGATACAAGTTCTTTGAGGAACAATAGGCTAAAATCTTTTCTCATTCTGTAGTCTGTTTTTTCACTCTGTTGGTGATTTCTTTTTTGGGCAAAAGCTTTTTAATAAGATGAAATTCCAGTTGTTGATTCTTTGTAGTATTTCCCACGTGAAGTCTCTTTCTACACCTATATCTTCAAGATATCTACCTATTTCTCTTCCAGTATCTTGACAACAATTGGTTTAAATATACACATGCATGTGGTCCTGAAGACAACCATAGCGGTATAAATGTGCTTTGACCCACTGGAGGTCAATCTACTAAGAGGAGGATTGGGAGACAGGGGAAGAAATCAACAGCAGTGCGGTTTAAGGAGGGAGCAAACAAGATTACTTTTCCATGGTCTTAACATGAAGAAAAGAGCATTTAAGTAAAAATTGCTTAACCCTACCTGAACCTCAGATGCTGTTACCGATGATGACAAAAATTCTAAGAGACACTGTGGTATGTACGGGCTCTACACAGGGAATCTCCATTCATGTGGATGGTTTTACCATTTAGAAAGGGCCACTGAGATGATGTAACACATGCACACACTAGGACCCAGACCATTACTGAGTTCCCAGGAACGCTTCTTCCCTTACAAGACAATGCTCAGTCTCCAAGGCAGCACTTTGCTATCACATTCTTCTCCTGTTGTAGCCTTTGGAATGAGACCTATCTCTAGTTACTACACTACTGAAAGTTAAAACACAAAAACAACCAAAATAAGGAATGAGAGGAAAAAGTTTTCATTCCTCATCACTATAACTGAAAATCAACCAAAGACCAAGTAAAGTAACATGTGTGTTTACCTTTCCTGCCGAGCAGCACAGGGGAAAAGCCTGAGGATCTCCTCGTGGAGAGGCTCCACCTGTGTGAGGGTCTTCACCTTCATCTCCAGCAGGTAGTCTTTGCCAAATTTGCTCTTTAGGTGTTGGATTGATCCAATACACCTGGCGGTCAGAAGTGCAAGTCAAACAAGGTAAGGGAAGATATTCTGGCCAGTGCTATCCAGTCTCTGGAGGCCAAGGCTGCAGGCCCCTAGAACCAGAAGTCGCCCCTCCAGCTTCTCCCAGAAGAGATGTCCTGTGACCCATGGGCCCAGTGTCAGTCTGAAGAGAACTCACCTCAGCCTTCCGGACACCATGATGGCTACACGATCACAAACAGCCTCAGCCTCTGCCATGTAATGGGTTGTCAGGAGGGCACCCCTCTCCGTGTGTCTAAAGGTGGCCCGGATTGCCTGCCTAGAATTAGGTCGAGGGAAAATAAATAAAAGTACTGTCCAAGGCAGTGCGGAAAGTTTAAAAAAGAAGTTTCCCTTGTCACACATATGGAACAATTAGTGAATTCAGAATAGACCCCAACCAGAATTATGGGAGGGATAATAAAAAGGGAATTCAACACATTATTGGTTATAATTTGACAAGTTTGGGTTGAACATACCATATGTATTGAGTAAAATCTATTTAGCATTTTTACGAGTTTAAGAGCATTTATCAGAAGGCAGGAAGAAGACAGAAGGTGGAACTAAGTAAGATGTATGATGATCACAACATATACAATAAAGGTACAGAATGGCAGAAATCTCCTAAAATAATTAAAGACTATATTGAGAATTTGGAATGTCTCTTTTATTCTCCATAAGAATTGTATGTTAGGTAATGTTGCAGAAAGAGTTAACATTTAGTAATTGATTGATTTTACTATGCCCCATTCATACCCAGAAGACTTATGAAGAAAAGAAAATTCTTAGCATGGATATTTAGTTGAAAGAGTATATCTTTTTCTCCTCAATAAACACTGGTGGTAGGGCTATTTTCCCTTAGTGCTACTTTTCCTAATAGTGGATGAATGGCTTATCCTTCTTCAGTAAACAATGACTTTGAGGGCATTTATTATAGGAGCCATTAGTCCACATAGGGGCTACATGTGTATTTCCTCACCAAATCTGTTGCTGGCCCTCAGGGTCCATCCCAGTGGATGGCTCATCCAGAAGTACCACTGATGGATTTCCCAGGATGCTCAGCACAAAGCACAGCTGGAACAAGAGAGACAGGCTGTCAGCACCAGGCTGCGGGCGCACAGAGCCACACCAGGCCCTCACATACTTTTCTCTTTATTCCCTCTGACAAAGTCTTCACGGGTGTCTTCAGATGATCCTGCAGCATGAAGGCTTCCACCAACCTGAAGGAAACAGAATGAGTCAGACCTCATCACCCAGGAACGATGGGGATTGGATGTAAGAGAACAAGCAAATTAAGAGTACAGTGGAGAAAAGTTAAGAGTCACTGGAGGGGTCAAAACTGTGAAACCACTGAGAATATGTAATGGTTTAGATGTAGTTTGCCCCCTAAAGGGTCATGCACTGGGAGATTGATAACGTGGTGACATCAGGAGATGGTGTGGACCTTTAAAAAGCCTATTAGAAGGTGCTGAGTTTGTCTAGGTCACTGGGGGTGTGCCTTGAGAGGGGATGTGGGATCCCCATCCATCTGGTTTCCTGTCTGATCATGTGATTTTTTTCCCACTCACACAAACTCCTGCTACGATGTCATCATGACTGGGTCCTCATCAGAGGCTGAGACAATGAGGCTGCCCAATCTTGGGCTTTCCCCTTCCAGACCATGGGGAAAACTTCTCTTCTTCGAGTGTAATTAGCCTTAGATATTTCACTATAGTAACACAAAACTGACTATTACAGATACTTTCTGAATCTTTATTGGAGGTCATGCTCCTATTTTCAACAGCTTCTTCTCATATTAAGAATAATCTGTAAACATTTTTCCCTCCAGGCTTAGAGTTAGAGAAAATGATATTGTTTTTTTTTTTCCTGGTACCAGGAATCAAACTCACTACCTTGCGCTTGCCCGGCAGGCACTGTGCTGCTAGGCTAAATCCCCAGCCCCGAGAAAATGATATTGGACTCACTACTAGATAGCCAAGACTTTTCCCATAAGCAAGGGATGATTTATTAGATACTTGTTTCTTTAATTTTGTGTTCTTGAATTTTGTTTGAAATATCATTAACATCACACCTCCCCAAGACAGAATGGAATGCATGCTTCGCTCACAGACCCCGTGATGGTGACTGTGGCGTCCCTTTTCTTCAGCCCCTTCACAGCAGCATATACTTCCAGGTGTTGCTTCACAGTCAGACTGGGCCACAGCACATTCTCCTGAGGACAGTACCCCAGGAACCCCAAGGTGTCCTCTTCACTGCTCCTTTTCAAAATCACCTAGACAAAAGAAGTTCATTCTCCAGTTCTGTTCAGAATTGTGAGTATGTACTTCCGGGAGTTCCCTTCTTGTACATACACAGGTGCTAAGAGTATACAGGTAAATACGTAGAAAAGTTAAAAAGTTACTAAATATAGCTCTGAAAAAATGGCAAACTACTCAGCAATTTAAAAGCCAGTTTTCCATATTGTTATATTCTCCTTTAGACTTAACTACCTACCAGTTTCCTTACTAAGGCTGAATTCAAGGTTGCTTATTTGGTTGTTCATCACTTGACTTTATTCACCGATCCCAAAATTCAAAAGAATAGATACTTGTTAAGGATTCTGTTTCCCTAATCATAAATAGCTGTAATTATAGCATTTGAAGCACAGGGGCAATCTTCCTCCCAGGGTACATTTAGCAGTGTCTGTAGATATATTTGGCTGTCATAATTTGTATGTATATCTGTGGTGGGATGGGTGCTACGGGCATCTAGTGGGTGGAGGTCAGGAACGCTGCTCAACATCCTATTACACACACAGATTACCCAGCCCAAAGGTCATTAATTTCAAGGTTGAAAAATTCTGAGCTAAATAATACATGAAAAATCTTTAATGCTGTGGTACCAAGAAACTCAGTTCATTCATGACAGCCTTTGTCATTTTTATGAGCCAGGCCCTATGCTAGCCAATAACTTGAATAGCTAATGTCTCCCTGGTGCTTGCCATATGCCAGAATCTGAGCATTTTATATATTTTGAATTATGTTGTCTTCATAGAAACACCATATGTGTTCTGTAATAACTTTATTATTCCTGGTTTACCTATGAGAAAACTCACACATGTGTGGATTAAGAAATTTTAAGAAGATTAGATGGTAACATGCCCTAACCTCCATGCTATAAGTTAAGGATGTGGGTCCTGAAGGTCAATACTAGTCTCAGTGACCACCTTGTTTTATTCCCTAAGAGCAAAACAGGAGAAAACAAGTTAACTTTGCCTCCTAGAACTTTCATTCTAGGGAGAGAAACAGAAAATTAACAAGTAAGTACATAAGTGGACTAATTCAAGCCTCTTCTTAATCCTTTCAAGGAAGCAAATGCGCCTTACAATAATACGGAGGATTTAATGTAGTAAACAGTGCAAGCAGAAAGGGTCTTTTGGGGAGGTAGACGTTCCAGTGATGAGGAGATAACCAAGCAGGTAAAGAGCTGAGCGCAGGGCACATGCGTAGATCAAACACAAAGATACTGCAGGCAGAAAGGGATTGAAGCCCACTCTGGCAAGAGGTAGAGGATGTGAAAGGCTGTCAGCAGACCCCATGCTATGCCAAGGCTTTTGAGGCCATGGTAAAAATTTTGGATTAATTTTAAGTCACAGGTTATAATCTGGAGAGTGGCAGGACATGTTTGAAGGTCTGCTCTAACTGCTATGTGAGGCAAAAATGGAAATGGACAGGCAATTTGGAAAATGCTTGTAGCAGTCATGACCACCTTGCAGCTTCCCTTCTCAACAGCCCCTCTGACTTTAACCCTGGGCCAATTGTCAATAGCATTCTCCCTGCAAAGCTGGAGTCCTTTGGTCTCCAACCCTCCTTTTACCCACATTGATCTAGAAAAGTGAAATTCATATGTTACTCCATTTTTTGCTTTGGATTTTTGACAATTATTCATGTTTTTCTTACTTATGTCTGTGATAAGAGACATGGGCCTTTTAGCCCCAGCCCAGCATTATTATTATGGTTCAAAAGCTTCAGTAGACTTACAGTAATATCTTCTACTGCCATTTTTTTCCCCTCTTACTGGTCACATCCTTTTATCCAATGGGCCAGACTATGCCCCCACAATTACAAGAAAGTTTCTGGTGCAAACGCACTTTGCCAAGACTTACGCCATTCTATTTTCTAATGAACTGATTATTACAAAAATGTCACACAGAATCTTTAATATAGCATATAAGCAGAAAAGTTGTTAAATATGAAGATTCATTCCTCTAGCCACATGAGCAGGCCTTATTTTCACAGTGGATAATTCAATTTAAAAAGGCCTTGGGATAGATAATTCCACAAAACAAAGACTTCTGATCTCAGAGATATATATTTCCCTTTAATAGCTCTACCTTTTTCACCCAGTATAAAAAATAATGGCCTTTCTCAGCCATCAACTATTTTTGGAATTAAGGAGAAAAATTTTTAATCAATCCTCTTCATTCACTGCATAAGTCACACAAACTGCTTAAGGACTAGCCAAATGTTTTTGTGGTTGTCATCAATATTCACTGTAAAATGTTCATTTGAGGAAGCATTAATGACTGTATTTCTGTGTTTTACTGACCTGCCCTGCATTTGGTTTTATGTCTCCAGTTATCATTTTAATCATTGTACTTTTCCCAGCTCCATTGTGTCCCAACAGTCCTACAACTTCACCTGAAAGAAACAGAAATGCTCAGAAACGCACAGATAATTATATCAAAAATAAAAGCAAGGCAAGCATGGTGCCACACGCCAGTAACACCAGCACTCTGGGAGGCTGAGGCGGAAGGACTGCAAGTTTGAGCCCACCCCTGGTACCATAGTGACTTACCACGACCCTGTCTCAAAATACAAAATTAAAAAATGGCTGGAGATATAGCTCTTTTTGAAGGCCCTGTGTTCAATCTCCAATAACACAATCAATCAATCAATCAATCAATAGCAAATACTATTTGTGGACTCTCTAAGTGTGGAGCACTATGTGAAATGCACTATGCACTTTATTTCACTTATTCTCCCCCTACACACACATACACACACACACACACACACACACCTACTGCTTATTATATGGTTCATATTTTCTTTCTCAGATGAGGAAACTGAGGCTTAAAGAGCATAAATAACTTGCCTAAGGTTATACTGCCTATAAGAGACTGAGCTAAAGTTTGAAACAAATTTGATTCCAAAGCTTGTTGTGCTTAACCAGGACTGTAACACTTGACATTTTTAGGAATGATGAATGTATTACCATGCCTCCATCACTTCCTTTAGGTCATGAAGTTACATTGCTTTCAAATCTACACAAGGCTGGTGTGTAGCTCCGTGGTACAGCATTTATTTAACATGTGTGAGGTTCTGAGTTCAATCCCCAGCACCACAAAAATGTAAAAACTATTATAGACTTGAAAAAAGCAAGTAAAACCTATATCATTGTTTTTAACAGAAAAATTGCCCTTTTGTTGTTATTCTTCTGCTTGTTTGTTTTAACAGAACAGACAGTATCTTCTTGTGTAAAGAAAAACTGTAAGTAGAGCTGTGGTTTGTAAGCAGGAAGGAACAACTATAGTGTGATGATGAGTTGGCTTCCTTTCCCATTCATCATTAGATAACTCTAGATTTGGATACTGTTCTTGTCTTTTCAAGAGCCAATCTTTAGAGATGAAGATCATTCTAGTAGCAGAACTGTCGTTTCCAACCTTTTTTAACACAGAAAGACACGTTTCTTGTGGCAATTTTTTTCTTCCTTCTGGAAAAGCAATTTTTCTTTTTGCCTGCATATTCCTTCCGCAGACAGCTGGCAGTGATAACTGGTTTCTGAAAAGACAAGCCAGAAGCAATGGGGCATTATTCTCTCTTTGCATTAAGAATACTCCGTTCTTGCCAGCAACCATGCCCCTATACAAGATCAGGAAGCAAACCTACCCTTCCCCTAGAAACTGCCATTGTCAAATAAATTCTTTCAAGCTTATATTACTGTAGGAAAGGGGCATGTATGCACCATATCATGCGATTTGTGCTTGCTGTTCTTCAGAGAGGAATAAAAGCATCCACTAAATCCACAGATTTAAAACACGTACTCTCATGCACGCATATGCTATAAACAAACGTACAACTCAGGTGAGCTGTCTCTTCCTAATTCCTTACAGTAAGCCTCATGTGGGTTATAAAACTCACAAAACCTTACCTAAGTTTTTATAGCATTTAGCTGCACTTGTTAAAACTATGACTTTGAAAAATTAATGAACACATTAATCTCTCTGTGTGTATTTGTTTCCCTTGCTTTCTTAGTTCTGTGGTCATACCTACTGAAGTCAAATAACAAATTACATGAGCAAGGATGAAAGAACCTCCAGTGCTTTTCAAAAAGTAGAATGAGTTGCTCACTTCATCTGGCAGGCAAAATGATGTGATGAAGAATATTTCTGTAGTTCTTACCTCTTCCTCGTCCAGGGCAGTCACGGCGTTTATTGCTCTGATTCTTTCCATTCGGACATCCTCATCTTCTCCTTCAGGTTCTTCTGGATTTGGAAAAACGTCACTGCTTCTTGGAGTCATTCTAAAATCAAAATGGCATGAGGGTGCCATGTTTTTCCAGTTGAAAACTGAGCAAAAGTAATGAATTCTCTGTTACTGCAATCAGTTATTTGACCAGTTTAACGAGGAGCACAGCAGAATTTTCACTCTTAAACTCTCTGTCATTCACCTTAAAAACAGCCTACTTGCTATCAAAGAATCAAGGGATGCTACTCATATCACTTTTGACTTTTACCTAAATTTAATTGTGCTTGGTGCTGTTGACTGCCTTTTTTCCAAATGATAAATTAGTACACCCTCTCTGACAAGAGCATTTTGAGGCAGTTTCATGAGAAGGGTGGGTCACAACACTCAGAGTCAGGAATGGTCCCAGAAAACTTAGGACATCTGATCACCATTCCAATGTCTACTCAGTTAGGAGCAAGAGCACCTCTTGGGAATTTGTGTCAGGATCACTCTTCTCTCACTAATTCTTTTTTTCATCATCCCCTCATTGAGTTCTGCTAATTCTTACATCTCTCCCTTTAGTCAACACAAGTAAATGTAGTCATTTGGTTTTCTAAAACACAGCCCTTTACCATCAAATTAGCTTTGAACCTGATACTCATTTTGGGTGGTAGCCTAGGTGTTCAAGACATACTTTGTCTTGACTTTGTATTATGTAACTTATAAAACCTTCTTACGCTTTCCTATTTCAAGACCCTTGAGTATCTAGCTTCAATTTCATTTTTATTATCCTATAACACATGCCTTCATTTCAACTGCCTCCTCTCACCAACAGGAAGAAGACATGTACCGCAACCTTTGTCTTACTGCTCACACTCTATTTCTCTGTGTGTGTGTGTTTATGTTTCCCTTGCTCTCTTAGCTCTGCGGGCACTGCATACCTACTGAAGTATGGCTATACTTCATTACTGCTTGTCTGCACTTGCACATTCTTTCAAAGATTCTACTCCTTGCATGTAACTTTCCTCACTGTAAAATCACAGTCTGCCTTAATTTTTCAGTCTCTTACCTGTGCTAATGTTCTCTCTCACTAGATTATTGTATACACAATTTCTAAAATTCATCGTTACTGAACTTACAAAGTCTCCTAAAATAATCTTGAGCAGTCAGTGCTTTTAACAATTAAGTTAGACACATTAAAATATCTTTAAAGAATGACTATTCAAATAAATCATGAATTTCTATTGTTTTTTATGAACCTGAATACAGGGTCCTTTCGCAACAATTTCTTCCTGAAGTTTCCTTCCAGACATCGCAGAACAAGAACAAAAATGAAAAACTGGAAGTAAGGCTAGGGGAAAAAAATGGCAATCAAAATTAACATCATCATCAAAACAATTATTTCAATACTGGAAATGGTATAGGAGCTGGATTATTTGCTATAACTGCGATGATATATAAAATTGTAACAGGAAATGCCCCCTCCTCCCACCACAGCCAGTACAATTCAGTTTCTTAGCTGCCCAGGTAATAGCTCCTGTTGCAGTTCTGGTTGCTTCTGTCTCCTAGCAACGGCTGATCACTGTGATGCATATTGCAAGAACCAATCAAAGACAGCCAAACACTCTACTTCTATACTTCCCTTTTGCAATCCCATAAAAGCCTCCCTCCCTGAGTTTTGGGGCCTGATATTTTGGGAATGATCCTAACAGTGCCCATTGATCAACATAAAATAAATCTGCTTCCAAATCCTGGGTGTCATTTCAGTCTTTTTGCTTGCTATTGCAAAATTAAACTGCACAACATTTCTCAAGGCAGAAAGCAATCCATTTAACAGTCTATGAAACTCTCAAAGCTACTCTCTATGCTATTTAGAGAAAACATAAAGATAGAAGTACTGAGTTATACCACTACTACTCACGCTATTTAGAACTGGTGCTTCACTCTTGGCACTCCACAACTATTGTAATGATAGTGGTTTAGATCTTGATATTTTCTCAAAAAAATTAAAAGCATCATAGCACAGCAATACATGTGCACCCGTGTTTGTAGTGACACAGTTTTTCATAGCTAAATCTTGGAAACAACCCAAAAATGTCCATCGACCAATGAATGGGTAAAGAAGATGTGTGTTTTTTATATAATAGAGTACTACTCTGCCATAAAGAAGGATACACTTGAGCCATTTATTGCTAAATGGATGTCTAATAAATTGGACACACATGTGTAAATATTGCATTGTCTTACTGGTGTGAGAAACTGAAAGTGTAAATAAAAACCAAATTGTATAAGACAGATGATAAAATGGGAAGAAGTTAAAGAAAGGGAAACCAGGGAGGGGAAGGGGGAAAGGAAGGAAGGGAAATGAAAAAAGACAAGAGAAGGATAAAATGGAAACAAAGCTTTCTAAATAAGGAGGAGAGATGCAACTAGAGACCATGCTCATAAGTGAAATAAATCAGACCCACATGTGTGAACACTGTATTGTCTCCAAGTGTAAGAACCTGAAAGGGTAAATAAAATTTGAAAGGCACAATAGATATTGTGAAAAGAGAAGAAACTGCTCCAAGGGAAGGAACAACTGGGATGAGGGAAAAGAGAAAAGAAAGAAAGAAGGAAGGGAAAAATATACATGTATATACACAGGATAGCTGGGATAATTGTACTGCTGATTTCTACTGGTCTATTGAAAGGACCAGTTAGTGCTAAAAGTTTTTTCTTCTTTTGAATTTTTTGACCAATTTTGAATGCTTATATTTGGTAATCTGAACAACCAATTTAAGAGAACAATATTCAATATAACAACCATTGTTGAATTCCTATCATCTTGTTTAATGAAATTGTGTATCATTTCTTTTGATTACTTTTATTCTCTTTAAAATAAAAAATATATAAAAAGTAAGAAGGAGAAGAGGGGGTGAAGGGAAGGGAAGGGAATAGGAGGGGAAAGAAAACAAATCAAGGTAAATTATGTACAGGTACAAGTTCCCTGTGATGAATATGATCATTGTATGTACCTAAGTTCCACCAATAAAATTAATTAAATTTTTAGCAAGTCATTTTGTGTGTGTGCTTTCCTTCATATGCTAGAAATGTCATTTTTAACTTGGTGCAATTCAAAGAAACTCAAACCATGCAAAGGCTGTATCCCCTCATGAATAACGTTGAAAAGGAAATGTCTTCTTACTATTAGCAATGCCAGAAATACTATTTGAGATTCTGAAGCTCCTACGTAATCCACGAAGTCATAAGAAATCTGTAAAACAAAAAGAAAGCTATTTATACCAACCTTCCCTTTAAATGGCCTTGCCACTATTTTACCATTCATCAGGCAAAGTCAGTTTCTGTGTAGCATGTCTTCCTTTCTGCCAAGACATCTCAGTCAACTTGTCTATATGCTGAGGTGCTATTATGTGTAATACTGTAAGTTGGCAGAATTCTGGGTAATGCCTATGAGACCCATTGAAGCCATGGCCAATGCTGTTTTAAGACAAACCTTCTCCTTCAACTTCTGTCTTTCTCTTCCTCTTTGTGCTCCTTTTCTGTATTTTCCTCTCAAAAATCTTGTAATCATTTTTGTTCTCCTACATCTGCTTTTGAGTATAATCACAACAATCCTTCAGACCAAATCCATCACCAAGAGTTTCATGTACACATCTAAGTGTATCTTTCCAACAGCTCCCATGAAAGGATATTTTACTTCATTACAAATGAAGGGTAAAGGACTCAATTTTGTTTATTGAGTTCTATTCACCAAGACTTTTTCTGAGAAAATTTAGACCCCTGTCAATTAATTGGTAAGTATTACGGCCATTCATCTGGAAAAGACTTTGTTTTTCATATTGGTGGTTTTTTAATGACTCTAACAGCATTTCAATTCACTTTGTTCTCCTGCCTCAGATGACCACTTCCAATAATGGTACGCCATTCCAAAATGAGCTTAGCTCTCCCTGATTTCTGCCCTCTCTGCCATCAAATTTTATTCTCCCAGCTTTTTGAGATTCTAGTATCTTTATTCCATAATTTGGAGTTGGTGAAACTCCAACCCACCAATCTTTTCCCACTGTCTACCAACCCCTTCATGTCCTTAAGTTATATCTTTCCTAGTTTGGAATCCATGGTCTATTATTCAAGCCTTCTTTATACAGAACTACACCCCCCTATCCTTTTCTTTGTCAGACTCACCTGGCAACTATTCATCCCAGTTGAACCCAATTCTCTATTTGCTATAATGTGTCTGTAAGGCAGATTATGAGATGAACTCCCCACTTTGTTGACTTTTCTTGAAAAGTAGGGTAGTCTGTCTTTCAGTAGGTCAGTCCTAGTGACCCCACTCCCTGAAATAATTTTTTGTATCTTTTTTTCTGTTGTCAAAATCCCAATCCCCTCTTGACTACCTCACCCTCAGCTGATGACTTCATTTCCTGAATAAAGACATATCATTCTCTTCTTTCCACCAGCAAAGCCACTAAGCCACTTACCTCTGTATTTACATACTCTAACAATGACCTTGTTAAATGGATGGAGCATTTATGGTTTTAGGAGAGCAACCCTTTCACTTGTGTACTTCATTGTATATCCAACTGTCTCCTTAGTATTTTTCTTCAAGTGTCTGTGAGAGGCCTTAAACCTAACATATCTAAAACTTAGCAGAAAACGCACCTCTCAGTAGGGTTCCCAGAGTGAGAGTTTTCATGAGATCTATAAAATACCCTATGCTTGGAGTTGCCTTTGACCTTCATGAACCAAAGTCAGGCTTCCTACTAAAAAAGAACTTGCCCCTCATGTATGGCAAAACAACTGACTTTCTGAAGACAAAGAAATTTTGTCTTCTCAAACTTTGTATGGCTAAGGACTCTGCTCAAATTTTTGCAATATCTAAGGCTTTCTCTTCTAGCCATATATTTTATGATGTGAGGACAGGACTGGAATTACTTACCTCCGAAAAAATGGTTAGAGAACCAATCAGTGTGAAGGGTGGTATTAATATGGTGCAGAAAAGTAACCCCAGAAATGTGTATTCACTTATATCAGTAGCAAGTATTGTGAAGATGGTGACCTAAAATAAAAACACAGGATAGAGTCATGAAAGTATGACAGGACCATAATTTTAAATGAAATGAATCAGACACACAAGTTTAACTATTAGATTATTTCTCTTAGGTGAGCAATGCAAATTGTAAATAAAGAGCAAAATGGAGAATAGCTATTAGGAAGTAGGAAGAACTTGTGCAAGTGGGAAGGAGAAAGATGGGTGTGGTGACATGTGGAGAAGGACATTCTTTGATTAGAAAGCACTGAGAACACACAATGATTTGTGTATTGTTGCAAAAATGAACTGAAACTTTTCACCTGAAGATAAGAATATATTTGAACTGCAGGAGATCCCTATGCTTCAGCCTTGCCATGCACTGTAAAAATTAATGTGAAGTAAGGACTGTGATTGTAGTGGATTGATAACTGCCGGTCAACTTGTAACCCCCAGCTGAACTGAGTAAGCCTGGTGCTGGGTGTGGGAGGCCCACCTGGGCATTGTTGCCAGCGCCACAAGAGGCAGAACTGGAGAAGGATAGTAATGCCTTAATTACTAAAAGTTTTGGTATCTGCCCATTTGTACTAGCTACGCCCTTGGTTCTTTATCAATATAAGGTGATTGAGATTGATAATCGGGGTTGCAGTCCAAGAGGCTGTAAGCCCCCTGATCCCAGACTTTTGCCTCTCTTGTTCTTCTTGTCTGTCTTTCTTTTCCTTTTCATTCGTGGCACCTCGTTCTCAGGACCTGACACGCTGGACAGAACGACAGTGGTGCACACCTATGATTCCAGCACTCCAGAGGCTGAGGCAGGGGGATCGTTGTGAGTTTGAAACCAGCCTGGGCTACAAAGTGAGCTCAGGGCCAGCCTGAACTGCATAGTGAGATCCTGTCTCAAAAAAGACCAAAAAAAAAAAAAAAAAAAAAAAAAAAAAAAAAAAAGGGAGAACAAGGGAGTGGATACAAGAAGAAATGGAAAAGGGATTTTAAAAAAGAGAGAGAATTGATGGGAAAAATAGAAACAGAGCTTTCATAAATGGGGAGGGGAAGAAGTGTTGAAGGGAGGGAAGGGGACTGGGAAAAAAGAATTAAGATGCCTCATGTATAAGTACAAATTCCCCATGATGAATGTGATCATTATGAGTGGCAAACACGTAATAACGGGCATGCATATGGATTGAATGTGAGGAGAGACAGAGAGAAAAAACAAGACTTTGGTATGAGCAACTCGCTGAGTGGATTCTGTAGCAGTAGTGTAACCAGCTGAGAGCTCAGGAAGCATAGAATTGAGTAGAGGGGTATATTTCAGATATGGTATCACTGAAGTCCTTTTTAAATATTCAAGTGACATTTAAGTGAGGTATTAAGGGTAGAAGTCTCTAGTTCAGGAGAATCTCTAGCTCTGGAGATGTGTGGATTTCATTGTAGTTGGTGTATACTCACACACACACACACACACACTACATTTTATATATGCCAATGTTACCTTAGAGCAATTAGAAATTTTAGAGAACAATATTAATTCACCACTCTGCTTAGTTCAAAGATTAAAACACACATTCTTACATTTATTCAAGAAAGATTTAAAAATAAAACAGTGAGCATTATATACACACTTACAGTTAAGAAGAAAAATGACCAAATGTCACTATTTTTTTTGCCATTGCGAAAAATGAATGAAATCACATATGTCAAGAAAACAAGAGACGAGACATATCCAACACTACACAGGGTCTGAAAGAAGAAATACTTCAGTTGGATAAAGTAAATATTAACAGGAAGGTATCCATAGCCATCCTTCAACTTTTCAGAACTACAGGGTGGATAATTTTATCTATGTTCTTTAGTTTAAGATGAATAATAGTACTGCACTGGTGAAAATCTAGCCTAATAAAACCATTTCTTTTTTCTTTATTTTTTTCCCTTTCTTTTCTTCTAAAGATTAAGAAATAGTTTTATTAGAACCTGTTTTCACCATTTCTTAACCTTTTCCACTTACCTGAAATAACAGGTTTTGAATTATGTGTATAAACTCTTCTGGACTAAAAACATAATCCATTATTTGCATCAGAAGAAGAATCAAGAAGTAGAGTGGAATATCCACTAGTGCCTGTCCAAACCAGTAAGCTGAAGGGTAAAGGCCTGAAATCCATAGCTGGGAATGAATTTTTTCCTGATGAAGAAATAGAAAAACCATTAAGAGGCCAGAAAACCTGAGGTTTGGGAAATTTTAAATACCTAAACACAAGAGCATTTATTTTTGCTATATTCCCTTAATTACTCTGGTTCAGCAAAATGCTACTACAACTTGCCACATCCCTACCTCAGAGACGATAAAAAAATTTCCAATCATGTTAATGACTTCATTGTCTAAAGGAGCAATGTACCAATTTAACTAGCTAATCTTCTATCAGTAAATAGGCATTTCTGATCTTTTGTTTCCAAAGGCACTTCCTCTTTTGACAAGAAGACTTGGAAATTGCACAAAGACTTAAAGAAGTGGAGTTTATAGCTGTGTCTAAGATTCTGGAAATTTATTGTGAATATCAACAATGGGCATTTTATTTAGAGCCTAAGCACTGGCTGTCTATTTAATCAATTTGATTTAAAAAAAATCTTTTGGGGTTGGCATAAGCAAGAGACCTATAAAATGTTGCACTTTTCTTACTGTCTTAAAGTAAATGCAATTTTTCATTATTAGATTGTGAATACTAGTGAGTAGATTTTGATATCACCTATTGAAAGCCACATTGTTATAGTGATTGTCATAACACAAGCTCTTACAACTTTATCATGGACTGTTGAAACAATAAAGCATACAAGCAGTTAATATTTTTAAGTTAAATGGCACCTATATAAAGTTATTTATTAGACTGTCCCTCAGACAAAGGGCTTCTATCTAGAACATATAAAGAATTAAAAAATATCAGCCCCCCAAATTCAAAGACCCAATCCAAAAATGGGCAGCTGAGATGAATACACACTTCTCACATAAGGAAATACAAATAAATACATGAGAAAATGTTCAACATCATTAGTCATTCGAGAAATGCAAATTAAAACAACACCGAGATTCCACCTTACCCCAGTAAGAATGGCTAGCATTAAGAAATCAACGGATAACAAATGCTGGCGAGGCTGTGGAGAAATAGGAACCCTTCTCCACTGCTGGTGGGAATGCAGACTGGTGAAACCACTGTGGAAATCAGTATGGAGATTCCTCAGAAAACTAGGTCTGGAGGTCCTATTCAACCCAGCTATCCCCCTGCTGGGTATTTTCCTGGAAGGTCTAAAAACATCATATCACAGTGATGTATGTGCGCCTATGTTCATAGCAGCACAATTTGTAATTGCTAAATTGTGGAAGCAATCCAAATGTCCATCCACTGAGGGTTGGATAAGAAAATTGTGGTACTTTTATATAATGGAATATTGCTCAGCTATAAAGAAAGATAAACTCAAGGACTTTATAGGTAAATGGTCACAACTAGAGACCATACTCATAAGTGAAATAAATCAGACCTGCATGTGCAAGCACAGCATTGTTTCACTAGTGTGAAACCTGAAAGAGTTAATTTAAACTAGGAGGTATCGTAGACATTGTGAAATGATAGAAAAGCACTCAAGGGTAAAGGGCAACTGGGATGTGGGCAAAGAGAAAGGAAAGAAGGAGAAATTTTGTATGTTTGTATATACAGGATAGTTAACATAGTTGTTCTACTGTTTTCTATTTCTTTGCTGAAAGAAACTGTCAATGAGTCCTTGATTGATCAATATTGCATGTTTCTGTCTGTTTTCATGAGAAACCACTTTGAAGATATCAATATGTAATACAACAAGCATTGTGAACTTCCTACCACTTTGTTTGTAACTCTGTATTGTCTGTACTGTTCTTTTGCTATTTTGTAAAAGGTTGTCTGCCTGTTAATGTTTTCCTCCTTTTATTTTTAAAATAAAAAAATAAAGTTATTTACTAGAAAAAAACTGAATGCAAATAAATACATATTCTGGGAAGGAAAATGCATCTGAAAGAAATCAGGAGAGGGGATAAAAATGAGCACAGATTAGAGGGCTTGATATTTTCTGTTCATTAATTTTCTTAAAATATATTTACAGAGTATGACCAGGTGCTGCTTTTAAGTTGGCTGTGGGGCTCTTGTGGAATTCAAGTTGCAAGGGAAGAGGCGGGTAAAGGCAGTGCATAGAAGTATAGCTTTAGTTATACCACTAAATTGTGTATGTGCTAATAATTATGGAGTAAAATCGGAAAGGGGCAACCTTGGCAGCTAACACTTGAGTTAGGGTCTGGGCAATAAATAGGAGTTATTTGGGTGACAAGTTGGGAGTGTTTAGGGCAGAGAGAATAGCAAGGGAGTTGGCCCTAAAGCAGGACAACGTTGATATTTTAGTGAAAAGGAAAAAGTTGATACGGCTGAAGCATTGTAGTCAAGGTGATAGTAACATTCGGATTGAGGGAGAAAGATACAGCCGGTTCCAGATCATGCAAGGCATTCCAGGCGAGGGCAGGCACTTCAGTGGTGCTCCTTAGCACAATGAAAAACCGAGATTTAGACAGGAAATTAACACAGCCAGCTTTGTGTTCCTATAGTATTACACTGTCAAGCCCTGTGGAAAATAGAGAAGGAAAAAACTGATGTGTGCCCGCAGCAGAGACACGGAGGTAGTAGCACTCATACAGAAGAGGGATGACAGAGACTTTCACTAGAGTGCTGTAAGACAGATGGAGAAACACATAAAGATTAAATATATTTGAGAAGTAAATTCCTTGACTCCCAATTCACTGGCTGTGGGGAGAGGGTGTAGAGAGAGAGAAAGAGATATGTGTCACTTAAACTTGAAATTTACACAGAACATTTTGATTATAAGTATGCCCCATGTGCTATTTGTAACATACTTGTACCAAAAAACTTCGTAATTTACCTGATATTGAAGTTTAACCGGGTATCTGTAGCTTAGCTGTTTAACCTGGCAATCTTAGCAAGAGTGGTTCCTAGGTTTCAGTGGACAGTAAGAAAAAACATATCCATTATTTATAGAGATGAACAAAAATGGAGCAGGGAGAATTTACAGAAAAAGAATCATGCTTTGACGGTGTTTCTCCTAGCGAAGAGGAGACAATGAATTAAAAAGAATAACTCAGGTAGCAGTGCCATGCACACCTTTTTAAAGTGAGCTCAGATGGCAGTGATGTGGTATCTATTTTAAACTCAATGGGAAAGTAAGGAAACTTGGCTGGAATTATTTTTGTGCTGAAATCTCAGTAACAAGAATTCAACTGTACAAAGAGCAGTGGGAAGAACACACTAGTAAAAAAAAAAAATAGCCCAGTGATAATATCATGTGTGAGAACAAGAGAAAGTGTGGGATAAGTACAGCAAGAGACCATAGCGAGGGAAAGTAGAGAAACAGGCAAAAGATAGTAATGTAGACAACACAAAAAATTAAGATTAATTCTGCAAAGGGAAGCTGTTGGAGGTCATTAAGCAAAGTAATCAGATGATCTTATTTAATCTTCTGGCACCTTATTCTGGTTGTGTGAAAGGAATTAATTACACAGAAGGAGACCAGTGGATAGATATCAAAGTGTCCAGGCAAGGAATGTTGGTGATTTAGAGTAGGATGAAAATAGTAGACATAGAAACAAACAGATGAATTAGATACATTTGCCACAGTACCTAAAGCAAATGCTGGTCAATTGGATAAGGAAGATAAAAGAGGGAAACAAAGGTGAACTCCAAAATTTTAGGCTAGAGTAGCTACAGAGAATACTGCCATTCACTGAGCAGGGAAAATTGGGAGAAGAGCAGATCTGGTGTGGAAAATGAAAGGTTTTCGGGGACTGGGGATTTAGCTCAGAGGTGCAGCGCCTGCCTGGCAAGCACAACATGGTGAGTTTGATTCCTGGTACCGGAAAAAAAAAAAAAAAAAAAAAAAAAAAAAAAAAAAGAAAGGTTTTCTTTTGCTCCAATTTGAAATACCTATTTCTGACCTACTTGGAGATATCAAGTAGACTGTTGTATACATGGAAGGTGAGAACTCTGGAAATAGCTGAAAGGAGCCCAGGGTTCAATCCTAGACAATTAGCCATTGACCCCTAACATGTATGGGAAAGTTACTGAATATCAAGTATTATTCTGAGTGATGCTTAGGTATTATTTCACTACATTCTCACATAAAACTGCTTCTGGTAGATGTAAGTATTACAGATTTTACAAGTGATTAAACGAGGCAGAAAATTACTGAACAACTTTCAAAATTTCATAGAGCTTGACAACAAGAGTCAGGATTTGAACTCGGGGAGGTTCAACTCAGAAGAAGGAGAAAAAGGAGAAAAATAAAGAAGAAAAGGAGAAAGAAAAAGAGAGATGAGGAGGAGGAGAAAAGAAAAGATAAAGATTGACAAGAACAATGAAAACAGTAAACAAAGTGAAGAAAGAACAGCATTTTGTGTTTGTCCTGGACAAAGTTCCTAAAGATAGGGACATTTTTAAGAAACAAATAAATGAAAATGAATTCAAACCCATCAGCGACATTTTCTGAACTTTCAGAAGGTTCAACATCACAAAGCAAGCATGAGGTGATGATGTCAAGCCACAGAGGAAGAGAGAAGGGTCTTTCAGAGGTGTGTAAGTACCATGGGGAAGCAGTGAGATTCTGTTACAGGCTTCCTGAATTTTATATGAAGGCATCACAAAAAAGAAGTTTCAAAGGGACGAAGTCTTTCAATAAGTCAAAGTGCTGTAGTGAGCTGGTTGGGGCTGTTTAACTCAATAATTTTACCAGCCAACTCACAACCGAAAACCATCACTGAGAGAGGGGATACAATTATGTCTACTGGGGATATGACTGTATCAGCAGTATGTGTAAATAAAACCCTAAGCGATATACGACCAAAAGTTGTCATTCGCCGCTAGTCGGTGATATTTCCCAAGATGCTCCTCCTCAGGTCTCATGTTTGTTTTTAAAATTTATTTTTTTAATATATTTTGAAAACCCCTCAATAGAATGCTTGATATTCATTGTGACAAGAACATACATTAGATGCATCGCCTGCATGGTAATCTATAGCACAGCGGTCAAAGGAGAGAGTTCTCTGGACATTAAAAACATTTGAGAACTTTGTTAACTCTTCTTACTTTAGTGTCGTCAATGCTGGTCATGGCGATGTAAGGCGTGAAACAGGCGGCCAGTAGTATCCAGATGAACGCGCTGCTCAGGTACCAATAGTCATAAGTCATATGTTCCTGAAATCATGTGGAACATGGTGAGCCACTGGCAATGCTCCTCTGGTTCACGTGAGCTGTCTTTACTAAATTAGCCAATTAAAGGAGTTGCACTAACCCCTTAAGACCCTTCCCAAGCTGTTGTTTGCGATTTCTTACCCATATTCATTTTCAAACCCGTGTTGGTGTCACCTGGACATTTTATTTTGTTTGTTGGTTTTTGGTACTGGAAATCAAACTCGGGACCTTGCTCTTGCCAGGCAGGTGCTGTGCCTGCTGAGCTATATCCCCTGCACTGGTAACTTGGACATTTCAAACATGTATTCTGATGTATTTATAAAGAACAAACACAAGCAGATGGTAAGAAGTGTGTAAAGGCCTATGATTAACAATTGTGAGGCAGGCATGACACTCTGCTCTCTGTCTTTATAGCTACAGCATCACATGCACTGGTTACATATATATATATATATATATATATATATATATATATCAACACTGATGTCATAGGAGAAAATACACTGTGAACCATGAATGGAGGTGCTATCTTGCTGCTCTCAGAAACTGGTATCAAACCAGTTCTGTTCAACATCTGTGAAGATTCATCCCCTGGTTGGGCATAAGGCCCAAGTCACGACTCTAAAAAACTTCACGGACCTGACAGAGATTAAGAAGTAGGTGGATGTTAGAAAGTAAGAGTACTGAGGCTAGAAGAATAACAGTTAACACACATCCTATATGAGGGCACTGTGATGTTTTTAAAAAATCAAAATCCTGTATAGGTTAAAGAGAATCTTGAGAATTGTTACAAGCTTGGGTTTACCTCTAATTAATTGCCTCTGTGCAATGCAAGTATCCTAAGTTTTGGGGTCTCTTTTTTCCTACCTCCTCCTAAAACTCAGTGTCTTTCTGCACATAAAAGTAGTTCAAGTGCTCCAGGCATGGTGGTGTATGCCTGTAATCCCAGCATTCAGGAGGCTGAGACAGGAGGATTGCTGTAAGTTTGAGGATACCCTGGGCTACATAGTGAGTTCAAGGCCAGCCCAAAAGACATGGGAAGACCCCATCTCAAAACAAATAATTAGTTCAAATAAAGATGCATATGTGAAGATGAGGCCCTGAAAAGGGATAAAAGGACACAAAGAATATTCACTTCATATCTTTGCCTCTGGACACCATTATTTATTTTCCTGATTTAGAAGTTCTCTGTGGAAGGACAAATCAAATTAGTCTCAACAGCCAACCCCCTTCCTCACGCCTTGGTTCATAGACAGCATATTCTGTCCATGTCAGATTATATCCACCCGTAGTCAGAGCTTGGTGAGGCTCACCCTGAAAAGGCCAAGAGAAAGGCATTTAGAAATAACCAGGTAGACTGGTTGGAAAGGGAAGGACTCACTGAAGCGGTTGGTTGGTAGCACTGTAGGAAATTCTGATAGATGATGCATCAGAAGCCAGGCCTGACCTACAGTGGACATTGTTCTTTAGCATCTAGGAGAATGTGCTTGCAGAACTGTAGGAAAATGTCAACAGCTGGGTGGGAAAGCAGCAAATTCAGATAAAAAAAAATCAGTATTGTCTGGGCATTTGGGTAGAAAGCACTTTGGAGTTAAAACATCTTTTGTAAAGGCAGACCCTCAAGTCACTTGCTCCTTTTTGGAAACACCCTATTCTTGATTATCTAGAAAACTGACCCGTCCACTTGACTATGACTGCTAAGGAAACACACTGGCCCCTCTGTGTGCTGTAGTTTCATTAGCTGTGTGATAATAATACTAATATCTTGAAGTCTTAGAGCATTTATATACGTTTGTGCAAGGAAACCACATGGTAGATGCTCCTTCTGTCCTAGAATGCAGAAAGATAATGATGTACTTTGGAGTAACTCCCACCGCATCCTCAATCTCTAGCTTTCAAATGGCATACAAAATGTACTCAGTTCTCATGGCTCTTTCTAAAGCACAGAGGTTAAAATAGTGGCAGAACTGCTGGACGATCTGGACAACCACATCAAACAATGAACAGCACGGCAGCGAAAGCTTGACTGTATTGATTTCTCTGCGGTAGTCTGAGGAAACCCAGCTTTTCAAATGTGAGTGTGTCCTCACCTACAGAGGCAATAAGGGCCAAGCTAAATGGGTCACCTAAGACAATCAAGCAGATCGCCTGGGCTGTGGTGACCCCCTAAGGAGAAGCTAACAGCAACAACACCAGTACTATTTCTATAGGAGGATCCTCCTTCTATAGAAAGGATTTCTCCACCCTTCTTTCTTCTCCTTCAGAAGAGAAAAGATGGGAGTGCTTCACAGATGTGTCACTCCTTTCTCCTCCAAACTGGTAGACTGTAAGAAGAGCAAAATCATCCCACCTCCCCATCCACGTCACAAAAGTCATGAGCTGATCTTGCAAGGTTTCAGTTGGATAGTAAATTGAAGTTTTGGACTGCAATGAAATAATTGATAACAAAAAATGAGCAAGATGCTGTAGAGTATGTTCAAAGTGTCACTTAAAGAAGGCAAAGGGAAATTCAGTATAGCAAGGTGAAAGCAGTGACGTGAAGCTGTAGATTTATACTGCCTTCTTCTCTAACCTGGGTACTCTAACTCCGAGGATCTGAGCAGGCCGGGAAGTTACATGTTCAACATGATAATAAGAAAATGCAAACATTGGGCATTTACTATCACTCACAAGCTATAATTGGACGTGAAAGTGGTTTTAAAATATCTTTAAATAGTTCTTCAAGAGATAATATCTACTAAAATATTTAAAAATAAAATGATATGTTTTCTGGGATTTATTTCAAAGTAATCTTGAAGTCACGTATTTATGAACGATTCAGGTTGGCCTTTGAGATGTTATATGTTCTCTTATATATGTATATGCTTGAAAACTTACATAATAAAAAAAGTTTCCTTAAAAAACAAAAGAGAAACAAGAACTATTTCTATGTTCCTAATTCTAACGCAGCCAGTTCTCTAATTTGCTGAAAGCTGAATATCCTCTAGTAGAAGTTTCTCTTTTGCCTCATTGGGAGTTGAATCCAATACCTTCACACTGAGCTACATTGCCAGGGCTTTTTATTTTATTTTTTTACTTTGAGATAAAGTAAATCATTGAGTTGCCCAGGCTGGTCTCAAAATTGTGATATTCCTTTTTCAGCCTCCCCAAGTGCTAGAGAGATTTCTTTTACAGACTCCCATGGAAAATAACATAACAATAATGACAAGAAGTATCATTTACTGAGCACCTAAAGTTTTCTATGTTTACATGTTGTCCTATGTTCTTATAATCATTATAAGAACTATTATAATGCCACTATAATAGTATTGTAAATACTATTGTAACATATAATAGTATATTATTATCTAATAGTATAATATATAATAGAATTATAATACTATAATACTATATAATGCTATAGTACTATATAGTACTGTAATAGTTATTATTTTGGGGGAATACTGTGAATCGAACTCAGGACCTTGTGCTTGCAGGCAGGTGCTTGTGCCACTGAGCTATACCCCCGGCCCTATAATAGTTCTTATAATAATATGAGCCTGATGTTCATTTTGCCTCACTTATTTCAGGAGAAACTTTTGTGATGAAATTATTATCTGATTTTTTCTGAGACTTGGCATACAAAAGCCTACAGAATTCAGATAGTTTGAAGCTCCATAGTTTGACGGTGAGAACTTTGGCTGTTTTAAACATATCCCTGTACCTAGGGCTGTAGGAGTAAAGAGATCTAAGACGGAAAGTGGCATTTTTTGGTCAAATATTTGTGCTTTCTGTTACTCCTCTGACTCTTGGTCAACTGAACAAGATCATTTACAATCATTCCTAAATAGTACTCATATTAATATATAGTGATATATATAAAACATAAACCTTTTTAAGGATAGGTTCCTAAGAATCAACATAGTAGTTACACATGTCAAAGACTTTCTTGACAACTTCTAGTGGCTCAGTATAAGTAAGATAATATTATACTTACTGCCAAAAATGTGCTTCTACCAGTCTGAATGTGTTCTGTAGAATTAAAAATTCCAAGTAACCCATTGCTAATAATATCTATGAGTACAGGAAAGCAATTCAGCCTCTTGGTATTACAGGCTACGGAAAATCTGTGATCCTAAAATAAAATGAATACTTTTAAATTTGCAAAAAGCAAAGAGAAGTTGAGTGAATGAATTGGTTAAAAAGCATTCAGATTACTGATAAATAGTAAAGCCAAAGCACAAATGCAATTAATATCATCAGGCCCAATAGTATGTGACTTATTTCTAGTACACATAAAAAAATCCAGGGACTTTGATTTTTACCTATGATCACATCAGCCATGTGGCTATTCATGCTTAAAATCTCACAAAAATGTACCTCAGATGAATTTTAGCAGCTCTGTTTCCAAGTGTGTTGTATTTGTTTTATAAGTAAAGGATGTGCAGATACTTGGGAGGCAGGAGGCACGCACGTAGTTGTAAAAAAAAAAGCATGTTTTAACAAATATTAAGCTTATATGTAAAAGCTCGTTTAAATGACATATAACTTTTATACATACATATGTAGGCAGATATATATAAATATGCTTTTTCCTTCCTCAGAGAAAAAAATTATCTACATTGCTAAAATATGGGTAAGCATTGCTAATGCATTTTTGCAATAACAAATAAATCAAATATATTATATCTAACCCAATTACCTAAAGCAAAACTTTCAAAAAATATTTTTCTTGATACACTGGGAACTAATTCAACTGGGTCCTACTGATGACTAGTTTGAATGCAGGTAATTTCTTTGTTTATTTTTGGCATGGTAATGTTTTCCTAAAAATGAACTTTGATGAACGACAAATGGTCAGATGATAATTTACTCATTTAAGTTAATCATCTCATCTTTTTCATTAGTCTACTTTTGTGGTCTCCAGCTCAAATTGCTACAGGATCTAGGCAAGTGACACACACGAGAGAAGCAGAATAAAAATACAGCAAACTGCAGCAGACAGGCCAACGTTAAATTGGGCTGTTGTTTTCAGTTACAAGTGAGAGTAGGATTTAAATTAACTACTATAGAATGGGATCCTATTATATAACTAAATAAATCATTATTATTGCTGCTGGTTGGGTTGTTACCCTGGAGGCTACAGGCAAACTATTGTAGCTCAGCTCCCCTACCCTCATTTGTGTCAAACTGGCCTTTCATGTCAGTTGATTAGACTTATTCAAATTGTACATTCACAGTCCATCTTTGGTGGGCTGTAGTAGAGTCCAACATACCTGTTTATCGCCTGACACAATGATGGCCCCATTGTAAGATGGATCATCTGTGCCATTTCTAGTTCCAAAGGCATCCACCTCCAAAGCTATGTTCTGTCGTCTCAGTGAGTGTATAAAGTTCTCGATGCTGGACCCTACCACGAGGGTAAAGATCAAAGAACACAAAAACGAAACAAAGCAACAACACCATTACAAAACAAGAAACAACAGAAAACTAAGTGGTATCACTCAAAGTCTACCATAATAACTGTCTGTGGATTTACTTAAAAGGTAGAATTGGGCAATAGTATTATTCTATTACCATGGGTGTGACAAATTTTCTTTACCTACCAACTGGCATTTACTTACAATTGCTTTTAGTATAAAAATACTGAGTGACAGGCAAAAGATATAGCTCTGTAGTGGAGCACTTGTCTCGCATGTACAAGGCCGATGGGTTTTATCAGCAACAAAGTAAATAACAATAAAATAATCATAACTGATTAACATTGCAATCCTTGATACTATTAATCTTCTATGTTATTACAAATTTGGAACAAATATTTTTCCAGGACCAGCAATTCAAAGACTTACAAAAGGGCACACCAAGACTTCAACAGTGAGTGAATAATTTACATGTTTAAATTTCCTTTGGTTGCTTTGTGCAATAACCTTTGGGCTTAAGTACACTTCAAAATGTGTTTCTAAAACAAACTCTCTAATCTTGCACTTCTTATTTTTTTAGTTCACTTTCCATTTGGCCTCATAAGCTTTTTATAAACCATTCAGAGTTGGTTTTCTTCATGTTTTACAGGAATCTCCCGAAAACAACATTTACAAGGTGCCTTTGAACACCACGTTCACCTGTTTTGTTGATGACCAGTAAGTGAGTCAGGGGATCCTGTGGGGGTTGTCCCAGTGAAAGGAAGTACATATCTGGAGAGAGTCCCCAAGAGTAACTTTTTTGATATAACCGACAGAGGAGGAGTTCCAAAACTTGAGGAAGAAAGCTAACCCCAAAAAGCAATGACCTATGTGGAAGCAGATATAAAAAAAAAACATCATCAATAGCAACTTTTTTAGGTTATTAGTTTTGAGCAAATAATGAATGTCATAATAGAAATAAATCATAAGTACTAAATAAACATTTGAATCATTCTAACATTTGAATCTTTTCCTCTTTCTGAAACTAGAGGGCTCTTAGGCATCTATCTTTCATCCTTTCTTCTTTCTAGTTGGTGAGTCCTGCCCTAGACATTTCGCTTGGTCCTGTGAAGTCTGCTTCTTATGACTTTTGAAACTCGTTCCAACACCCACTTCTTAGCTCCAATCAGTCATGCATTCCTTCCTTCCCCTGTACCACTGCCACCTGGCCTGTCACCAACACTCTGAACCTTTTTCCCATCTTGTTTCCAATGTATGCAAATTGTATTATGTTTTCATCCACTTGGGATTTAAAGTTCAATAATTCCTCATTCATTTTTAACCCTGAAGGCTCCTTTCAAATGGCTGGAAATTCCTGTCTATAATATCATTCTTGCTTGCCTCCAAAACATTCTTCTTGCTTCTACTTTTCAAGTTGGGAATTATTGTTTCTTTTTTGGCATCCCTAGTATCTCAAATGCTTACTTTCATTTTACCCAATGCCTACTATTTCCAAACAATTTTGCGCCACTGTTCATTAATCTTCTTGTATTTTTTCTAGTAAAATGAAAAAAAAATACATACATTAATAGGTCCTTAAAATCCAAACCTTTTATCTCTGTATACCATACTCTTAAAATAATATTTATTCTTTGTTGTAATGAACTAGGATTAGTACCAGTTCCCATGTATTCCCATGCTCAGTACCACTATCTCTCTGAAATTCTTTCTGTCCTTAGTTCAGTGACTTCCATTCTCCTGTACCAAATTCAAATGCTCCCTAAGCTCTTTCTTTTCTATTTGAAATAATCTCTTTTCTACCAGATGCCACAGAATTGTCAATTTTGTAATATACTTATTTAGCGTATATCTATCCACCCTCTGGGAACACTGTTGCCATAGTTTGGAAACTGAATATCAGCCAGAGGCCTATATGCTAAAGGTTTGGTACCCAAGGTGGCTCCATTGGGAGGTAGTGAGCAGTCAGGTGGGCCATATGCTGTATCCTTAGACCACTGGAGTGTGTCCTGGAGGGGGATTGTGGGATTTTTATCTCTCCCTCTTTGCTTTCTGTCTCATGATGTACATGATGTGCTTCACCATGCTTTCTGATGGTGAAGTGTCTGGCCCAAATTATGGGGCCACTTGATCTTGAGCTATCACCTCCAGAGCTGTGAACAAAAACAATCCTTTTCTCTCTCTGAGTTCATTGTCTCAGGTGTTTCATTATAGTGATGAGAGGCCAACGAATACAACTTTTGTGGCTGATTGATTTTAATACATGTACACACATTTGACAGTAGAGTGCTATAGAAATGTGCTCAAAATAAAAATATTTTGCAGGAATAAGTAGCCTCAGTATAGGCACAGAGGTAGCATTTCATGACGAGGCTGAGGCTGTAGGCATAGGTATGAACCCTGCAGTGGGCTACAGGTGTAGTCATGACCTAAAACAGAAATTCACAGAGCCTCCAAACTGTAACATTGAAAGTCTGAGTGTCCAGCCTGACAAGTACAATGTTAAGTCTAACCTGCGTTTCCAGCTAGCTGGTCTCCTTTATGGATCTCCGATGTGCCAGTCCCTGTGGCAGTGTGAGTAATTTCTTAAAATAAATAATATACATATCTATCTGTATTTATTTATAAATATCTAGATCTAGATCTATCTGCCCTATTGGTTATGTTTCTCTGGAAAATGCTGAGAAATACAGATTTGGGAATCTCAGAGAAAGAGGGAAAGGAGACTTTGGAATGGGATGTGTTTTAAGAACTACTCCAGCTCATTTGAAAGAACAAACATGTGTGAAATTAAAAGGATCTCAATCTTTATAGGTTTTAATTATAGACAATAGAAGTAATTAAAATTTACTGTTGTTTAACAGATCACCTGCAGTTACTGGAATTTATTTTATCTGAGTGTTCTTTTTTATGATTTGTCTCCTTGTATTTAGTTTGAGTGCATTGATCAAACAAATCTGAAATATTCAGACACTCACATGGCCAAGAGGCTTTTTCGCTCATTCTTTAGCTTCAGGAAGCGAACTTTTGCTATGGCACAGAGCTGCTGCTTCCAGAGTGCCATGCCACCTGCTCTTTCCCTTGCTCCGTGGAGGGAAGACAAATCTCGATCCGGCTCAACAGGGCATGCCACGTCTTTTGTCCCATCACTTTGTAATTGTCCCCAAACTGCAATATCTGAAACATAAAATATGTCACTTTTCAGATGCCTTCTCAGCTGTGCCTTACTTAGCTTTTCCTACAATCATTTTTTTCAACCAGTTTCCTGAATTAGCATCTTGGGCAAAAATACAAATAATCTAATTCATGACATTACTAGATCCACTATTAAGGAAGTTGGAGAAAGCAAAAAAAAAAAAAAAATCGACAATGCAAGGAAATCTTGGGGCTAGGGATGTAGTTCAGTGGGAGAGTGCTTGTCTAGCATGACCAAGAATCAGGGACCAAGTTCCAGCTCCACAGACACAACAAAGTTAAGTATAACTATAAGAAAAATGTACCATGCATATGACGTTAAAAAGGGGTTAAAGAGGAAAGGAGGGATTATAAATACACTTGATCAGTTTTGTAAACATGACAAAAGTAACAATGAAGAGCATAGAAAGAGAAAATACAGGGACAGTAAACCAAAATCAAGAAAATGCCTTGGCAGCAATTAGACAACAAAAACAACACTGTTTAAGGAATGACAAGCTGACAACAGACCTTTCAACAGCAACAACTGAACCCTGAAAACACTGGAATAATAGCTTCAAAACATTACAATAAAAGTGTCAACATAAATGCTAATTTTCTTTTCTGTATATCACTAATGTTCAGGTAATATGATATTTTGTGCATATTTTCTGCTTCATGAAGACATAGTGTGATATAATGCTGTATTCAACAGAGACATTTCTTTTCTGCTTTGAGTTTTCCCAATTCCAGTACTGACAAAGGTATGTAAGTGTACTTTTCAAAGTAGATTTTTCAAGATAAAAAAATTGCTCATAAAAATAAAATTCAACTTTCCTGCCTGTCTTCCTCCCCTCTTCTTCCCCTTTTCCTTCCTTCCTGCTTTCTTGTTTCCTTTTTTCTTTCCTTTTTTTTTTTACCTGATTCATCAATAGTTGATTTTCCTTCTAACTTCAGGAACACCTCATTCAAAGTTGTCATGGAAACACCATAATTCTCGATGCCTTTGTTAGGACATCTATCAAGATCCCTGTAAAGGGCTAAAAGTAGGCACATGGATCAAAAGAACATAAATTATGACACTGATAGTAATTCTTTTCTCAAAAAAGAACATTTTAGTGATAAGCTAAATGCATTTTTCATCAGAAACAAAGTTGTGATATAGCTCTTCCCTTATTTCTAAAACATATATACAGTATGTTGATTTCCATGTCCTCTTGGGTATAAAGGTCTAATCTGAAAATTCATTTTCTGTTTTTAAAAAACCACACAGAATTTTTGAAAAATTATTTTATTTAATGTATTTTTAAATTTTGTTATATTATACAGAGTGTTTAATTTTTTTGAAACAGGGTTTCACTATGTACTGGCCTGGAACTGATGGCAATCCTCCTGCCCCAGCCTCCCAAATGCTAGGATTACAGTGTGTGCCACCATGTTTGTCCAAAGAAGCATTTATTTCTAAACTCCAATTAAGTCAAGAATTTTCAGAGAATAGAAATTCATGCTGCCGTGTTAAGATTGTTAAGGATGTATAATAACAACAAATGCAAAAGAGATAATTTTTGCAGAAGTAATTGCTATCAATCTTCCCTAGTTTAAAAATTATAAATTAAAGGAAAGACAACATATGAAGTATGTAAGTAAAGCTTCTGTTTTACTTGTGTGTTGGATATAGGAATCTGGTGATTCATGATTTTTAGTGGGTTGTTAAATCCACCTAGGTTTCTCTCCTTTTTGTCTAAATTGTTCATCCCTTCTGGAATGCATTTAATAAGCAATCAGGTACAACTGTTCTTCATGGTCTTTACAAAAATCATAATTAGACATATATCAAAGACATTATGCATGCATTTAAGATTACCATTATTTCAAAATGAACACTTGTGATCACTTTTCTACATGTCTAAAATTAGGATGGATTACAAATTATTATAAACAGCAGTATTACTTTTTTATCTGTTTCTTCCTTACTAATACATCATAGTAAAGGCTATCTTAGATGTTACCAAATATGATTCGAAATATGACATCGCATGTCAGACATTATTCTAGGTACTTTATATTTAACATTTTCATAATAAACTGAAATGTAGTAAATAACTCAGCCCTCATAACAATGTGATAATGATTCCTACTGCCCATTTTCATTTTACAAATAAGGAAACTGAAGCACAGAAAAGTCCTATAATATGCTCAGGACTGTATGGCTAATAATGCACAGCTAGGGTTTGCATCTAAGTCTTCTGGCCCTGGCACTTGTGCTGTATTGAAAAAGAGTTAAGGAGATTCATATACAATATGCAGATTCATAAACACCCGTGTGCAGTACCTGTGCTGTTTCCTTTTGGACCATGAAAATGGATTATTCAAGCAAGTATGCCACAGTGGCTCCTGGGTCCTCTATTAAGAGTTGGAAAATACCTGAATTCAATTATCTGAATATATTTTTATAAGCTATTATTTAAAAAGTAATCTTCTTTGATACTCTTGGGGGCACATTGGCAAACAACATACTGGAAGACGCAATAGAACAGTGGTGAATTCAGTATCCTCCCAATCTTTTGTATGTACAGCAAAATTATAAACTTTAGAAGCTTTCCTAACATGCCAGGCAATTGTAGTTCTGGTTGATAACTTAAGTAACCTTACGTTGTGGTGTTTATAAATCTACATATTGTACGTGAAGCTCCTTACCTCTCTTTCAATAATTTCCCTGTTTTCACAGGTCACTTCCTGCCCTCACTAATCACTTCTTCTCAGCCATTCCTGAAACAACTTTCCCAAATTATTCTCGAGCTTGATTCTGTCCTGTGCTCATAAATTGCACATTGTGGAACTTGCAGCACATTTGCCTATGTGTCTTAGTTTACACATAGGTGACATGGGGTAATTTCAGGAACTGATATTAGAAGTGGCCTGGCATTGGGTATTACATAAGTTGAAACAGAGTTCTGTACTTAGAAGGCCTTAAACCTAGCTATCATTCTTATCAGCACCATTATAGCTAGTAACTCCATTTCCAAAACAGTCTATGGTCTCTACATTTTGTTACCTGGAAATTTGTTTGTCCTTTCCAAAGGCAAAATATAAACAAGTTTCTCTTCACTTTGCGCTGCTAATTTGGCATCAGGGATGTGCTGTTTAACAAGTGATGTGATACTCTCTGGATCACACATTTCATTCAGATGTAAACTAACATTTAAAAAAGAGTAAGTTAAAGTTATTTTTCTCTAACACCATCTCTAAAGACAAATTGTTAACTATGCATTGTATGCTTGTCACTTCACTAATATTTATGAGACTGAACATGTAGGATTTACTGGAAGAAAAAGATGTAATAATAACAATATAGTCTGATCTTAATCTGTTCAACATGACGGAAGAACTAGTGAAAAGGACAATTACAGTAAAATAAAACTAACTCAAAGACCGTAATTTGGAGTAAAGGACACTCAGCAAAATCTTGGCTGGGGTAAGGTAGAGGGTAATGCTTGATTTTGTCTCTATTCAGAAACACAAACTTGAATTTTCCCTTTGCAGTAATGTACAAGTGCTGCAAGAATTTGTGGACTTCAACACAATAGAGCAAAACTGGAGGTAATTTGTACAGTCATCAAGAACATGGTTCCAAGACCATACTAATATTGGCTCCAGAATTTGGCCAAGTTGTTCAACATATCTGAGCATGAGTTTTGTCATTATGAGATGAAATAATACTTCTCAAAAGAACTTTTAAAGATAAACTATAACGTACAGTGTGTATGAGATAGCCCAAGGTCTTTCACTAAGTAAACCCTCAATACTGTTATATAATTTTATCATTTTTGGATGCAAAATTTCTTCAAGTGAAAGTTGGTCTTTTGAAAAGAAGGCATATATTCTTTGTGAAATTATGGGATTTTTGGAAAACCCATTATTAGTCGTATCCACTGAAATGTACTGGTGTGCTAGAGTGCTGAAAGTATCATAGTTGACTGATGATGATCCTAAAAGTCAAGTTAAAAAATCCATTCTGTGCTTCCAAGGCCCTGTGCTTAGCATTGCCAAGGATACCAACTAGGAAGAATACAGGACCTTCTGAAAGGAGGGTATAACATATGATGACACAAAACAGCACATCACAAAAGAAGTGAGGGAGATGGAATCCAGTGGACTCAGCTTAAGTACTTTGCACTTTGCCAGGTACTGACCCCTTCACCATTTCTTAGTCTTAGATAGTAACTAGGGCTTATTACTACTGCTTGGCAAATGAAGTTACGAAGGATCAAAGAAGATAATTAAATTGCCCAAAGCAACAATTCAAATTAGTTTTTTTAAGGTTCCAGAAAAGAAGATGCTCTCTAAAGAGAAAACACTCAGCAATAACCTTCAAGAATGGATAAGATTATAAGGGATTGGAGGAGTATATGCTGTATAGGGGTCTCCCCTCAAGCATAGAGAAAGGTCATGCCTGGGGAAGGGCAGCAAGTTACCCTGTTTAGTTGGAGAGTGTGCAGTAATTCAATCATGACAAGCAATGATGATGGGGTGTAGATTTGATCAGGTTAGTCAGTCGGTGTACATAATGGGGTCCCCTTAACCACTGGGGATAAAGTGATTTAAAATGCTTTAAAAATGTTAAGGTTTTAGTAGGAAATACAGCAATCTTGACTTTGATCCAAAGACTCTACCACTTACCAACAACATGAGATTGATGAGTTAAAACTCTGGCATGTTCTAGTCTTATTTGCCAAATAAAAATAACAATAGCATCTAATTAAGTTTATTGGTAGAATTAAATAGGGTAATAGGAATAGTCTACATTTAGATATCATAACAACTACCTAAAATATAGTCACCATGTCATAAGTAAAGGGCGTAATAGAAATAGAATTAAATAGGGTAATAGAAATAGTCTACACTTAGATATCATAACAAGTACCTAAAATATAGTCAATGTGTTGCTATGGTTGATACACTGAGTCAACTTGGGGAGTCTAGAGGTTTGGCTAAGTGACTCAGCAGGAAGCCAGGGTGCTTACTTT